>NC_065580.1:169490414-169808955 GCF_024542745.1 Macaca thibetana thibetana
ATTCCTAGGTATTTCATTGTTTGCAAATATTGTAAATGGGATTGAGTTCTTGATTTAATTATGTTTGGTTATTATTGCTGTGCTACTGATTTATGTACATTGAATGTTTTTAACTTGATACTTTACTGAATTTATTTATCAAATTTGGGACTCTTTTGGAGAGTCTTTAGGGTTTTGTAGGTATACGATTATAGCATCCACAAACAGAGATTGTTTGACGCATTTCTCCAATTGGTATGAGCATTATTTCTTTATTTTGCCAGATTGTTCCAGCTAGGACTTCCAGTACAATGTTAAATAGAAGTGGAGAAAATGGGCATCCTTGCCTTGTTCTAGTTTTTAGCGGAAACGTTTTCAACTTTACCTTTCAATATGATATTGGCTGTGGGTTTGTCACAGATGGCTCTTAATATTTTGAGGTATGTTTTCCTTCTTTGCCTAGTCTCTTGAGGGTTTTTACAATAAAGGAATGGGATACTGGATTTTATCAAATGTTTTTCCCGTGTCTATTGAGATAGTCACATTTTTTGTTTTTAATTCTGTTGCATGGTGAATCACTTTTATTGACTTGTGTATGTTGAACCATGTCAGAGATGGAACTCACTTATTGATAATGAATTATCTGTTTGATATATAGTTGGGTTTGGTTGACTAGTATTTTGTTGAGTATTTTTGCCTCTATGTTCATTAGGGATATTGGTCTGTAGTTTCTTGATGATGTTGTTGTTGTTGTTGCTGTGTTGACCTTTTCTGGCTTTGGTATCAATGTGATAGTGACTTCATAGAATGGGTTAATGAGAATTGCCTCTTTCTCAATTGCTTGAAATAGTTTCAGTATAATTCGTACCAATTCTTCCGTGACTGTCAGGTTCAATTCAGCTGTGAATCTATCTGGTCCTGGACTTTATTTTGTTGGGAGACTTTTGATTATTCAGTAAATCTCACTGCTTGTTGTTGGTCTGTTCAAGATTTCTATCTCTTCCTGATCTGAGTTTAGGGGGTTGCATGTTTACAGGAATTTATCCTTTTTTTTTTTAAAGATTTTCTAGTTTGTACGCATAGAGGTGTTCATTGTAGTCTCAGCTGGGCAAGGTGGCTCACATCTGTAATCTCAGCACTTTGGGAGACCAATGCAAGAGAATTGCTTGAGCCCAGGAGTTCAAGACAGGCCTAGACAACATATGGAGACTCCATCTTTATCAAATATATATATAAAAATAAGTTAGCCAACTGTGGTGGCACACGCCTCTAGCCCCAGCTACTTGTGAGGGTGAGGTGGGAGGATCGCTTTACCCCAGGAAGTCGAGGCTGCAATAAGCTGTGATTGCATCACTGCACTCCAGCCTGAGCGACAGAGTGAGAGACTACTAAAGAAAATAGTCTCATATAGTCTTTTGCATTTTATGGTATCAGTTGTAATGTCTCCATTTTCATTTCTATTTGAGATTTGGATCTTCTGTCTTATTTTCATGGTAAATTCAGCTAATGATCTATCTTTTTTTTTTTTAAACTTTTTGAAGAACCAACTTTTCATTTCATGAATCCTTTATATTGCTTTTTTGGTTTCAGTTTCATTTAATTCTGCTCTGATCTTTGTTATTTATTTTCATTTGCTTGTTTTGAGGTTGGGTTGTTATTGTTTCTCTAGTTCCTTGAGGTGTGACATTAGGCTGTCAGTTTGTGATCTGCCATTTTGATGTAGGCATTTAGCACTATAAACTTTCCTTTTAGCACTGCTTGTGCTGTATCCCAGAAGTTTTGATAACTTTTGTCACTGTTACTCATTTTGAAACAGTTTTTAGTTTACATCTTAATTTCATTGTTGGCTAGAAAATGATTCAGGAGCAGATTGCTAATTTCCATGTATTTGTATAGTTTTGAGGTTTCTTCTTGGAAATGATTTCTGTTTTTATTCTGCTGTGGACTAAGAAGACACTTTATACAATTTTGATTTATTTAAATTTATTGAGACTTGTTTTGTGGCCTATCATATGGTCTACCTTGGAAAATATCCCATGTGCTGATGAGAAGAATGCTATTCTTGTTTTGGGGTAGAAAGTTCTATAAATGTCTGTTACATCCATTTCTTCTAGAGTTTAGTTTAAGTCCAGTGTTTCTTTTTTGATTTTCTTCCTCAATAATCTGTTTAGTGCTCTCAGTAGAGTGTTGAAATCCCCTACTATTATTGTGTTGCAGTCTAATTCTTTTTTTAGGTCTAGTAGTATTTATTTTCTGAATTTGGGAGCTCTGGAATTACATGCACATGTATTTAGGATTGTCATATTTTCTGGTTGAATTGTTCCATTTTGCATTATATAATGACCTTCTTTGTCTATTTTTGTTGTTACTTCTACACAGTCTGTTTGTAGCTGATATAAGGATAGCTACGCCTGATAATTTTTGGTTTCCATTTGCACGATATACTTTTTTCCACCCATTTCTCTTGAGTCTATAAGAATCTTTATGAGTTAGGTGTATCTCTTGAAGATAGCAGACATTGACTTCTGTTTTTTAATCCATTCTGCCAATCTATATGTACGAAGTGGAGCATTTAGACTATTTACATTCAATTTAATGTTGATATTTAAGGTACTGTTTCTGTCATCATATTGATTTTTATCTAGTTGCTTTTTTTCCATTGTGATACTACTTTATAAGCCCTGTGAGTTTTATACTTTCAATTGTTTTTGGATTTGAGCATTTCAAGCTTTTCTTTAAATATTTACAACTCCTTGTAGCATTTTTTGTAAGATTGGTCTCTTGGTGACACACTCCCTCAGGACCTGCTTTCTGGGGAAGACTTTATTTCTCCCTTAAAATGAAACTTAGTTTTGCCGGATACAAATGCTTGGCTGGCAGGTATTTTGTCCTAAGGACAGGACCTCAATCCATTCTGGTTTGTACAGTTTCTACTGAGAAGTCTACTGTCACTCTGATAGGTTTTTCTTTATAAGTCATCTGATGCTTTTTCTCACTTCTCTTAAAATTCTTTATTTCACATCAACTGGAGATAGTTCAATGACTATATGCCTTGATGATGTCTTTGTTGTACAATAAACCTCCCAGTTTTTTGAACTTCTTATATTTGGATGTCCAAATCTCTACCAAGACCAGGGAAGTTTTCCTCATTTATTCCTTCAATTAGGTTTTCTAAAACTTTTTGCTCTTTCTTCTTCTTAAGGAAAACCTATGATTCTTATGTTTGGATGTTTTACATAATCTTATATATTTTTAGAAGTTTTGTTAATTTATTTTCATTATTTTTCTTCATTTTTATCTGACTGGGTTAATTCAAAACCTTAGTCTTCAAGCTCTGAAATTCTTTCTTCTGCTTGGTCTAATCTATTGTTAAAAATTTCCACTGAATGTTGTAATTTTCTAAACGTGCCTTTCATTTCCAGAAGTTCTGTTTGGTTTTTCTTTAAAATAGCTATCTCCTTACAAAATTTTTCATCCATATCCTGAATTGCTTTTTTTATTTCATTACGTTGGTTTTCAAATTTCTAATGGACCTCACTGAGCAATTTAATAATCAAAATTTTTATTTCTTTCCCGGGTATTTCGAAGATCTCATTTTGGTTTAAATCCATTGCTGGGACATTAGTGTGATATTTTGGGTATGTATAGAAGTCTGGTTTTTTATATTGCCTATATTACTTTTTCCTGGTTCCTTCTCATTTGGGCACACTATTTCTTCTTATTATTTTTTAATTTATTTTTGACTTGACTGGGCTGTTTTAAACTTTTTCCCCTTAAGGATGTGACTTCAATGTGTAGAGTTTATGGTCACCTAGCTCTGGCTCTGGATGCTTTCAGTGGCAAAGGCTCTGTATGAGTGACTTGCTTATAGAGAATGTTTATATGATGACTGTTTTTCAGATGTGGGTTGTAGCAGTGTGCTGGATACATGAGTAAGTTCACTGTCTCCCATGAGGCCAGAATGGCACAGATCCCATGAAGCATAGCTTGTTCCCCAGTGGCATGCACACTTTTATTTCTTTCTCAGTATTTTTTTCACTGGGTTAAATAGTTCAGCCTTCAGGCCGGTAGTAAGTGTCCATGGATAAAAACTGGCTGCAGCTAATGCCAGTGGGTATATGCAACACCTCAATGGTGGGCAGAAGTCCCAGCTTTGACAGAGGTGACTGGGGAAGCTTTCAGTGCAATGCACTGAAGTTTTTTCAGGGGGAAGGGAGGGAGATGCCTCAGCAGTCCTTCAGATCATCAGGAAAGCAATCCACCTCCCTGCGATGCCCCTTTCCTGGTGTTCTGGCTATTCAGATCAGACAGGTACACCTTTTCATCTGTCGGAATGACCTTTAGATAGATAAAGATCTCCTTATTTCAGATAAATACTAACCAACATTTGCTTTTAATCCAAACGATTCTTTGCTATTTTATTTTGAATTGTTATTCTTACAATTTATTTGCTACAGAGGAAAACTCTAAAATTTTCGCCTACCTGATCAATTTTACTGCAACATTTGTTAACATAAAATTTTTCTTATTTGAAGTTTTTATGTAGGCAAGAATCAATTTTACGGCCATTTACTCTGTTTCAATAATCAGTCTATGATTCAGTGACACAGTTTTCATTGTTGTAACTTTAAAATATGCTTTCATATTTAATGTTGCCATTCAAATAACATTATGCAAAACCATAATATAGCAACTATTAAGTTTCACTCTTACTTAAAAACAATTATCAACTTATTTATCTTTTAATTATCTCATATGAGCTTCATATTTTAAAAGTCTGAATTTAATTTTGAATTATATTAAGTCTATTTTAGACAATTTTTTTAATATTTAATCTTCCAATTCAAGAACACAGCAGTGCTCTCAATATTCTTGACTTCCCAATCGCTTGCCTGGCTTCTTTCCTTCCTTCTTTCCTCCTTTTCTTCCTTCCTTTCTCATTTCTTTCCTTTAATTCTCAGGCTAAAATTATTGGTTTATTTTGCCTTTATTAATCGTGATACCTTTTTCTTGCTAGATGATTTTCTGTTTGTATATGAGAATGGATTTTTTTTTCTACTGTCTGCTATCCTCCAACTTCTTTTATTGAGATTCCAACTCATCTCCAGATGTTTTCTTGGCAAATGTTTAAAATGGGCAAACTAAATAGGCCATCATAATGCATTCCTTTATTACTACAGATGTACTTTGGATGACTCCCTCAAAGGAAAATTATTGTCACAAAAAAATTCTATAATAGTTAAAATCTACTAAGTTATTACCATTTACCAGGCCCTGCACTAATTGCTCTACATATATTAACTCATTTGTTCTTTATACTCATAAAGTTTATTGATATTAGCCCATTTTGCAGAGAAAAATGAGGTACAAAAAAGTTGATTATCTTTCTATAGTTCATATTAGCTGTTAAGTGGTCTGGATAAGATTCAAACTTAGTAACACTTGTGAAGTTTGTGTGTTCCTAATCAGCCTACTACATGTCCATTCTGTGCTTTAAAACGTTCAAAGAACGCACAGATTATGTAGCCCTAAAAGATAGAAACTAGTAAATTCAGACATAATAGAGAACATGCCTGAAGTAATACAGTGTTTTACTGAAGAAGAGATAATTGATAACAAAAGGATAAATAGTGTAAATATTAAACATTCTTGATTTGGAAAAACTCAGAATGGTAGCAAAAATACATCAGGTAGATAAAGGGGAAGTATTGCAGTGAGAAGGTAGATGTTCATTTCAATTCATGTCAGCTTTGAGATAAGTTAGAAGGATCTCGATGAGGTCATAGGTTAACTATTTATGAAAAAGACAGAGCTATATGCATAATTTCTGTGATAGAAATAGCCAAAATTATAAAAACAACTCAGTTTTTCACACAAAAATTAGAAATGCAAAATCAGGAAGTTAAATAGTGTAATTTGTACTAAAGTAGTGGCTTTCACATCTTCTGGATGTGAAAAGGATCCACTGTAAGAAATTTATTTTACATCCTTACCCAGTAGACATACAAATACCACATGCTCCATCCATCCCCATAAACACACACAGACACACACACACACATACACACACACACACCTCACAAAGTAATAATAATACTGTTAACATGTGCCTTGTATTCTGACTTTTTCAATTTCATTTCATTTTATTTTACTTTTTAAAATGCTATCACAGTCTACTCTGTTGAAGTAATGACTCCCTACAGGAATGTGAGAGAAAACAGATAAAACAGAGGCAATGGGGAAAATATTAGGTAGTACTGAAGTTAATTGTGTTGAAGAAAAATGAAAACCTATGCATTCATTTAAAATATAATGAGGCCAAAAGCGGTGATTCATGCCTGTAATCCCAACACTCTGGGAGGCTGAGGCAGGCAGATCACTTGAACCCAGGAGCTTGAGACCAGCCGGGGCAACATGGCGAAATCCCATCTTTACAAAGAAAGAAAAATAAAAATCAGCGAGGCATGGTGGTGTATGCCTGTAGCCCCAGCTACTCAGGAGGCTGAGGTGGGAGGATCACTTGAGCCTGGCAGGCAGAGGTTGCAGTGAGCCAAGATCACATCACTGCACTCCAGCCTGGGTGGCAGAAAGGTATTCTATCTCAAAATTAATTGATTAATTACATATGATGAGAAATTTGCAATTAGACCTGGACTACAAGCTGGAGGAAGGAAGCCAATAATAAATAAGAAGTAGACAAATGAATTGTAATTTTATGTTCAACATAATCTGGCATAAGAGTAATAGTAATAGAATAGTAAGTAATAATTTTAGAACTTTGATTATCAACATTTTTATACCTTAAAACATCTAAGGAACAAAACACACTGCCTTTCCATGAGTTCAAAAGATCCACTAAGCCAATAATTTGCAAGAGATGCACGAGAATCTTGGAAATAGGGAGCTGGATGAATCTGGGGGAATTTGGAGAAAAATATTATTTTATGGAATCTTACAGTCTCTTTAAAGGATGTGTGTCTTCTCTCAGAGATTGTCTGCAGAATATTCATCTGAGTAGCAGTTTAAGTCAAATCAGGTCGAGAAAGTGAACACAGAAGACAAAGTTTTGATAATCAAGGAGAGATTTCAGTAACCATTCTTTAGAATTTTTTAATGTTTTCCGTGAAGACAATTTCCAGTGTTATTATCTCATGAATGACTCTGCTCTTTTCTCATTTCTTTTTCTTCAGTAAAAATTATACTGCAAATAATCTCCAAATTTTTACACTACAAGAGCTTGGCCGGCTTTGTAGTGACTGTTAACTTCCTCAATGAACATGTTTGCATCATGCCCAAGGAATGCAGACACCATATGGAATTGAACTATATTTCAGTCCCAGATTGTTCTCTTCAGTTAGTGATTAAATGATAACCTGCTGAAAACAACACCACTTCATGAAAGTGGCCTGTGAAAGGGACTTCATCCTCTAGCTATTTACAAATTAAAAAGGAGAGTCAGATCTTATTGGATGTTATGAAAATTTTCTGTAATTGTTCTCTGCATTTATAAAGGATGCTGATATTTTTTCTGAATTATTCTGAAATTACCTTTCTATAGGTAAACCACATCAATTTAATTAGAAAAACTACAGAAAAATTCTGACTTTCATCAAGGTCTAAAAATTTTCAGACTATAGAAAAGAGAAATCATGCTACCGCACTCCAGCCTGGGCGACAAGAGTGAACCTCCATCTCAAAAAAAAAAAAAAAAAAAAAAAAAGAAAAAAAACAAGAAAAGAGAAATAAATATATGTTCAGTAGATTCAAACTTTTACAATGCAAAAGGCAAAGGAAAGTTTGGATTCTATAGTCTCCTTTTACCATTAAACATATTGTATTATAAATTGTTCAAAGAATTATAAGTAAATTTCTTAGGAAATGTATCACTCCCTACTTTCTAAATTTCCAGTGACTTCGTTAAAGCAAATTGGAGATAATAAAGAATTGCACTCATTTTTTTCTTGTAGAAAGAGGTTCCAAAAGGCAGATGATTCCCTTGGAACTGGCTTTTCACATGGGATGCAACAACTGTGAACAAATATGTTCACATATCAACCTTAACTTTTCCAAGTTCAAAAAAGTTACTGAACTTTCTGACGATTTGATCCAGAAAAATCTTTCCGCGCAGTTCAGCTACAGCCTGAAAGTGTCCACAGCAAAGAAATTTGGAAGAGATGAGCATGGTTTCTATTTTAACTGTCATTTAACATTGGCAGTATTTAACATTAAAGACACTAAATATGGTTAAGAGTTATCAGCCCAGAATGCAGAGGATAAATGTCTATAAAATGTTCCTAGATATTTTCAACAGATTATATACTTATTTACATATTCAACATTATACAGATCATTTAGTTTTACTATAAATGTGGTGATAGGCCAGGCACGGTGGCTCATGCCGGTAATCCCAGCACTTTGAGAGGCCGAGGTGGGTGGATCATGAGGTCAGGAGATCAAGACCATCCTGGCTAACATGGTGAAACTCTGTCTCTACCAAAAATACAAAAAATTATCTGGGTATGGTGGCGGGTGCCTGTAGTCCCAACTACTTGCAAGGCTGAGGCAGTAGAATAGTGTGAACCCAGGAGGTGGAGGTTGCAGTGAGCCGAGACCACGCCACTGCACTCCAGCCTGGGTGACAGAGCAAGACACCGTCTCAAAAAATAAGTAAATAAATAAATAAATAAATAAATGTGGTTATAGATTGGGTGCAATAATGAGAAATACAAACTAAGTTTATAAGCACAATAAAGTGTATTCATTTTAATAATTCCCCTTATCTTGTAAGCTTCTGGCATTTTTGGCATTAGATCATGTATAAGGAATTATTTACTTTGGCTGTAAAAGGAAGAGACCTCTCATCCTTTCCTCGACCTCTTTGGTACAGAAAATTAACTGCTCAAAACAAAGAAAACCATCTATGGTTTCAAATATTTGTTGAACAAAGTTATATTCAATATATTGTTACTTGACTTCCCTTGGAAGGGAAGGAAGAGAGAAGTCTATTACCTCTGGTTCTTTGCTACTTTTGCAAAATGCTCTCAGTTAAAATAACAAAATAAAATGTCTCCTACTTGCCTCTCAAATTAAGTGCATACCCCCCACACTCAAATTAAGTGCACACTCAAATTAAGTGCATACTCCCCACACTCCACCCCATGTTGGCATTTTAGATCCTAAACCATAGTAACGATATCAAAAACAATTGATGAGTGTCATGCGCTCATCATCACAATCTTCCCAGCAACATTCTAAGTACTATTATTGTTCCCATTTTGCAAGAATCTGAGGCCCCAATAGGTTAAATTAGTTAACCATAAAACTAGTGAGAGACAGAACAAGCTTAGAACCCAGATACTCCCAGATCTTACTTTACCAGGCTGAGCTTCTGTGCCCCTATTCATGCTATTCTATCTCTCACTGCCCAAATTTTAGCAACCTCTCTCATGATTCCCATTCCTTGTGTTCACAAACATGCAATTTCTCACTCCTTTTGACTCTCATTAAGATGGTTTGCCATCTTATTTGAGTAGACATCAGGATCAAGCTTGCTTTACTTATGTCCAGAATGATTTGGGCTACAAGTTATATCATAGAGAAATAACCAGGGCATAAACACTTTTTGTTGACTAATCAAGAAACGAAGTTAGAATTGGTTAGCTACACAACACCAAATGTCCCAGCTTTTTGGACCATTCTACTCTCCCTTCTACAGAGTGTTAGCGATACCTCTGCTTATGGTTCCAAGAAGGCTACAGTTTCCAACATCACATCCTCAAAAACCATCATCAAAAGTAGAAAGGAAATGGACGCTTGCATATTTCTTGCTTTTTATCATGGAATCCCAATTCTCAGATCTCCCAAGCAGTCCTGTTGGTCAGAATTAATTAATTTAATTGTTTATTTAACATACATTTATTTAGTCGTTGTTATGTGCCAGGTAGTGATACAAGCACTAGTGATCCAGTAGTGAACAAAACAGAAAATCTCCCAGCTTTTATATTTATATTCTACTTAGGAAAGACAAACATTAATCAGCAAAAACAATAATATAAACATATGGCAGGCTGTAATAAGTGATAAGATTTAAAAGCAAGTTAATGGCAGAGTAAAACAAGAGACATTTTGTTTCAGGTAAGATGGTCAAAGAAGTTTTCTTTGGGTCAGGCACGGTGGCTCACGTCTGTAATCCCAGCACTTTGGGAGGCTGAGGCGGGTGGATTACTTGAGGTCAGGAGTTCAAGGCCAGCCGGGCCAACATGGCAAAACCCTGTCTCTACTTAAAATACAATAATTAGCCAGGCACAGTGGCACAGGCCTGTAATCCCAGCTACTGGGGAGGCTGAAGTAGGAGAATCACTTGAACCCAGGAGGAAGAGGTTGCAGTGAGCCAGGATCATATCGCTGCACTCCAGCCAAAAAAAAAAGAAGCCATTTTTAGTACAATCATATTTGAATTTAGATATGAATGAAGTAAAGGAATGAAATGTACAGATATTTAAAGAATGTTCTTTTTGAAAGTCCTGGTGTCCAGCAAGGATGCACTGAGAAGAAAGAACATTTTCAGGAGGAGAAAGTTAGAAAATGGTATCAGAGAAGCATCAGGAAACTAGCTTGTCTAGAGCTCTCTGCCTGTAGTAAATAATCCAACTTTTGATCTGAGTGAAATGTGAAATTGATGTCGAGTTTTGGAAATGGCATTGATCTGATCTGACCAACATTTTCCAAGATTCACTCCTGCTCCTCTGTGGAGTATGGACTTTGGAAAGGGAATGGGAGCTTGGAGAGATATTCATGGAAGCAGAAAAATCATATAGGGGCTCTTTTGGACTAACCCCGTTGAGGTGCTACGGTGGCATAATGGAAGTGGGTGCCCACCATTAGATTCTGGAACTATTGTGAAGGCAGAGGAAGCAGGATGTACTGATGGATTTAATGTGAGGTGTTAGGGAAATATGATCTTCTAGCAAAGGAGGTAGAAACTGAGTATTTTTCTTATGTTTCTACTATACCCACACTCATAATCTATTTTTTTTAAGGAGACATCTTGTGTCTCTTTAGTCACATTTTTATGGTAACTCCACCAAGTCTACTATTGGACATCCACATTAGAACTTTTCACCGTTCAGTTAATTAAATACACATAAATAAGGTTTCTTTAAGCCTTCATCTTAAAATCAAATACATTGAAGAATGGCTTATTATATTGTTACTTTTTATCCTTAAAATTTTATAGATGTATTTAAGGAATCAAGTATTCAGGCCTTTGCGTCAAATGTATAAAATAAATGCAGAGTAGGATCTTCTCAGATGATAAATCTACATGAAAAGATAATACTGTGACACACCTTGGTTCATGATGAATGATATAACAGATGATCATTCATTCATCATCAACGAAAATGTTTCACAGGGATTCATGTGGACTGAAGTGTGTAGGTATATTTTTATAGATGAAGCACTGAAGGGTTTTAGAATAGTGAGTTGCCAAAAAGAGGAAAAAGTGCTCTTGGTTAGTTAACATAAATGAACAAATGGGTAAAAGGAAGTGAGATAGAATCATTTGGGTACTTAAGTGAGTAGATCAGTTTATTGGAGCCAGTAGCTCTACTTGGGGATGGTAAGATTACTGGAGCCAGTAGCCAAGCTCTACTTGGGGATGGTGAGATTAAGAGACCATTGAAGATCAGATCAAGGAGGTGTTAGAAATCCCTGGGGTGCCCAAAGCACAGGGCTTAAACTAAGGTTAAGGAAAGTTCCTGAGTTTTTGGAAAGAATAAGTGATTTAAAAAGGAAGTGTTTTAAGATGAATTTGGTAGTGGCATATAAAATGAAAGGGGGTTTGGAGGAAAAAAGATTAAATTTCCCTGATAATGTTCAGGCATCAAATAACAAAGGCTAAAGTTCACTGAAAACATCAGGAAATTCAGTGTGTCAACAGTGGTGGGAGAGAATTTAAAGGAAAAGTTAAGAAGATTTGGGTATGGAGAATAAATGGACAGGAGGGTTCAAAGAAGAGCCCATGATTCTGAACTAGAGTGTTTGGGAAAATGATGCTATTGACAGGAAGTACTGGAGGTTTTCTTTCCAAAGAAAGTAGATAAAATCCCTGAGAAACAGAAGGACAAATATTGTAGATGTCAGTGTCACAGAACAAAGCCAGCTATCATGTGGCATCTGTCATACCCATCTAAAATTTAACAGGTGACAGGTTTCTCCTATCTACTCAGAACTCTACTTAGCCTTGGTACTACTGTTTTTTTTTCTTAAATCCAAACAGTTAATCAAAAGAATTTTAGATGCTTGTGATAGCCTCTCTTCAAGGACCAAAAAAAAAAAAAAAAAAAAAAAAACTAACAAAATAATGTGGAAAGAAAAATTATTAAGACAATATAAAATAACTAAAAAAAAACACCTCCATATATTATTGAATAGATACTTAGTGTATTAGTTTACTACTATTCCCATCATATATTATCACAAACTGAGTGGCTTAAAACAGACATTTATTCAATTACAGTTTAGGAGGCTAAAGTTCAAATTCAAGGTGGCAGCAAGGTTATGCTCCCCATGAAAGCCGTAGGGAAAAACCTGTTCTTGCCTCTTGTTGGTTTCTAGATGATCCTTGCAATCCTTGGTGTTCTTGGCCTCTGGCTGCATAATGCCAGTTTCTGCTGTATCCTCACATGTTCTCTTGGTCTATATCTGTGTGTCTTTTCACCTCATAAACACACTAGTCATTGCATTTACGGCCCATCCTAATCCAGTGTGACTTCATCTTGACTACATCTGTAAAGATCATATTTACAAATAAATTTGTATGTTGAGGTTCTGGGTAAACATGAGTTAAACCCACTATGTTTAAGATGAAACATAAGATCAGAGTAATATGAAAAGCAAACTATCAGAAAGTAAGAAGGAGCTCAAACATAAAAAAAATAAAAAATGACTGCTTATCTTAGTCTGTTCTCATGCTGCTAATAAAGACATACCCAAAACTGAGTAATTTATAAAGAAAAGATTTAATTGACTCACTGTTCCACATGGCTGGGAAGGCCTCACAATCATGGCAGTAAGCAAAGGGGAAGCAAGACACATCTTACATGGCGGCTGGCAAGAGAGAGCATGTGCAGAGGAACTTCCCTTTATCAACCATCAGATCTCATGAAACTTATTCACTATCCCCAGAACAACCGGGGAAAAACCACCCCCCATGATTCAATTACCTCATTATCTCCCACCGGGGTCCCTCCCATGACATGTGGGAATTATGGGAGCTACAATTCAAGATGAGATTGGGGGCACAGCCAAACCATATTACTGCTTAAACAAAAATTAAACTGAGGGCACTGGAAATAAAGACATGGAAATATCTCAGAATTTAGAACTAGAGATAAAGTAGTAAGACATAAAAAAGAAAAACAAAAACAGAAAGTATCATTTTAATAAATAGGAGTTCTAGAAATACTAATTTAACTAAAAAGTTTTAGAAATATCAGTTAATCATTCTAGATTGTTAAACCCTAGTTTTTCAAATGTCAACTAATAAGATATATATAAATATCAACTTCTGGGATTTCTAGAAATCTACTTCTGTTATCTAACAGAAGATCTAACAAGAGATAATACAAAAAAAGAACGGAAAAAAAGAAAATATTTTTAAATAATGTAAGAACATTTCCTACCCCACCAGAAAACCTTCAAGTACAAATATTCTAGATATTTAATCTCAGAATCAATGAACAGTCAAACTGGAAAAACAAAATCCTAAACATTTCCTGCAGAGAAAGCAAAACAAGTCAGTTACAAAGAAATGAGAAACAGATTAGTATAAAATTTCTTATCATCAAACCGGATGCTAGAATTCCACTGAGGGATTTCTTCAGATTTTTAAGAGTAAATTATTTTCAGTCAAGAATTCCATAAACCATCAATCAATTGTGGGATGGAATAAGAATAGTTCAGGTTATGAAATTTATCACCTATTTATTTTCTTTGGAAGGTATTTGAGAGTATTCTCACATTCAAATTTAATTTGAAAAATAATGTTTCCTTGAAGAGGTGACATTTAAACTAAAATCTGAATTACAACATGTCAGTCTTGTGAAAATTTAGGGAATAATATTCTAGGGGAAGGAGATCAAGCTACTTACATAAAGACATTAATATCATGGTAGTATGTTCAGGATTGGTGTGGATAGGGAGTGGGAGTTTCAGAAGGGTACAAATATTTGGAGTGAAAATAAGAAAAAATATCAATAAATTTGATACTGAAAAAGAAGAGAACACGCATATGAAATTAATTTTGTCACTGACCTGATTTAAATGATACCTGGATTTGCTGATAAACTCAAAAATATTCTGTCTGTTAATTCAATCCCATCCATTCTCTAATTGGCTTAAACTAAGCAGAGTCATTGGTATAAAAACTATTTGAAGAAATTGTTCAAAATGATTTCAATTTGTCCTCTTCTATGTCAGCACAAACTTTTAAATTATGATTTAAACATATATATGCTTAAGATAGCAAAGTGATTAGGAATATAGCTTCATCTAGTTTAAATAAAAGACATTAATTACATATTTCAAAAGTATCACTACTACATTAAAGAAATGCATTTGGCAGGATGTTAGTTCTGCACTAGAGGAAAAAAGATCAAGAACTCCTCTCTTACTGTAATGTCATAAACATGCACCATAGAACAAGTACTGAGACAATAAGCACATTTAGTTCCCTTTAAATTTAACAGTGTTCAAATTTAACAGTGCCTTTCCCTTTTAAAGGGCAATGTTGAAATTGATTCTTTCTCCCTTCTTACAATTCACAAGTTGCTCATGACAATCACTTGACTATATAATTAACTTCATACCTGGGCTTCTGTAATATGTTATACATTTTTGATACTTCCTGGATTTCTAATTGATTGATTTTTTTATTAAGAGAAAGAACACACACTACTTTGACAATATTTTTAACATCATTTCTTCTTAATATCCACCTTAATGTCAGTTCTTAGCATCTTCTATTATTCCATCTTACCCTTATTATTGCACTCACTGGCTTCCTTGACAACTTCACTAGTTCTTTAATTTTTGTATCACAACTATTTTATTAGCATTTTTCTTCTTAAAGTTTTTGTTTCTTCTTTACTTGCATTTTGTGCTATGATGTAATGCTGAAGATCATTATCTTTTAATTCTGGCAATCCTCTTGTAGAGAGGAATGGAAGATTTAAGTACATTTACCGAAGACAGTGTAAATGTTATCAAAGTTAACAATAAAATTTCTACTTGACAGAAGTTGGGCTGAAAGTGTGTGAAGAAGTGAAAGCAAAATTAGGGGAGCAGCTAATCTCCTCTTAAAAATCTATTCCTCTAGATCCTGTCTATAGTTGATGGAAAATATTTAAATATAATACCAACTTTCAAAGATGGTTTTAAATATCCAGAATAATAATGTAAATGTTTATATGTGAATAGAATAAGATGAGAAGCCAAACCTGATAAATCATACACAAGTAATATCAACATACTATTTAACCACTATAAACCAAAGCATTTAAATATGAATGGTTTTGAAGAACAAGGATAAACTTTAAGAAAAGCAACTAAGAAAACTGGTAATTTGCCTTTGAGCCATTCTGTATGATTTGATTTTTGAAACCCTGTGCATGTATTGAATTCATATACACACATGTTTACACGTGTGCATATCATTTCAAAAATTATAAAGGTAGCTTTTTAAAGATTAGGGGTTAATTTTGGCGTTTCCCAGAAATTGACAGAATAGAAGGATGCAGTAATTTATCTATTAAATAAATATATATTTAATAAATATTTAGTACACATGTATTACATATAGAGGACAATATACTAGTACCAGAAATATGCATTTAAATGACTTTCTGCTCTTAAGGAATTCACAGGTGTACATGGGCTTATATACGGATACATGCCCCACGTGTGATAAGTAGTAATAGAATTACAAGTGAAGTAGAAAGGGAACCTGCCATAGGCAGTGGCAAATTCCCAACAAGCATATTGTGAAGTCATGTGTAGTCACACTGTGGTGTTATTATATAATTATTTTATTTTCTTCATAGCTCTTATAAGTATCGAGTATTTTCTTTAATTTATTCCTTATTTATTAGAAATGAGAGATCTATGACTGGAAATTTCCTCAATCTTGACTCCTTAGCCTAGAGATTGTTTTCTCTAATATATAGTAGGCCCTCAAATAATTCTTATTGAGTAGGTAAATTAGATCAATTGGAAAATGTTAATATGTGTATACGGAGAGATAATTATATATAATATATTATCTTGTATATTATATGTAGTATATTATCTTGTATATATAGAATGTATATATTGTGTGTGTATATCTAGATATCTATAAGTCTATATATATATTATATATATATATATAGAGAGAGAGAGAGAGAGACAGAGATAGAGATTTTAATAGGATAAGTCGGCAGACCAGAAATTCAGGTAAGAGTTAATAATGCAGTTTTGAGTCCAAATTCCACAAGAAAAACCAGGCATGCTAGAAGTGCACTCTTTAGGCAGAATTACTTCTTCAGAGACCTGTCTTTGCTCTTAAGGCTTTCATCTGATTGGATGAAGCCCATCCACATCTTGGAGGATGTTATTATTATTATTATTATTATTATTATTATTAGAGATGGAGGCTCACTCTGTCACCCAGGCTGGAGTACAGTGGTGCCATCTCGGCTCACTGCAATCCTCACCTCCTGGGTTCAAGTGATTCTCCTGCCTCAGCCTCCCAAGTAGCTGGGACTATAGGCATGCACCACCACACCCAGCTAATTTTTGTATTTTTAGTAGACACAGGGTTTCACCACGTTGGACAGGATGGTCTCGATCTCTTGACCTCTTGTCCACCTGCCTAGGCCTCCCAAAGTGCTGGCTTTATAGGCATGAGCCACTGTATTTGGCCTGCAGAATAATATTACTTACTCAAAGTGTACTAATTTAAATATTAATCATATCTTTTTTTAATTATTATTATACTTTAAGTTCTAGGGTACATGTGCACAACGTGCTGGTTTGTTAAATAGCTATACATATGCCATATTGGATTGCTGCACCCATCAACTCATCATTTACATTAGGTATTTCTTCTAATGCTATCCCTCCCCCAGCCGCCCACCACCCGAAAGGCCCTGGTGTGTGATGTTCCCCACTCTGTGTCCAGGTATTATCATTGTTGAATTCCCACCTATGAGTGAGAACATGCGGTGTTTGGTCTTCTGTCCCCACAATAGTTTGCTGGGAATGATGGTTTCCAGCTTCATCCATGTCCCTGCAAAGGACATGAACTCATCCTTTTGTATGGCTGAATAGTATTCCATGGTGTATATGTGCCACATTTTCTTAATCCAGTCTATCATTGATGGACATTTGGGTTGGTTCCAAGTCTTTGCTATTGTGAATAGTGCCACAAAAAAACATACGTGTGCATGTGTCTTTATAGTAGCATGATTTATAAACCTTTGGGAATACACTCAGTAATGGGATCGCTGGGTCAAATGGCATTTCTAGCAAAAATCACAAGCATTCCTATACACCAATAACAGACAAACAGAGAGCCAAATCATAGTGATCTCCCATTCACAATTGCTTCAAAGAGAATAAAATACCTAGGAATCCAGCTTACAAGGAATGCGAAGGACCTCTTCAAGGAGAACTATAAACCACTGCTCAACAAAATAAAAGAGGACACAAACAAATGGAAGAACATCCCATGCTCATGGATAGGAAAAATCAATATCATGAAAGTGGTCATGCTGTCCAAGGTAATTTATCAATTCAATGCCATCCCCATCAAGCTACCAACAACTTTTTTCACAGAATTGGAAAAAACTACTCTAGAGTGCACATGGAACCAAAAAAGAGCCTGCATAGCCAAGACAAGCCTAAGCCAAAAGAGCAAAGTTGGAGGCATCGTGCTACCTGACTTCAAACTACACTACAAGGCTACAATAACCAAAACAGCATGGTACTGGTACTAAAACAGAGATGTAGACCAATGGAACAGAACAGAGGCCTCAGAAATAACACCACACATCTACAACCATCTGATCTTTGACAAACCTGACAAAAACAAGCAATGGGGAAAGGATTCCCTATTTAATAAATGGTGCTGGGAAAACTGGCTAGCCATATGTAGAAAGCTGGACCTGGATCCTTTCCTTACACCATATACAAAAATTAACTCAGGATGGATTAAAGACTTAAATGTAAGACCTAGAACAATTAAAGCCCCAGAAGAAAACTTAGGCAATACCATTCAGGACATAGGCATGGACAAAGACTTAATGACTAAAATACCAAAAGCAATGGCAACAAAAGCCAAAGTAGACAAATGGGATCTAATTAAACTAAAGAGCTTCTGCATGGCAACAACAACAAGAACAACAACAACAAAACAAACTATCATCAGAGTGAATAGTCAACCTACAGAATGGGAGAAAATTTTTACAATCTATCCATCTGAGAAAGGGCTAATATCCAGAATCTACAAAGAACTTAAACAAATTTACAAGAAAATAACAACCCCATCAAAAAGTGGGCAAGGAATGTAAACAGACCCTTCTCAAAAGAAGACATTTATGCAGCCAACACACACATGAAAAAATGCTCATTATCACTGGTCATCAGAGAAACGCAAATCAAAACCACAGTGAGATACCATCTAATGCCAGTTAGAATGGCGATCATCAAAAAGTCAGGAAACAACAGATGTGGAGAGAATGTGGAGAAATAGGAACGCTTTTACACTGTTGTTGGGAGTGTAAATTAGTTCAACCATTGTGGAAGACAGCGTGGTGATTCCTCAAGGATCTAGAACTAATCACATCTTTAAAAATGACTTCACAACAACATCTACAATGGTAGTTGATCAAAAAACTGAGCAACATAGTCTAGCTAAGTTGACACATAAAATTAATCATCACAATATGTAATAGCTCTCTGAGAGGAAATGCTCTCAATTTTTAAAATTAAAATAAATACTTACATAGTACTTACTATGAGCCAAACACTATTCGAAACCTTTTAAAAAACAGTTCACTTAATCCTTAACCATCTCTATAAAGTAAGGCCTACTATTCCTCATACTTTAAAGATGGGGTCGTTAACTTTTCCAAGCTGAGATCTGTCCAATAAAAACAGAGCTGGGATTTAAACACAGCTTTGCTTCAACCACAATATTATATTGCCTCATGGTTAATCAAGCTTGAACTGTCTCTGAGTAGCAGAAATGAAAATTAGAAGAGTTCTCTATCCTTCTCATTAACGAATATATGTTTTCTTTATAGATAGTGTTTGAGTTTGCATCTTAGACTGAGCCCTGGGGGAAATATGTATTCCAGAATCACTTCCAGGTGGTCAAGAAGTTGAAGCATACAAGATGGTTAATCTAACTCACTGTCTTGCTTCTTTAATATTTTAAAGCAATATCAAAATTTCATTTACAAGGACATCCTTAAAATGGAGTGGAAAAAAGAAAACCGAAATGATAGCTACAGAGGAATTGCACCAGGTACGGGCAGCATCAGTCTCTGATTAGCTTCAGTTGCCCAAATGGTACATACTCTTGCTAAAACAAATTACAATTTGAATTATTTATAGGTTTAAATGTATGTGTTCTCATGTTTATTGTGAACATAGAGAATTAATTGCACCTATTCTTTCTTGTATAGATGACTACATTGCCAGGGCAGTAATCTGTCCTCCTAGAAAGGAGGAAAAAACATCAGGTTCTATATTTGGCTGCATATAAATTTTACTGACTATGATAATTCATTGCTTCTCTTCCTTCACGTTGGTACTATTATAAGCCTTGTGTGTTCTCAGTGTCTTGGACTCAATACTCTAAACCCAGATATATTTTTCTAGCTTATCTTCTGGAGAAGCGTGTTAACTCATAACTGGGAAAATCTAAAACTATGTTTCATTCCCTTTGGTTAACCCAACATATTTATTTGCCATACTTCTCTAGTACAATTACTTGGCCCCTAAGTTTATAACATTAGAAATGTTAGCAGGGCATATACACAGTGACATCACCCTCAAAGACTGCATGAGCCATATGTTATCTTTTACCAGCTGAAAACACGGTATCATCCCAGATACAGATTGACTGTGTTGTACTTCCCAAGTTTGCTTTCTGTATTTCCTGACTGTCAAGTTTATTTGGTGGTTAGACACTGACAGTAGAGCTTCTTGTGCTTTAATGTGGCATTGTATAGACATCAAAGATTTATAGTGTGCTGAAAGGGACATAACGGACTCATTTGTTTTTGTTCCATGATAAAGACAGTATAATAAGTAAAGCAAGTCTTTCAAGTGCTTATAAGCTGGTAACACGTGGCATGAAGTTGTCCCGCTCATTTTCATGCGTCTGTATTTTTTGGTAGAAGATGGAAATTAGTTACCTAAGTTTAATAAAGTCATTGAAAATACACTTTTTTTTACTTCAAACATGATAAAGTCTCTGAGATTTTTTAATGAGTCCTAGGAGTTACCCAATAACAAATAAAGTCCAAACTTTCTCTTACTGAAAATAATAGTGGGTTTAGCACTTAGAACTTAATAAAACATGAAGTGTATAGACCGGCCCTAAGGTCCCTTTTAGCTGTATGACCTAATTAATGATTTTATACTTATTATCTATTTCTCTCTGTTACCACTGAGTTGCGGTTTCTTGAAGAGCCACAAGTTGGTTACTGTAACTTTAAATTATTTTTGCATAATTTATTTTTGTGCATACTTTAGTGAAATATATCTAAACAATAGGTAGAGTATATTTGCCTTTAAAATTCTGATTTCTTCTGACGACCCAAATACTGTTTAATTATTTTTATCTACATGACTGGCACTAGAAAGTGTTAAAAGTAAACTATAGTTGGATGAGGAGTAGAACAAATCTCTTTTAATGGACTTATCCATGTCTATCTTTTGCCTGGGCTACTTTCTGATGATAGTAGTTTCCTATCATCTATTCTTGCAATCTTGCTACATGTTGCCTTCATGCAACTTGAGTGATCTTTTTAAGGGGAAACTCTGATGCATGAAGAACATGAGATTTCAGGATGCCAAGTGACTTACTCAAGGTTCTATAGCTGATGGAATCAGGAATTATATTCAGGACTGCCTGATCAAATTCCTCAACTAGGTAATTTGGGATTCCACCTCAAATACTAATTGGCTGTGATGTCTTCATTTTTAAATACATTGGCATAGACACAGTGATTTTATCTACGCCTATTAATTTAAATTGAAATGCTAGAGTAATCAGTTGTCTAATCAAGAATTTAGATCTAAAGACCATCAATTAGTATTATATCAGAAACCCTAGACACATGAAGCCTCAGCTATCATATCCACATTAATACTTCACTGACGGACAGGTAGAAAAATTTAAATAGTTCTTGTTGATGATTTTAGAAGAGTTTTCAAGCAATGTGCTTTAGTTAAAATATATAAAGGATGCCCTCAAATCTTATACGAACAGTGTAACAAACTCTAGCGAGACATGTTGCTGCAGCATTGGCGCTATATTCCCGAAAGTTCTTGTGCTCAAGTCATTGACTCAGGAGGGTTTCTAGATTCTTGATGCAGAGAATAATGATACTAGAATAGTGCCTATAGTGAACCTTGAGCATAAGGATGTGGCTGAGCCTATAGAAGAATGCAGACTTATAACTTTATTCTTCTGTGGGTTCAAACTCGCAGAATAGATATTTCAAACCAGTTCATGTTATTTGTCTCTGTCTGAGGCAGAATTTGATCTTAAGTGCACTTTCCTTTCAACCTTGTGGCAAGTATGTAGCAGTATGTAACTGAAGAGTCTTTGGGGACTATCATTTTTTTAAATGTATTTTTAAAAATCGTATATATTTGTAGTGTATATGATGGTTTTATATATATATATAGTGTATATGTGAAATGGCTAAATTGAGCTAATTAATATTTACATTGCCTCACATACTTATTTTTACAGTGAGATTGTGTAGAATTTACCCTTTTGGCAATTTTCAGGTACACAATTAATTGTCATTAACTATCGTCCCTATGTTTTGCAATAGATCTTTTGAACTTACTCCTCCCATCTAACTGAAATTTTGTATCCTTTGACCAACAGCTCCCTTATTCCTCCTTCTCCTCCTTTCAGATCCTAGTAACCACCATTCTACCCTCTGCTTCTGGGATTTTGCCTTTTTTAGATTCCACATATAAATGATATCATGTGCCTGGTCTTTTTGACTTAACATCGTATCCTACAGGTCCATCTATGTTGTCACAAATAACAAGTTTCCTTTTTTGTTTTTTTAAAAATTGAACCGTATTCCATTGTATGTATACAATTTCTTTATCCATTCATCTGTGATGAACACAGGTTGATTTCATATCATGGCTATTGCAAATAATCTGTCAATGAATGTGAGAATGCAGGTATCTTTTCAACATACTCATTTGATTTCCTTTGGATATATACCCAGAAGTGAGATTGCTGGATCATATGATAGTTCTATTTTCAATTCTTTGATGAACTTACGTACCGTTTTTCATTACAGCTGTGCTAATTTAAATTCTCACCAACAGTGGGGTGTGTTTCCTTCACAGCCTCACCAGCACTTAACTTTTGTCTTTTCGATAATGGCCATCCTGACAGGTGTGAGGTGATTTCTCATTATGGTTTTCATTTGCATTTCTCTGATGATTAGCGATGCTGAGCAGTTTTTCATATGTCATTGGGAGCTATTATTATTTTCCAAACAAAACCTAACAGATATACAAAAACAAATGAACTTAGATGTTAACCTACTAGGTCGGGAACCCTGGGCCAAATGGATAGTAGGACCATCAACCACCATAGGTCTTCATTGGGTAAGAACAAATTGGTAGGAGATATTTAGGGCCTTTTGATAAAGTTTATGCTGGACATTCAGAATAACATCTCTTAAGTTAGGCATATGCATAAAGAATTAAAAGAAAAGCTTTAGGTTAGAGATGTGGAAAATATACGTAAGAGTGAGAGAAGTGAAAGTCACGAGAAACTCTAAGGAGACTCTTTTTAATAAGAAAAGATAGCAGCCAGGAGATGGAGACCACCAATAAGACAGTTATTTCCCCAAAGTTAAAGACCATGCTATATGTTTTCAACACCAGCACAATTAAACACATGTGGCGTATACAAAGTACTAAGTAAACATTGTGAATAAATAAATGAATAAGCCTATTTGGCAAAAAGGCAATAATTAAGAGAGAAATAATTAGATGTGTTTATTACTAAACAGAAAATTCTGTTGCAAAATCTGTGCAGGTAAGGATTCAATTTAATAATAGATAATATATTGCTTTAGTTATAAAATGTCATGATTTTTATATAGCAGTGAGCACTTTGCAAAACCTTTTAATCTGTATTTAATATTTTACTCACACTTTTAAAATATTTTATTTCTTGTTTCAAGTGTATTTAAAAGTAGCTGTTATATTTCAAACTGAACAAGTATTTCTTCTCCCTACATTTATTGTCCAAAGGCAGAGTTTATGTAAAATGTGACAATTTTAGTCTAAAAATTTAAAATAAAAAAAATCGCTGCATAAATTATTTCAGCATTGAAAGACTTTAACTTAAACCATTCTATATGTTTCTACTTATCTAAGTTTTTAAAAATTGTATTGAGCTAACAGAGGTAGATTTTTGATCTAGATAATCAAAGATATAAAAGACAGCTTATAAGAAGTTGAAGCTATTATTTTAATCTTCAAATGATTAAAAACAAATAATGTGCTTTAACCCCCAAACTGCCTCTCTACACAAAATGTTACTTGCTTGACAGGCAAAGTTTTAGTTCAGACAATTACACAGTAACCCTGGATCCATGTATCTAAAATACATATAAAAAATGTTTTAGCTACTATCAGTCTGACTGGGACCTAAATAAAAGCTATTTGACTTATACTGAGATCTCCTGGTATACTAATAATTAATCTTACCAAAAAGGTTTTGGTCACATGACTCTCAAAGTAAGCATTATGCTGAACTCCTAAGATATTAAACTTACTTCAATATGCACCTTAATATCAAGGGGGACATCATTATATTATTTTGCTGCATTTCTTCTCAGTCTTTAGACTGATAATTTTAGGAAATGTCATAAAAGAAACAAAGATACATGGTTTGAGGGCAAGATACTTTGATTTTAGTTTCAGCTATAGTGTATCTATAATCAGTACTATTCATATTTATCCCCACATTAAGCTTTTACTGAGATGTTTCCAGCACTGTAAGGGGATGGGAGCTAAAACTTGAGTAAAAAGATGTGGTTAGTCTTTTCCCTTAAAGAACTTACATGAAACAAATATCTTTAGTAAACTGGCTATTGCCAGATTTTAAACACAAATTCTGTATATCTGAATTCCTTACAATTAGAAATACACACTCTTAATGTGGTTAGATATTTCTGAAGCAGGTTTATGTTCAAATTGACATGATATTTTAATGTCTGATCAGAAACTAAACTTACTTTTTTTTTTTCAAAAGTGGCTGAATAACTGACTGCCATGGTTACTCACCCCAGAAGTAAGTGTTGAACAAAAACAATTGTAATATGTTTACAGACTGTGTGGGTCAAGAATTCAGGTAAGGCAGACCAAGGATGACTTTCTTTGCTCTGCAATGGTTAGGGGCTTGGTATGGAAGGCTGAAATGGTGGGATACAACTCAAATAGTTGGAGGCTAAAATAATCTGGGGGCTCTTTCACTCTCACCTGTCAACTGCCTGGGCTGGGATACTCTGAAGAGTGGGCTCGTGTGGAACTCTTCACCACAACACCTATACATGGCTTTCCCACGTGGGCTCCCTTTCATGATGGCTTCTTTATGGTATTTGAATTTCTTACACAATGACCGTGCCAATTTCTTACATAATGAAAAAAGCTGAATGGCGTTTAACTACCAAGCCTTGGAAATCACACAGTGTCACACTTCATTGGTTGAAAGAGTTACAAAACCTGGCCAGATCTAAGAATAGAGGATATAGATCCCATCTGCAGATAGAAAAAGTACCCAATAATTTGTGGCCATGTTGTAAAAAATAAAAAAGCACACCCTTTCTATTCAACACTTCCAGAAAATACTATTTATGATATGATTGGCCCTTCAGGGCAATAACATTTTTGTGATGTAATGTGTGTACATACTGTCTGTGTATCAACTATCTTTATTAAAGTCAAAAGTTTTACTTTCTCTTGGTATTTGTGCAGCAAAGGTAAACAACCAGATGAACTAGTTTTCATCAGTGTGATGTCACAGAAGTACTTGGGATGTCATAAAGGTATTTGAGATGTCACAAATGTATTCTGGAATTGCCATAATATAATGACTATTTACTTGAAATCATACTTGGAGTCTAAACATCAGCGCTACATAACTTGGAAAAGTTAGTTTCTTTGCTTTTCAGTTTTCTCACCATTATATTGGAGGCCAAATAAACACTAACACACAGCGTTGCTGTATTAGTCTGTTCTCACACTGCTGTAAAGATACTTCTTGAGACTGGGTAATTTAGAAACAAAGGAGGTTTATTTGACTCACTGTTACATAGGCTTAACAGGAACCATGAGTAGGAGGCCTCAAGAAACTTACAATTATGGCAGAAGGTGAAGGGAAAGTAGGCACCTTCTTCACAAGGCAGCAGAGGGAGTGTGTGAAAGAAGCAAAGAGGGAAGAGCCCTTTATAAAAACATCAGATCTCTTGAGAACTCACTCATTATCAGTAGAACAGCATAAGGGAAACCACCCCTATGATCCAATCACTTCCAACTGGGTCTCTCCCTCAGCATCTGGGGATTCCAATTCAAAATGAGATCTGAGTGGGGGCACAAAGCCTAATGATATCATTCCATCACTGCTCCCCACCAAATCTCATGTCCTCACATTTCAAAAACAATCATGCCTTCTCAACAGTCCCCCAAAGTCTTAACTCATTTCAGCATTCACTCAAAAGTTCAAGGTCTAAAATCTCAGCTGAGACAAGGCAAGTCCCTTTTGCCTAGGAGCCTGTAAAATCAAAAGCAAGTGAGTTACTTCCAAAATACAATGGGAGTACAGCCATTGGACAGATGATCCCATTCCAAATGGGAAAAAAATTGGCCAAATCAAAGGGGCTAAAGGTCCTATGTAAGTCCAAAACCAAGTGGGCCAGTCATTAAATCTTAAAGCTCCAAAATGATCTACCCTGGCTCCATGTCTCACATCCACATCATGCTAATGCAAGAAGTAGGTTCCCATGGTTTGAGGAGCTCCACTCCTGTGGCTTTGCATGGTACAGCTCCCCTCCTAATTGCTTTCATGGGCTGACATTAACTGTCTACAGCTTTTCCAGGTACATGGTGCAAGCTGTCAGTGGATCTACCATTCTGGGGTCTAGAGGATGATGGCCCTCTTCTGACAGCTATACTAGGTGGTGCTCCAGTGGGGACTCTGTGTTGGGAGCTCCAACCCCATATTTCCCTTCCACACTGCTCTCTCAGAGGTTCTCTATGGGGGTTGTACCCCTGCAGCAAACTTTTGCCTGGACATCCAGGCATTTCTATACATCATCTAAAATCTAGGCAGAGATTCCCAAACCTCAATTCTTGATTTCTGTGCACCAGAGGTCCAACACCACAGGTAAGCCACCAAGGCTTGAGGCTTTCACCCTCCAAAGCAATGTCCTTAGCTATATGTTGGCCCCTTTAAGCCATGGCTAGGGTGTAGGGTACCAAGTCTTGAGGTTGCACAGAGTAGGGAGGGCCCTGGGCCCAGCTTATGAAACTATTATTTTCCTCCTAGGCCTCTGGGCCTGTGATGAAAGGCTGCTGCCAAGATCTCTGACTTTCTCTGGAGGCATTTTCCCCATTATCTAGTCAATTAACATTTGGGTCCTCATTACTTATGCAAATCTCTGCAGCTGCTTTGAATTTCCCCTCAGAAAAAGACTTTTTTTTTTTTCTCTATTGCATTGTCAGGCTGCAAGTATTCTAAACTGTTAGGCTCTGCTTCCCTTTACCTATAAGTTCAAGTTTCAAATCATCTCTCTCAAGTTCAAAGTTCCATAGATCTCTTAAACAGAGGCAAAATGCTGCTAGTTTCTTTGCTAAAGCATAGCAAGAGTGACCTTTGCTCCAGTTCTCAACGAGTTTCTCATCTCCATCTGAGACCACCTCAGCCTGAACTTCATTGTCCATATCACTGTCAGCATTTTGGTCAAAACCATTCAACGAGTCTCTAGGAAGTTCCAAAGTTTCCCACATCTTCCTGTCTTCTTCTGATCCCTTCAAACTGTTCTAACCTCTGCCTGTTACCCAACTGCAAAGTTGCTTCCATGCTTTCAGATATCTTTATAGCAGTACCCCACTCCTGGTACCAATTTACTGTGTTAGTGTGTTCTCACACTGCTGTAGAGATACTACCTGAGACTGGGTAGTTTACAAACAAAGGAGGTTTATTTGACTCACAGTTCTGCAGGCTTAACAGGAAGCATGGCTTGGAGGCCTCAGGAAACTTACAATCATGGTGGAAGATGAGGGGGAAGTAGGCATTTTCTTCACAAGGCAGCAGGAGGGACTATGTGAAAGAAGTGAAGAGGAAAGTGCCCCTTATAAAACCATCAGATCATGTGAGAATTCACTCACTATCATGAGAACAGCATGAGGGAAACCGCCCCCATGATCCAATCACCTCCCACCAGGTCTCTCCCTCAACACCTGCGAATGTCAATTCAAGATGAGCCTTGGATGTGGACACAAAGCCTAACCATATCAGTTGCTGTGAGAATTAAATGAGAGAATATAATTGAAAACATTTAGAATAGCATTTTGTGCTTGGGAAGAGTGCAACAAGTATAGATAATTCATGGACCTGAACAATTAAGACTCACTTAACAAAAGGAATTCTGTTAATGACCACAGATAATGACCTAAATTCAAGTGTTTAAATATCTAAACCATAATCAAATTTATTTAAATTAAAATGATTTTGATATCTAATATCAGGCAACTTTGTGCATTTTCTCTTTAGGTTTAAAAGACAGATATCAATGCAGACAAGAACTCACTGAAAAATCAGTTTTTTCACCTTCAGAGTTGGTTAGACTTCTACTCGAGATGAAAAAAAAAATCTCATATTAAAAAGGACCTCATCTAGACATATAGAATGTCTTAGCTATTGGCTCTATATAGGGTATAATTTTTCCATGTTAACTATTCAATTGCTTCTGCAGTTGATTCTTGCTTGGCCAAATGAGCTCTGGATTTATATTTAGTCTATATGCGTTAGTAACAAAGTATATTCTTTGTAATGATGGGAATATTATAAAAATCCTACTCTAGATATACAATTGGTTGAACTTTCAGGGTGTATTTAGCAAGTGCATATCAGCCAAGTGAAGCACTGTGCACACTTGGTGGGCACAGGTACACAATATTACACAAAGGGATTATTAGGCTGGAATGGCTTGCCATAGGGAGCTGTCTTATGGAACCTGAATTCTGAAATAGTGAATCACAGCAATAATAGCAAAGTGTCTTACACTATACTTTGGCATCATTAATGTTTTTAATGCCATCTGGAAAGGAAAGAAGCAAAAGTTTTCCTGGTAGGTGGCTTATAAAACTCTTCAGATATTTAGTGATCACATGTAATGTTTAAAATATTTAAGGCACTTTTGAAAGAGTCATTTGAAGCACTCAATATGATTACCTCTCCTAATTCACCAAGTGCTTGCAAGATTTGGTTTTTAACAAGCAAGACTGGTTTTGATTTATGAAGTGCCAAAAAGGCACCTGAAAGAAAAAATCTACTTGAAATTTTGCTTTATTTTAAGAAGGCCTGAAAGACAGTTTTGTACAAAAGTAAAATAAAAATAAAAAACATAAATTCTCTTGGGTTAATATTTTACATGCCAAGTTGAGCCTGGAGCTCATTTTTACAGCTGCTTTATGAGTCTTTAAAATAGTGATTTATAATGGAAAGAGTGACACAATCTTAATTATAACATGATGTACCAGGTATTATAATGAGCAAAGGTATTTTTCTCAAACATGTATAGCTTTTAACTTTTTCTGAAAGGCTAGCAGTTTTTTCATTATGATCATAATTCTCAATTATGCCTAGATACTAACCTACAAAGTTTCTTTTCTTAAGAAATATGAGCATCCTTTCGGTTTTGTTTTGTTTTGTTTGTTTGTTTTCTTCTCAGCGGCAAAAATGTAGCAGCAAAATATTCCAAGATGAGCCTTTTGCTTGAATGACACCATGACAGTAAAACATTATTAAATAATACAACATGCAAAATTCAACAACACTCCACCCTCACATAATTATTTTATAATTACAGAGTTTGCCTATCAATATTAGGCTCTGGCATAACAATAGGGTATCCTTCTCTCAAAGGATCTGCTGTCTTACAGAGGCATTACTGCGGGGGGCATTAATACTTAGAGGAGTTACAATTTCTAAGGTCCTGACAAGTACTGGAAAGAAAGAGGAAGGAAATCTGGAAAGGACCTTGGCTTTTAAAGTAGAAGAGGATCTCCTTTGATCAATCTTTCCAGGATCAGGAATGCAGAAAGACATGAGAGAGTCTGTCTTTTTGTAAAATCAATGCCTGCTGAGCACGCCCTTGTGTGTGTGTGTGTTTGTGCATGTGTATGTGACTTAAACTGGATTCTACAGTGCCCTTATGCTATCATAGAAATAAAAGAATGGTCATTAATGTGAATGTCAGTGAAGGGAGACTTTATTATGAAATTAGCATTACAAACTTTCATAAACTATAATTAATGGCCTAGTAATGCACTTTCTAAAATGTGGCCTTTTTTCTATTTTAAAAGGAAGCTATGTTCCCCATTTCTATAGTTCCTAAAATAGAAAGAATGTTATGAAACACTTTATTATGAAGATGATACTCATTTCATTGAGCAGAACAAATCATTAAGAAGCAATACTACATGTAATTAATATGATAATTACTTTTATGTGCCATTTGGAAATATAAGTAAAAATATAACAAAATTAAATACAAATATTTAACAAAATAGAGAAATGCTCATATGTATAAAGGGACAGCAATCAAAAACTTATTCAGGAAAATATTAAAAACATCAAAAATATTATCTTTCTCAGTTTGGAGAACAATATTAATTGATGATTTTAATATTCACTCAATGCCCTAGGTCATTTTGTGGGCCATATCCTAGTTCCCTACTCATGTTATTTAAATGTAGCTGAAAGCAATAATAATGGGTTGCATAACTGAAATTTTAAAATATTTGTATAATGCATTATTGTTAAAGTAACTAGCAAAACAATGGTCATATTATGGGTAGTTTGGATAAAACTGGTTTGCAGTGGGAATGCCCCCTAATTTAGTCATGCCTAGAGAAAATGTGGGCAAATTAAATTGTTTGTCTGAACAATCTGTAATTCACAAAGTAGATTTTTAATTACTGATTACGATCAGGAAATTACAAGGAGGTTAGTTCATATCTTAGGAGAAAAATTCACTGATTTATTATAAACAAAGATTGGATAGTCATGGTTTGTTTTTTTCATGGTCTCCTCGCTAACAGGTCTTCTGTTTCTCCACTCAAATACTATTATATTGTGGTAAACTTTTACCTTTTTCTAAGATATTCACCTTAAGTATCTAATCTGTGCCAATATTGGTGCTAGGCAATAGTGATATGAAAAAAAGGAATTTAAAAATTAGACAAAAACTTCATCCTCAATAGCTTGGATAACTATGTGAGATAATAGATATGTTAATTATCTTTAACACATCTTTGTGCTAATAACTTCACTATATATGTTCATCAAAGCAAATATAAATAAACAAAACATAAAAAGACAGTTCAGAATAGACTGACATTTCTCTCAAAATAAGATGCAATAATAGCATAAAAATGTTAATAAGTAAAAACCACTTATGATTATCAATAAACTCCTACTGTTGAGTATTTAATATAATAATTTATACCATGTCAATTTTATCTTGTGACATAAGACAATTTATTTTTATCTCTCACAGTCTAATGGGTTGAGTAGCCTCAGTACTCTTGTGTGTAGCTGATATCAGATGACAGCTGAAATTGAGTTGGATGTCCCAACATAGCACCGTCAGTTGCCTGGCAGTTGATGTGGGAGTTTAGCTGGAAATATTGTCCAAATTGTCTACATGTGGTTTCTTCACCTCACTTGAACTTTCCACAGCCTGATAACTGGTTTTCAAAAACTAGTATTCCAACAAACAGAACCTACTAGAAACTGACATACTTTTAAAGACTAAACCTGAAACTTGGCACAGCCTCCATTCTCCCATAATCCATTATGGAATTTCCCAGATTCAAAAAGAAGAAACACAGACCACTTCCTTTCAATGGAAGGGGTGTAAAAGGATTTGTGGCCATTTTAAATTTGTAACAGCCTGAATCACTCATTTTTTTGGTCACCAGTTCAAAGACTCTCAGATTCACCTTCTATTTGAGCTACTGCTATGCTACGTTCCAGTCATGCTCTATCCAGTTTACATGGACACAACCTGGCAGCATCTCACTTTCAACTTCTCACCGGGACTTTCCTGGAACTGCCATGTGGAAGGCCCATGGGAAGGAGAGTGGGAAGAGAGTCAATACATTAACGCATTCTCCTTTATTCTCCCCAGGCAGATGGTTCTGAAATTGACACCATAAGGTTCTCAGAGTGTCATGTGAGATTGAGTAATTCATTGCTCCAAGTGGTAGAGTAGTGATTATGTTGTGCTTATGTATCAAGCTAAAGATTAAAAGTTAAGGAGATATAGCTAAATAAGAGATCATGATTCTATGGACTGAATGGTGTCCTCTCTACATTTATAAATTGAAGTCTTGTCTTCCATTTGACTGTCTTTGGAGTAAAGAAGCAATTAATTTTAAAGATGTCATAAGGGTGGGGCCAGATCTGATGGGATTATTGTCTTCATGATAAAAGACACTTTCTCTCTGCCATAAGGAGACACAGTGAGAAGACAGCCATCTGCAAACCAGAAAGAGAGCCTTCAACAGAAACTGATTTGACTGGCACCTTGATCTTAGAGTTCCCAGTCTCCAGAGCTGTGGGATTAAAAAAAAAATACATTTCTGTTGTTTAAGCACCTTGATCTTAGAGTTCCCAGTCTCCAGAGCTGTGGGATTAAAAAAAAAATACATTTCTGTTGTTTAAGCTACCCAGTATATGGTACTTTATTATGGAAGCCCAAGCTGACTAAGAATAATTTTGGTACCAGGAGTGGGGTTCCACTGTAAAAAATACCTAAATATGTGAAAGTAGTTTTGGAAATGGATAATGAGTAGAGATTGGAAGAGTGTTGAAGTGCATACTAGAAATATGGGTGAGGTCACAGATGAAATAAAGGATTAAGTTATTAGAAACTCGAGGAAGAACAATTCTTGTTATAAAGTGGCAAAGAACTTAGCTGAATTGAGTTGTAGTGTTTTATGGAAAGAAAACCTGTGGTGAGATTTCTAAGCAAAGTATTGAATGATTGCCTTTTGTCCTCCCTGCTGCTAATACCAAATGTGAAAAGAGAGAGATGAATTGAAGAAGAAATTGTTAGCATAAATAAACCAGAACTTTGAGATTTGGAAAATTCTCAGTCTAACCATATTGCAAATTAAAAAAAAAAAAAAAAAAAAAAAAGAAGAGAGAAAGTTTTCTTTGAAGAGGACACTGATGGTGTGACTAAACAACTATTTGAAAAAGAGATCATGAATAGATTTAATGAATTATTTCAACAGCAGAATCTAAAAAGAGAGATGGGATTGTATTAGCAGAGACATTGCCAATTTGAACTAAGGGAGAAACCAGGATGGAATGAAGCAAGCAAGCATGTTGAGCTTGCTGGGTTCCACAAGAAGAATCTGTAACAGGGCCATAAGTCTATTTGATTTTGAAAGTGTGCATTCTTCAAAAAAAAAAAAAAAAATGGAAGGATCAGTGACTAAGGCAATTCAGAGAGCCTCAGGGCTGCCACTCCCACCTCAGGCACATGGCTCAAGGCTGTATCCTCCTCAATTTTAGCAGGTGGAGATTTAGCAGAGGACCTCGGAGGCAGGGACAGTTCCCCAGCGCCAAATGGGCAGGGCTGCCCTGCAGAGGTGTGAGGCTGATGTTGCCAGCCCAGTGGGCCTGGAAGGCAGAAAATCAAGACAAATAAGATGATTCTTGTGCCTTAACATCTAATGAAATTTGCCTTGATAGGTCTTGGACTTGATAGGGACCTGTCTCTCTCTCTTCCTTCTTTTGTATTTCTCCCTTTTGGAATGGGGATGTCTTTCCCATGCATATCTCATCATTGTGTACATAACTTTTCTGATTTCATAGGTTCACAAATGGAACAGAATTTTGCCCAGGAATAAAGTGTATTTCAAGTCTCACTTATATCTGATGTAGATTATATTTAGATGAGATGTTGGAGTTTAGAGTTGATTCTGGAAAAACTTAAGATTTTGGGGGCTATTGGAGTGGAATGCACTAATTTTGCCTGTGACTAAAGTCATACATTTTGGAGGGCCAGGGATGAAATGGTAGGGACTGAATTACGTCCCCTTCAAAATTCATAAGTTGGAACCCTGTCCTCAATGTGACTATATTTGGTGTACGGAAGTAATAAGGCAAAAAGAGGTCACAAGGGCAGGGTACTGATCTGATTGGATTAGAGTCCTTTTGAAAAAAGACACCAGATATGTTGCTCTCCTTCTCTCTATACCTGATGAAGGCACAGCAAGAAGGCAGCTATCTGCAAGTCAGGAAGAGAGCCCTCACCAGAAAGTTTTTGATCTTGGACTTCCCAGGCTCCAGAAATGTTAAATAAAAACAAATTTCTATTGTTTAAGCCAGACAATCTATGGTATTTTATTATGGCAGACTAAGAAACATGTGTGGCAAGCAGTCTTCTTGTAATAAGTGATTTCAATAATTGTTTCTTAAATCAAAATTCTATCCCTTATTTTAAAAAGATAATCTTGTTGTCTCCCCCAGGTTGGTGGGATGCACTGCTAAATCTTTTTGTTTTAGTCTTTCTCTGTTGCCCAGGCTGGAGCGCAGGGGCACAATCATAGCTCAGTATAGCCTCGAACTCCTGGGATCAAGGGATCCTCCTGCCTCAGCCTCCTGAGTATCTAGGACCACAAGTATGTGCCACACCACCCAGCTAAATTTTTAAAAAGTTTTTTGTAGAGACAGGGTCTTGTCACCATGCCCAGTCTGTTCTCAAACTTCTGGGTTCAAGGGATTCTTCTGTTTCTGCCTACCAAAGAGCTGGGATTACAGGTGTGAGCCACCATGCCCGACGAACTGGTATATTTCCTGAACATTAGCAACATAAGCTGATATATTTTTGAAATGGAGGCTTCCAAACTGACATAGGCACAGGAAAGTCAGTCAGTATCCTGTGCAGAACATACACAACACTTCAAATATTCCTGTCACTTCAAAACTAACTTTCACATAATTCTTCACTAATTGTCCTGTAGAATATGATATTCCATTTTCATTCCCCACTATGACTTATGTGTCCACTGGTCAGCTTCACTAACATCAAGATTTCCAGGCTCTGAGAGAAAACGCTAATATTTAATATTTAATTAATATTTAAGCAAAACTAGCAGAGTAAAACAATCAGTCCGTTGCAACTGTTGAGGTTTTGTAAGGTGAAATTTTCTCTTTAAGCACTAAAAAAATGTTTACTAAAGTAGGTTATTTCTTAGTATTTTGCAGCACATTACTGTTCTTAAAATTTTTATACAGTTGTAAAAAATTATAACTCCCTGAAATCTTAACTAGTGTTCACCCTAGTAGCACTTGTCTGTGGAGCCCAATTATTTCCCAGTAGCATGTTTGACATCTATTAAGGGTCATTATTAGATGACTCAATTTTACACAGTCAGAAAAAAATGCAGAAAATCCCACAAATCTGATTTCTCACTTCCATATGCATAAGCTGAGTCTCGGAGAAGTAAAAAATGACCAAGCCCGTGGTAATAAGTAGTGACAGAAGCAATCTGAATATGTTAGGTTTCAGATCAATGCTGTTTGCCATGTACAATTTATTCCTTTTCTATGTCTACTGACTAGGAATATGTTTGGAGTGTGTGTGTGTGTGTGTGTGTGTACGTGTGTATACTAAATGACTGTGTAGTTGTAGCATTATCTTTGTGTGGAATTCCCCTTGTGGCTTTCAGCTCGCTTCCTTTTCCTCTGGGATTCCAGTATGTGAAGGCAGGATAAGCACAGATTTATGTAGTACCATTTTATTACAATATAATGAGATCTTTGTTTTTAGCTTTTTATTCTGTTTCTGAGAGAAAAAATATATATGAGAACAGGTACTAACAACACTTAAATAAAACAGGGTTTCATCTTTTCTACAGTTGGTATCTAGCTTGGAAAAAGTTAAAGTTTTTACAATTATTTATTAGTTATAAAGGCAAAGTGATTTTCTTTGTTCATTCAAACCCTTGGAAGAAGAAAGTTTGCACGTAAATGCGATGAATTTGAAAATTATCTTTGCAATTATGTTCTCATTTATCTATTGAGTAATTTCTAAAATATAATTTAAAATATTATGAATTTTTCAAAGGAATCCAATATGTCATATTCTCATTTAAATAAATACTTTGTGGTGATTTGGTGGTGGTGTGAGGCAGATGAATGGAGTCCTGCTGAGCTGTGTAGAGTTAACTCAGGTCTGCTGGAAATGTCTCATCTTTGTTACTTCTCAATTATCTTCAGAGATATTCATCAGGAAACATCCAACATATCAGTGTAATCTTGCCTATCTCTGACATGCTGATCTGAACACCAAGCCATTTCTCCTTTGATTGTTTGTATTTAAAATGAAAAGACACTTAACATATCACTTTACACCCAATTCTAAAAGCGAAGATCTGGAGTAAAAAAAAATAAAAATAAAAAAATTAAAAAAATGCCATGTCTTAGATATTACCAACAGTTGTTCTATCAATCAACTATTTTATTTGTTATCAATCATAAAAGTTCAAGTCTTTCTCATTCCAGATTTCAGAGTAAGGCTGCGAAAAATGATATCACCACCACCACCAACAACAAAAACAGTAAATCACAAATAAATGAATGCATCAACTTTATATCAATACTGGAATTGATTAAAAATACTTAAAAAGATAGCCACAATTTTTAAAAATAAAGCTTTCAACAATGGAATTATTAAATATAATTTTCTTTGTTTAAATGCTACTTGTCTTTATTTAGTACTTTCCACATAAAAAAATTCCTAAAATAATAATCTTTAAAATGCTTTAATTTCTGTTTAGTGATTCATAACTGCCTTTTTCAAATAATAAAAAAAACCCTCAGTGTTTTTTTTAGAAAACAATTTTTAGAAAGAGATTGCAGATTGTTTTCCATCATGCCGTTACTAATTTGGACATGATTAAGACCTCATGTTTCAAGACCTCACACAATAACCCAAGATTAGTGTAGTGTTTAATGGACATTTAAATAACCTGAAATATATTTGGTTATGCTTCTTCCTATGGCTCAAAGCTCTTGGGTGATCTTTGTTTCTGTGATCAGAAAACAGCCAGGATCAAACACACACCTAAATGGTCCTTGGTAGGCCTAGGAAGACAGCGAAGAAACAGTGCTGTCAAGAAATTGTAGACCAGGTACGGTGGCTCACACTTTGGGAAGCTGAGGTGGGCAGATCATTTGAGGCTAGTTTGAAATCAGCCTGGCCAACATTGTGAAACCCTGTCTCTACTAAAGATACAAAAATTAGCTGGGCCTGGTGGTGTATGCCAGTAGTTCACAGCTAGTTGGTAGGCTAAGACACAAGAATCTCTTGAATCCGGGAGGCAGAGGCCTTCATGCCACCACATACCAGCCTGGGTGACAATGAGACTCTGTAGCAAAAAAAAAAAAAAAAAATTGCAAAAGTCCTTGGGGAAACAAAACATATATCCAAGAACATATCCAAAAAATGAAAAATCAAAATAATACAACATTATTGATTAACACTCTGTCTACCTGATCCTAAGGTAGGATTTTCAGATCCCAGTTGAGAAGCTTTCAAAACTTTCCTTGAATAGACACTAGAAGACATTTCATCATATAATCCTTCCTCGGTAAGATAATGGTTGTTTCTATTTGTCACTGAAAAACTTCTTTCAAGATGAAAATCAGGAATTTCCTCCCATAGGTTTTGGAAGGTCATTTACTCATTGGCCCATTGGACAACAAAATCACTAGGAAGCATTTTAAAATGTATTTTTAATATTGGTTTTTTATGTCAGCGTATTTTGTCTGAGAAAACAACTCACGCATGTGATTGAACAGCTTGGTGACTATCATTAATGATAATGTAGTATGTTCTTACAAAATGCTAAGAGAGTGTTCTCACCATATTAATAACAACTACATCAGATAATGCATTTGTTAACCAGTTACATTTAATCATTCTACAATGTGTATGTACTTCAAAACATTACAGCATACATGATAAACACACATAATTTTATATGTCAATTAAAAAATAAATTTGAAAAAATAAGACAGGTATATTTTTTATCACCAACAAATTCTTTAATTAAAAAAAGTATTGCATTTTTCCATTTCTATTTATTGATTTTATTCACAAGATTCATAAAATCAATATTAAAATATTAAATATATAACCCTAAACAGTTACACTAAAATATATCTACTCCTTATGTTTTGTATATGTAAGCATTAAATGAATTATTTTGACATTAGTGAGTTTGGACTAATTTGGTTAAAATATTTTAGTGGTGCTCCCAATTTCGGCAGCTATTGCTTATATTTCTTGCAAAATCCTAAAATTCAAAGTGGTGACATCCAGCTACTATTTCATTTCTGGGTTAAGTCCAGTTGTCAGTTCCTAATCTCATCTTCTTTCCCACTTTCTTTCCTTCTAGCAAAATACATTTACTTAAGTCTTCACACCTACTTTTGTTTCCAGCCAGTTTCCAGCTGTTGACTACCTATTTCCCATTAATGCACGGAATTAAGTCACTTAGTTCCCAATGGCACAACTTCTGAGATTTAGGTATACTGTGTCAAATGGAAATACATTTTTAAAAAGCTCTAGAAGTAAGTCTAGTCATTGTTCCTTTGGTAGTTGCTATTAGACCTGTTACTTATGTGTATAGCTTATATTTTCACATCTCAAAATACATGGAGTCTGATATGGTTTGGCTGTGTCGCCACCCAAGTCTCACTTTGAACTGTAATAATCACCATGTGTCAAAGGCATCAGAAGATAACGGAATCATGGGGGTGGTTTCCCCATACTGTTCTCATGGTAGTGAATAAGTCCCATGATATCTGATGGTTTTATAAACGAGAGTTCCCCTGCACAAGCTCTCTTTTGCCTGCGGCCATGTAAGATGTGTCTTGCTTCCTCTTCACCTTCTACCATGATTGTGAGCCCTCCCCAGTCATGTGGAAGTGTTAGTTAATTAAACCTCTCTCCTTTATAAATTGCTCAGTCTCGAGTATGTCTTTATTAGCAGCGTGAGAACAGACTAATACAGAGTCCATAAGAATTGTATGTTAGAACAAGAACTGATAGGTTAATTACTCCACAGGTAGTACAATGACAGCTCAAATCATCCGCTTACAATGACTGTCTAAAATTAGTTTGGGAAATCAGGAGCTCACTTTCTGGTTTTAAAACAGCACAGTCAAGATGGATAGAAAATCATACCCTCCGAACTCATGCCTTCTTATTTGGGAAAGGATTAAATTTACAACGTTTCTCTCTCTGTGTCAAGTCTATTTGTTTATTTTGGGAGAAAAATATGTTCCTGCCTCTGAGTTTCACCCCAGAATCCCTTTGGAAAATAATTGGATCAAGATGATACATTCTTGGTTTGAAAAAAAAAAAAAACCACAGAATCCATAGCTAGCATTTTTGGGGTTTGGTTTATATCCAAGTTTCAATAACTGGCACTTAAGGTAAGTCCTGCACTCATTTGTTCAGGGCTTGATCTTTTCTGATGGCTAAGGGCAAAGTGTTATGCATAGCTGGCTAAGATTCTGGGTGTAGGTGGTTCTGACTACAGTTGGCACTAACTGACAGGAAGGAAGGGATTTCAGAATTTAAAGGGGTTTTATTCATGAAGAACACATAAAAAGAATACAATTTTCTATACTTTCAAAGTGATCCCCCTTAAGCAGCTGCTTGGTATAGACTTTAGCAGGTGTTGGCAAATGACAAAGTTATGTTTAATAAATGAGAGTAGCTCTAGCCCATGGACTAGACCACTATAGTCCATTCTGCAGCATCATTGCAAGGTATGGGAAAGTATGCTCTTAGTATTTTAATGCTTAACTTCAATAAATATTTTTTACACTTTTTCCCTTAAGTTATGCCTTTTTTTAATGTGAAATTGATTCCCATAGGGATTCTGGGTTTTTAAAAAATATATTATTTTGAAGATGGATGTCTCACTATGTTGCCTAGGCTGGCCTCAAAGTCCTGAGCTCAAGGTACATTCCTGTCTCAGCCTCCCAAGTAGCTGGGAATACAGGTGCACGCCATCATGCCCAGCTGGGATACTGTTTGTTAATTAGCAACAAAAGTATTAATAGTTCCAATGAGTAAAAAATAAATTAGCTGATCCCTGTGCCAACTAGATTAGCAAGAAGGCAAACAGATTTCTCTGAATAGCATGGCCAGCCATATGCTCCCCAATTTTTTTTAAAATTTTGTCCTTATACTGTTTTCCTTTGGAGCAACTACTCAATGCTAAGCAGTGGTAAATGCTTTGAATGCTTTAATTTATCTTTTAACAACTCAGTGAGGTATTTGCTACAAATTTACAACTGATGAAACTTGAGCTTAGACTTGTTAGGTAATTTCTGTAAGGTTATATTACTTCTAAGAGTGGGGTTCTGATACCAAAACCTGTAATTTATGCTACAACACCTCTGCTGAGTTTTCTCTAAGGTCTTCTTACTTAATGAGATGACACAGGCATTCCTTATTTTAAACATCAGTTGTTGTTTGTTTGGTTTTGTTTTTGGTTTTTGTAGATACGTTATTCAGTTTAATTGGTCTGTATTTCAGGTGAGCTATGTGTTGCTGCTTCAATGCCTATTTCTGCATTTAGAAGTATTTCTATATTAAAATGCTAATATGCTTTCAAAATCATTTTGAAAACGTAATTACACATTTTAGTACCTCAAGGAAGTAATATAGGTTCAATTTGCTCAAGTAAGATAAAACACATACCTTTATTACTCAAAATGAGTAAATACACAGTTGCAAGAGTAATGGACACATCATGACCTAAAGTAACAACAAAGAAGCTACATCAATATAAAGCCTAAGAATTTCAGAAACTCCAATTTCATTAGATCAAAATTTTCTTAATGTTAAACTTTATTTAGATTTATTAAGAATGCCCCAAAATCTCAGTTTGGAAGCACACAAATTGTTTGCAAATTTTACTTTCACACTTCAAAGTTATTTTAATAGTAAAATTTGTTGTAATTTCCTGAATATTGTCACACACACAAAATATAGCATTTCTTAATAACTTGATTACTTTGATTGAAATCCATCATGTGAAAAACAACACAATCTTGGCATATTCCTATTCCTAGTTGTGTGTGTGTGTGTGTGTGTGTGTGTGTGTGTGTGTGTGTGTGTGTGTGTGTGTGATGGAGTCTTGCTGTGTGGCCCAGGCTGGAGTGCAGTGGCCTGATCTCGGCTCACTGCAAGCACTGCCTCCCGGGTTCTCGCCATTCTCCTGCCTCAGCCTCCCAAGTAGCTGGGACCACAGGCACCTGCCACCGCAACCGGCTGATTTTTTGTATTTGTTTAGTAGAGACGGGGTTTCACCATGTAGGCCAGGATGGTCTCCATCTCTTGACCTCATGATCCGCCCGCCTCGGCCTCCCAAAGTGTTGGGGTTACAGGCATGAGCCACTGTGCCCGGTCTATTCCTAGTTCTTAATAAAATTCTATAAAAACAACAATGTATGTAATACAGTGGATTTCCATCAAAATAATGAGAAATATAGTGAGCTTTACTATCTTTTATGCAGGCTTTTCTTGTTAAATATTTGTCTTGCTTGGTTGATTTAAACTCTTCTGGTTTTAATGCATCTTACTACATGTTGACACAGGAGTGTAAAACCAGACGGGTTGAGTGTTTTCAAGCAAACAAAACAATAATTAGCCAGTTACTCTTACTGATTCTGTTGAAGCTGAGAATCCTGTACCCACCTCTCGGGTGAAGATGATCTTTAATTTATTATACAAAAACCGTGATGAGAAAAAAAAATTGCTAAACTAAGTTACAGTGTACAGTATGTGGGATCATAAGTACATCAGACTTTACCCTGAATTTAGTGGAAGTTTTCTCATCTTTTTCTGATGCATAGTCCATTTAAAATAGAAAAGTTTATTTTAAAGTGCAGGAATTACAAAATGTTGTCAAGCAGTTTGATAAAATAGATGTCGTTTGGCCATATATATAAAACAACCTCGCGTTAAAATCGAATGCTATCTAGAGAATATAATTTAATAAAGGTATAAAATGGCTTAACTGTTGAAAAGTGATGAGAGCATCACATTGTTATTCTTTAAGATGGGAAAGCATACACAGGGTGAAGATGACTCCTCTGACAGGGTAGTGCACATAGTACACTAGTGATCATTCTTAAGTCTCCGTAAGTATCATCTATGTTTCCTGTTACTTTAATATGTGCTATGGTTGTATTACTCATCATCATATAACTTTTTCATATAAGCCAGCACGATTTTTTAAAATTAAACATTGAACCGGGCGCAGTGGCTCACGCCTGTAATCCCAGCACTTTGGGAGGCTGAGGCAGGTGGATCACCTGAGGTCAGGAGTTTGAGACCAGCCTGGTCAACATGGCGAAACCCCGTCTCTACTAAAAATACAAAAATTAGCCGGGCGTGATGGCAAGCACCTATAATCCCAGCTACTTGGGAGGCTGAGGCGAGAGAATCGCCTGAACCTGGAAGGTAGCGGTTGCAGTGAGCCAAGATTGCGCCACTGCACTCCAGCCTGGGTGACAGAGTGAGACTCCGTCTCAAAAAAAGAAAGAAAGAAAGAAAGAAAACATTGATCGAGTTTTGAATATTGAACCGCTCTTGTATCCATGAAATAAAGGCCACTTGGTCACAGTGTACCCTTTTTTAAAATATAGAATATAATTTAATAAAGGTATAAAATGGCTTTAAAAGGTATAAAAAGGTATAAAACCTCCCAAAATCAATTTGCTCATATTTTGGTAAGGATATTTGAATTATACTTATGAGGGATATTGGTCTATAAGTTTCATTCTGTACTGTGCTTTTCTCTTTGCCTGGTTTCAGTATCAGAGTAAAACTAGTTTCATACAATAAATTTGGAAATATTTCTTCCTATTCTATTTTCAGAAACGTATCGTGTATCATTGGTGTTAATTCTTCCTTGAATTGTCAGTGGAATTCTCCACTGAAACCACATGGGTCTGGAGACTTCTTTATTGTTTTTTATATTATGAATTCTATTTTCTTAAAATTTATTAAGGCTCAAATTATCTACTTTATATTGGGTGATTTTTGACAGTTTGTGCTTTGTAGAATATTGCTCCATTTTATCTTAGTTGCCAAATTTTTGTGTATAAAGTTGTTATCAGTATTTCCTTATTATTATTTTAATGTCTGCAAGGTCTGAAGTGATATTCTTTACCTCACTTCTGATATTGGTAGTATATGTTTTCTGCCTTTTTTTCATCATCAGTCTTGCTAAAGCCTCACCATTTTCATTGATTGTTTAAAATACCAGCTTTTTTCCATTGACTTTTTGTCTTTTTTTCCCCCCAATTCCATTGATTTATGTTATTTATTATGGTAGCAAGATAAAATAGAAGCCCAAAACTATCCTTGGTAAACTTTTTTAGTTAGGGAGTAGCATAAAGTATATATGGGAATGATGACTTGGCCCTTTTTACTTAGTAATTCTGTGGCTAGTAACTTTCAATGGGATGTAGGAAAAGAAAAGACATCTAAATTACCCCAAGTTTTAGTATAGGAAGCTGTACTACCTGAACCTTATGTTTGGAATAATTGATTTGATTAACAAAAAAAAAAAAAAATAGGATTGCTATTACGCAAGACTGACACAAAGAAATATTTTAGTAGTGGTCCGGTGCAGTGGCTCACGCCTGTAATCTCAGCACTTTGGGAGGCCGAGGTGGGCGGATCACAAGGTCAGAAGTTCAAGACCAGCTTGGCCAACATGGTGAAACCCCGTCTCTACTAAACATACAAAAATTAGCCGGGCATAGTGTCACACATCTGCAATCCCAGCTACTCGGGGGGCTGAGGCAGGAGAATCGCTTGAATCCGGGAGGCAGAGGTTGCAGAGAGCTGAGATCGTGCCATTCCACGCCAGCCTGGGTGACAAGAGCAAGACTCTGTCTCAAAATAAATAAATAAATAAGAAGAAGAAGAAGAAAAAGAAATATTTTAGTAGTGATTAACACTACATACAAATCTTAGTTTATAGGAATATTAAGGTGGGATTGTGACAGAAACAAAAGATGAAATACTTCTCAGATTTGAATGTAGATTATGACAGAATCTAAGAGTTTCCTCTTCCATTTTCCACCATAAGTTGAAGCAGCCTGATGCCCTCACCAGATGCAGCTGCCCAATCTTGAACCTTCCAGCCACCAGAATCATAAGCCAAATAAACTTTCTTTTTCAATTACCCAGGCTCGAGTATTCTGCTATAGAAACACAAAACAGAGACAGCAGGAAAAGTCCATCCCCAGGGATGGCAGATAAGGCCTGCTTCATAGACGTGTGACCACTGGCAGGCACACAGGGTCAGTGCTCAGAAGAACCTTATGCTTGGAGTTTAATTTTTTGAGGTCACCACCTGAGAAGAGACATTCTAAATAACTTTGCATTTGAATTTGTGTTGTATAAGTAAAGACCTATGAGATCATGAAACATGCACTGAGGGATTAGAGCCTCAGCTCTTATGTGGTTCCATTTTTTGCCACTCCTTAGGATGCATATTTGGCTGCCTTTCTTCTCCATCCTCTGGAACCCATGATCCCTCCCCCTCCTCACCCTGCCACCACTGCCAGCCTCCACCCAGGATAGTCACTCGGTCAGGTCATGTTGAAAGGGGAGTATCTTTTGCCCTTTGTCCTCTATGAGGAACTTGGGAGGAGGCCTGGGAAGAGTCAGAGTGAGGCCCATCACTACCCCAGCTATGTCATGCCCATGGTGCATTTGGTGGGCAATTTAGCAGGGGATTCTTGCACACCCCCACTCCACGTTCCAAGCACATGTTGCACATCTTATGCGGAGGTTTTGATCCTTTGGAACCTTTTATCTGTAAGAAGTGAAGATTGACTTCCCCTTATCTGGTAGCGACACAGCATTTTATTTTGCACTGAGCCTGAGTAATTATATACCTGACCCTGGTGGTGGATGTGCTGAAAGCAAAACCTAAGAACTCTTCCATGAACTCTACGAGTGAAGTATACGCAAAAGAAAAACAAGTTTGGGACTGTTCCTCAGTGAGAGCCACACACGAATCCTTAAACAATTTCACTACAAAAACATCTGTTTTAAATATCACAATTATCAGATATTCCTCTTTCTTCTTTTTTCTGTTCACATTCACTGAGAAGAGGAGTATCGCAAGGATACTAATGGTAGTGCTGTGAGGTATAATACATCAAGCAACTGTTATGTGGAGTTTTCTACAAATGTCATTGTGTTTCATGGAAGTGGATACCAATAAGACCTCACCCTGAGCAACTGTCAAAAGCAAAGTAGAAAACAGACATAGTCACTTTTTATTTATCATTCACATTATTATTTCTCCAGCAATGATTTATTTAGCACCTAAAATAGATCAGATCCTAGTTTTTGAGAACAGAATAGTAAACATGAATGAAATATCTTCTTTACCACACACCCCGGGGAGCTTACATTCTAGTGGAGAGAAAACAGAAAATGTATCTATATAATAGTTGTAGCTGAGAAACACTCAAAAACATACTTTTCCTTCTTAGTATACCTTCACGTGTAATCTACAATTTGCATTTTAATAATTCACGGTGATCACTAAAATGATAGATTTCAAAACTATAAACTGGAACTACTGACTCAGAATTTCTAAGAGTAAGCCTGGAAATATGCATTGTACAATCTCCCAAGGTAACTCTAAATCATGATATTATTTGTGATCTTCTGGCCTATGCAATGCAGAGCAAATAAAAGTCAGCACTAAATAATGGTGCAGAAAAACAGGCACAGCAATATGATTTGCAGAAAGTGTTAATATAAATTGTTTTCCATTCTCTGTAAAGTGTAGTTAATGACCTTCTTTCTACATGTTTGTTATGAAGTGATCAGGATTATTTTAGATCAGAGCAGAATTTGTCTTAATTTGCAACATTTTTAATCTCTGAAAGATTTCTGAAAGCAATTAAAACCTCCCAAAATAAAAAAAATTTCCGCAGGAAAAGCATTATGAAACTTAATATTTCCAACAATAATAAGAAATATGTTCAGAAGTACACTATTGTCAGCAAAATAGAATTTTGTAACACATTGTGTTAGTCAATATAAATAGAAAATTATATAAAATTTTCTATATATAAAATTATTATTCTAACTAAATTGAAAAAATAACCAACAAAATTCAGCTTTATACTACATTGGATACATTTATACTACAGTGGGGCAAGGAAGTAGAATTTGGATTGAAATGATATAATTTAATCTACAAAATATAATTTAATTAGTAATTAGCCATGAGCTTCAGAGATTCAGTGAAAATGAAACTATCAAATCAACTAAAATTGATTTAACCTATTTTCTTAAAAGATGAGGATAATACATCAGAAATCTCATTTATGATATAAATATTTCTCTCTGTTTTAAGTGAATTACAACTGCAAAGCAGGAAACACATTAGCACACCACTGTTGAGACTTTAACAGAGAAGCATTTATATTGGTGTTGTAGGAGATTAATTAAACCAAATGAAGGAAAATTGGACTGCTACCCAGTACACAAGCTGAGAGCAATCAGGAAGAGAAGTGAACTGTGGTTCACTTCAGGATCCCTTTTTCCAAATGAATGTAACTATTCTTAATCATGGAGAAACATGCCATATGCACAAACTACAAGTATTCTATCCATGAAAATGAGCAACTCTCCTTCTTCCCAAGACCTAAGGATTATCTGGGCAGGTCTAACAAAAACCACAACAGGTTGTATGAGGAATTGGCTAAGCTTTCTTTTAATTTCTTTTGATTTACTTTGCACGGGTATCTGCCTTTGTTGGGAGAATTCTAAGGGTGTCAAATGCAGACATATGTGTATGTTTTGGAATCTAGTGCTGTGGAAAATTACCAACAGATAGTAATGGCAAGATCAGATAGGGTGGGGCGGTAACAAAGACTCGTTTGGGAGGGGTGAAAGCCAATGTAATGAACCATTCAAAAATTATTTGCATGACTCGACAGAGAGCATTTCCTTTTCCCACGTTTTATCACCTACTGTTACATCAGTGGCTTTGACTTCCTCTCTACATCATATCAAATCCCCTTGATGTCAAATTTAAAACCAACTCCCTATTTTTTTGATAAGATTAGGTTCTATGTCACTCTCAGTCCACCTTCTTTTTTCTCACTATCAAATACCATTCTTCCTTTCATCATGTATTCTGCTATAAAAAGTCGGCTTCTACTTCTATCAATCAAGGCTAGCTAAATTGTTTTTCCTTAGTAAACTTTGCAAAAGAATTTTCTCAAATATTAGGTGAATGTGTATTCCTGCACAGGGCAGTGGTTCAGTATTTACTAATTATTAGCATGTATAATAAGTGTATAAGTATAGCAGATATATTTAAACTTTATTTTGAACAAATTTTAAACTTACAAAAAAATGTGTAAATAGTGAAACTGATTATCCTGTTTTGAATGTACACACATATACACACTACATTCAATTTATATACATGCTCTGATATTACGCAGCCAGTACCATTGAAACAATGGTGATGGCTATATTGCTGGATATTCTTGCATCTTTTAGATTTTGAATTGATTATTTAATAAGTTAACTTTAAAGTGAGTTTCATGTTCTACCTTTTTGGTAATAGCTTTCCCTAGAACACTGTCATGTACAATATATTAGTAATAGCATAAATTTGATATGAAGAAATTTCCAGCCACCTCTGATCGGTATGAGGCTGGTAAATAGCATTCAGTTTTAATTATGCAAATAAAATTCATGTAACAAAGGCATAGTTTTATGTGTTTTCTTTCTTCTCCCTTTATAAAATCCTTGTGTGTTATGACTAAGTTTATGTATGTGTTAATAGCTATAGTTAAATATTTACTGATTGTTCTTGGTAAAATTAAGGCCAATGTTAATAAATATTTAAATTAAAATCAAACTACATGGCATACCATTATATGTTTTAGGATTGTATTGACAAAATCACTCAGGGTCCAAAAAGTACCAAGAGTTATGATGCTCAAGATTAATATGACATGCATATACATTTGTTAAAGCAAATTCCATAATTATCCTTTCCTTTCTTTTTTTTTTTTTCAGACAGTGTCTCGTTCTGTTGCCCAGGTTGGAGTGCAGTGGTGCTATCTCAGCTCACCGCAGCATCTGCCTCACAGATTCAAGCAATTCTCCTAACTCAGCCTTCCAAGTAGCTGGGACTACACACGTGCACCACCAGCTAATTTTTGTATTTTTTAGTAGAGATGGGGTTTCGCCACGTTGGCCAGGCTGGTCTCGAGCTCCTGGCCTAAAGTGATCCGCCCACCTCGGACTCCCAAAATGCTGGTATTACAGGTGTGGGCCACCATGCCTGATCAGTTATCAATTTTAATATGTTCTCCTTAAGCTTTTATAGTGGATGAAGAATTCTTAGAAGCCAGTACTAATAAGACAACAAAAATTCTGCATGACCACAAAGACAAAGAAAGAATGTTGGTTATTTCACACAGAAACAGTATTTTTTATGTTAAAAAATATATTCTATGCTTGTTAATACTTTACATTCACGTGTCTTAATCTTTGCTTTGAAACTAATGCTACTACTTTATTAGGTGGCTTCCATTAACAGAGCAGTTATTAAATCCCAAACATAAGACACAATTTTTCAGTCAAAATTTAGTTGTTTTTTTTAAATGAGGCATATCTGAAAATACCTGGCAACTCTATAGGAAATCCAAGTGCAGATGCCTCTCTAGGCACAACAACCGGGTCAATAGCCTATCTACATAGCAAAAACTTTGCGATGGCTACATGTAGTTTGCATTTAATTCTCTACAGAACCTGATGTAAAACCTTAATCATAACATATTAGCAGACAGTAGCTGCCCAGAGATCCAGGGCCTTAGAATTGAGTCACCAGTGACTAGACAGCCAGGATAAGAACCTGAGGGGTGCCCAACTGAGCATCTGAATGCCATGTGGTGACCTAATTTTTTCAGGACTACTATCCCTGGTTTTCATCCAATCTGAGGAAAGAGCTGGCATCTAAGAATTTCAGGTTCCAAGACTGTTATTTTACCATTTTGATCTGTAGCAAGAAAAATAATTTCTTAGACATTTGAGAATCTTTGCTATTAGTTGAAGTATCCCTTAACAGCACTATTACTTACCACTAGTCTAGTTATACAATGTATAACTCTAGGACGTGCCATTTAAAGGGTAACCTGTATGGATGGTGTCCCTAGAATTGTGTAGCACAGAACTTGTATGGTTGTACATCATGACTCTCAGTACTGTCTTAGAAGCATGATTATTCTTGAAATAACAGAGCTACCCCTTGAAATATTTTATGTGCAAGGTTATTAAAATGCTCTTTCCGTTCTCTTTATTGTTTTAACTGACAACAATTAATTACTTTGTAATTACTAAGTATTTCTTGCTGGTTATAATGACTTTAAGTAATACAAAGTATCACAAGTAAAAGATTAGTTTTTTATTCTTGGACTTCAAGTTCATGCTCCTGAGGTAATGATTATAAATGACTCAAGCTATCTGATATGCATCAGCTCAGATCCTGTAATTTGTTATTACACATGCTTATTGTATATTTCAACCAAAATTAGGTCATACTGAACCTTCCAATTTGACATTTGCTCTTTTTTTTTCTCCAAAATAAAGTATGTTCTGGGCATCTTCCCAAGTCATTATAGTATATTGATCTGCTTTACTTCTTTATTGTGTAAAATTGCTGCCATCTGTTAATATCACAAGTGAAGAGGAGGTAGGAGAAAAATGAACTTGGAAACAGGTAGTGGGAATGCGAATCTGTCCAAACACATGGGACAGCCAGACAGCAATGTTTAGTTCAAATGACTCTCTTTTTTGAATTGAGAGGCCGTTTTGCTGTATTGACCAGGCTGGACTGGAGGGGCCATTCACGGGTGTGATCATGGCACACTGCAGCCTTGAACTTCAGGGCTCAAGTGATCCTCCTGCCTCAGCTGAGGCTACCTACACCCATCTGCAAATGCTCAGAATTCTGATTCTTGATGTGCACCATAGGAGAATCTCCATAAATGTTTACCAGTACACAGTTTGAAAATAAGACCCAATATATAAGATATTAAGCGACTATAGTTAAAATGCATAAACCATATTCATGTATGTATGTTACATTACTAATAAGTAGGATAGATCAATGTTGATTGGAAAAAAGCAAGCTTCCCAATCAAATTTATAAAATTGTAAACATAAATATTGAGAAATGCAGTGCTATTGATTGTTCATAGATGTGTGTGTGTGCACACAAACACACATACACACAATGTTCAAATGTGATAAATAGCTTAGTGATTTCAAAATTTGAGTTGGCAAATAAATTTTATATCAATGCATAGAAAAAAGGAATCAAGAAGATTTAAGTAGGTGTATAGTAAATTCGACATGAAAAATTCAACATGAAAATGCATAGTTACATAGTTCGTCCTGCAATTTGTACTGATGAAATAATCAGAGTCTTAGAAATGGAAGTTTGGGATCTGTCCTGCTTAGTTATTATGAACAAAAGAGAGTAGCTTGCTTTTAGAGAAGGAGTGAAATAACAGCTTTTCTTTTATCATCAAACATAGCCTATTTACAGAAAGATAAATAAAACATATGGCAATGTAAAAATAATATACAGCATCAAGAAATAAAGATTCACTCTCTCACCCAAGCACATGTTGTTTCTTTTCTGTAGATAAAGGAAGTAATTCAACACAGGGTATTTTTGCCAAAAAATAACATTAGAAAAGAAAGGGAAAAATGTCTTTTATTCAAACAGTGAATGAAATATAACTGAAGCACTCTTCGAAAGCCATTTTAAAATTATGTATTTACTTACCTACTTCTTATTCTTCTTTGCTTTTTAAATAGGGACCATTTAAGCATGTGTAATATCATGGAACACATGCAATAGTGGTTTAGATAATTGCACATACTTTTCCACATAAAATTCAACCTGTTCTCTCCTGTTCCCTCCCTGGTTGGAAAGAGCCAAAATTAATTGTATATTCATCCAACACAGATTTTTATATGTCTATTCTGTCCTAATCAGGGTGGTCAAACATGCAAATTCCTTCTTTTGAGCAAAACCTGAGTGTCACTCATTGGAAGGATTAAAGCAGAGTGATTTCCATGTAATATTTATGAGCATTTAATTTGAATGCATTTTTTAAAGTCTGTTATAAAGATGACTACCAGTATATCTTGCTAGACATAGACTTGTGGCAGGAATTTAGGAATGTCCTCCTGGGGGAGAGAGTACCTTTAAAACATTTCAACAAGATAAACTGGAAGATCCATTAAGTGAATGTCCGTTTATCCTGTTGGAATTCATATGAACCCAGTTAAAGTCATTTGGCTATATTTTTTTTTTCAGTGATGCAAGTGTTGCTCTCATCTGACAATCAGTTAACTACTAAGTATGTCATTAGAGTACATAAAATAGAAAGCTTTTGATAAACATCAGAAAATAAAATAGCACACATATCTGGTCAAGAAGTAGAGCATGAAGGCTGTCTTCCAAAATACTTGTAATCTAGTTCAGCCACGGTGTATATCAGATTGAAAAGCAAGTTAAACAGTAAGTGTAATTTTCATTGGTAATTCTAACACAGCTGTGACATATTTAAAGGCATAGTTAGCAGAATGGGAACCAGGTGATACTATATAGCTGATTAAGGAAAATATATGTGAAAATAGTAACTGATTAGAGAACATGTATTAAAATGTGGAACCTGATAGTCTTCTTCCAATGAAAATAAACATCAGTGCACTCTCTGCTCTTTCTAAATCACGGCTCATTGCGCAATTCAGCTTGCCAATTTAAATGCGTAGATAAGCAAACTTCCCTTATTTTTTATGTGTGCAAACTGTTAAATCAAAATTTTGATCCGGGTACACTGTGTGAATGGAAAAATAAGTTTTCCCACTAATGACGATGAAGTTTACACACACACACACACACACACACACACACACACACACACACGGTGGTTGTTTGCAATGTGTTTTTTTTTAAGGGGGTAATCTATTTTAATGAAACTCGATATTTATATATTTACAAAAAAAGAAAAAAGAAATTATAGCTTAATAAAAAAAGTACAACTGAGCACTGAAGGTTGAGATCCCCACCAGCAGCAGGTCCACCCTAATGTTTCATCTGGAGAAAGGACAGTGGGAAGGAGAAGGGTGTCTCAGCCCAGAGATGGCCCTGTCTTCCTCCCCTGGATTCAATGCGGTTTCCTCCTGATATTCAGCCCCTCATGTCCTCATTCCTAGTTAGGAAGATGGTTGAGCTTGGGAGCTAGAGAGGGGTGGTGTTGGTGAGGAGCAGAGGGAGGTACAAGGCACGATGGAAAAAGTAGGAGAGAGATCCTGAAGAAGGGCAAATGAGGTTGTGTCCCCATGGGAAAAATTAGGAAGCAAACTGAAGACCCTAGAAAGCTAGGGTCCGCTTTAGTAAGACACAGCTCCTGGCTCAAGGGAGCAACAAAAACCACACTAGTTTTGTCATTGATGGAGTATAGGTGACAACGAGAGAGAAGATGAGGATGCCAAAGCCCACCATCAGAGTGCCAAACTAATCGTTCTCTTTAAATTAATCCTATTCTGTTCCCCAATCATGTACCAAACCATAGGCTGTGTATTCCTTCACTGAAAATTACCAGCTTATTAAATGTTGCTTAATTCCGATCTAATTGAGAGAAAGGAAGAGAAAGTATGTGTGTTTGCAATAAGGGCTTTTTTTTTGGTCTATAAATGGATTTGGGGGCATCACTGCCTGGAGAAGGACAACACATTCTAAAGATGTAGGAACTCCAACCAATGGCAGCTCTGTGGGACAGCAGAACTGTACTTAGTCACTTGCTGAATCAACAAAGGTGCCACAAATGTCCTTTTTCTCAACTGTTTGCCCTTAAAGGCTCTGGTAAAATCTGCATTTGTGGAATGTTTGGACCTACTGAATCAGTAACACTGGCAGTGGGAATACACATTTTAATAAGCTCTCTTGGTAATTCTATATTTGTTCAACTGTGACAACTACTCTTTTGAGAAATCCATGCTTTTAAAAACATTCAGAAAGTGATTTGGGGCATCTTTTGGATATAGCAATGTATTTACCAGTGTATTCAACTTATTCTAGATATTGATTCCCTTCAAATCCATGTGACATCTCAGTAACCTCGGAACAGGTTTCCAGGAAACTTATAATTTGTTTTATCTTTGAGTATTTTACAAGTCCTCATACCTTCCATTCTGTGATAGCCATTTCCTTGGTAGTCCCAAGTCATGCCATCTCTAATCTCTCATTCAGGTAAGTGGTTAAGCCAGTAATTACAGATTTTTCAGAAAAGCACAACTATTGCAGTGAGCTTATTATTTGACCACTTTCTTTTTAGATATTCACTTTAATGACATTTCTTCAAAGAATCTTTCCTAATGATCCCGGCTAAAATATACTACTACGTACTTGACTTTTCCTAACATGCAGTATTCTTTTGTTGTTTATATTAATGCTCTTTTCAAAATTTATCATTATAATTATTTACGTTTATTGTCTGGTTCCCCGACTTGTGCATAAATTCTATCAGTATAAAGAGCATATCTAGTTTGCTTACACTTTTAGCTCAGTACATAACAACAGGCATTTTTTATACATACAGTGTGATTTATAAATGCTGGCTTATTTAGTGGACTTTTTTTTATCAAATAAAAATGTATATAATCAAAACATATGGGGTACAGCCTGCATAAGAGCAAACTGTATACCTTTAAATGTATTCAACACTGAATTTGAATTTTAAAATAGATTCTTTTTCAAACCATAAAGGGTTAGGATTTCAGTGTAGGAATTTGGGGGAGGGATGCAAACAGTCAGTTCATAACAATGCTATTCCTTTGCCTCCCCCACTTAAAGTGAATTGCTTACCTTTTGGTGGTATAATTATGCTAAGCGGTTTCAGAAAATCTACCGTGAATGTCCTGAAAGAGTGTGCATGTCCTGAGTGTCCAATGTATTTGTTTTCTGGGGATTACTTGATTATATAAGTAGACCTTAAAAGAATATCATGAAGACAATGGGCACAATCGTTTTTGCTTTTTGCTCTTGCTTCATATTATTTTATGAGTAGAGAGAGGTTTTAAAGTCTGTTCCAAATGAATTAAAATTGTGTAATTGTAATCTATTCTTTAAGATAATATTTAGAGAAGTGTGTATTCTATCTATAAGTAAACTATTGATGGTTATATTTAAATATGCATCATCAAAACAGAGGCTGTGTGATATAACCCAGATTTTTAAAAATGTGAATGTTATCTTCGGGAATAAGATGTTAACTACCAAAAGTCAAAGATAGTTTTTTTGTTTGGGGTAGACTGTTTTAATATTTTATTTATTTTATATCTAAATACAGAAATACAACATACAGGTATACTTAGAAGGTTTGAATGAGGTTATATTAACATTCCATAAATTTCTCAAGTGACTTAGCAAATATTCTTCAGAACTGCAGAACTACCAGAATAGGTTCAGGTATAACTTGGCAGTGGCTTTTCCTGTACTTCAAGCTACATGATACAGCCCAAGTTATGGGTAACAGGTGCCCAATTTTACTCCCATATCATCTACTTCCAAGTCTTTCTATAAGGATGTTTAATTCCCTAGGATGCTTATTTAAACTTTTCCCTCACACCATCAATTGACCTTAAACTGTATGATGGTGGACAAAACAATAATCATTGAAAAAATAATATAGTTCTTTTAAATTATAGCTTTTCCAAATGCAGAGTTACATGGGAAAAAGGTGCATTTATCCACAGTCAGTGGAGAATCACAATCAATGGAGAAAAGTCTTCCCCCAAATATTCTATGATCCAAAGGCAGAGGGTAGAGATGTTAGAAATGGTCAAAATAAGACAGAAAGGTCCCTCTGTGAACCAGTAGGTAGATATCATGAATGAGAACTAATAATACATTTGTAGTGTTTAGAAATAAACAATTTTCCTTAGCATAGTCTTATAGTCAATGAGGACTATGATTTTGGGGGTTCACCTTGCGAAGCTGAAAACTCAGGGACTGAGATCTTATAGCTACCTCGTGATTCTAATTTTAAAAAAAAATCATTTAAGTTCTAGAAAGACATGATACACAGGCTGAATCTGCTGACCAGTGTGCCAGGTTTCCTTTCAGCTGGCAGTGTACCACATGGAATCATCTTTTCTTATGGAATCATCTTTTCTTACTTGAATGTAATCTAATCATTCCCCAGCATTGGTCCTTGAACCTTTTTTGGTTTTGGATCAGTCAGTAGCAAAGACAGTTATTTTCCACAGTGTTTTCTTGGTATGTGGAGGGCGGGGGGTGCAGAAAGATGGGGAAGATCATGCAGAGAGGCGACTCTGCTTCATCGAAATGCTACAGCCCTCTCCAAGTAGGGGGATAACCGTCTAATATTCTAGTTGGTAAAATGCTGACACTCTGGCTGAAGTATAGGCATTGGAGGGCATTAATGGGCACACTATTACTTTATTAAAATGTGGAAATTGGTCAAAATTGAGTCTAAGACATATTGTTTACCTCCGCTGGAGAAATTTTTGCCAGCAACACATTGCTCTTTGTGAGATAAATTTATTCCAAACAATAAACATTTAGCATCTTCAAACTGTAAGGGACTTTAGGCAATCCAAAGATAGAAGAGGGCAGAGCTTGTATTTAGAGAAAAAAGGAAGTGTAGTGAAAAAAGGAGATAAGGCATTTGGTGCATAAATACGGCCCATATGAGATATTCACTCTCTATCAAGTAAGGTAGAATTTCAGAGGACCAAGAGGTGCTTTCCAAGTTAGAGGAAAAGGAGATTTATAATAGGAGACTTAATAGAAATTACAATGTTCAGCATTTTACACATGGTGTTATATATTTGGTGATAAAAGGAAGACCATTTTGTATACAAAGAAACAAGGAAATTCACGGTGTTTAATTAGAAACATTCAATTCTGGGCCCTCCCTGGAATAACAGATTTGTAATACCCAGGACTGGGACATAGGGACACATATTTCCAAAAGCTCCTTATGTAAATCAAAGACAAATACAAGGGTAATAACTAATTTTGACCAAAAAAAAAAAAAAAAAAAAAACATGGTGGTGTTTATTCAGAGATTAATGCCAGAAAAAGTGAACCAATCTGTCTGAATGTAGTCTGTGTGTTGCTTTTAGTGAGTTAGGCTGCATCAGAACATTCTGCTCAATTATATATACATGGGCTATGGACAAAGTTGGTCACTGAGAAGTCTATCTCCCAATCAACACTGAAGGTGTTTGGATGTTGGGAGGCAAAGTGCTGAAGAAAATGACACTGGTAAGGTAGGAAGTCTTGCAAAGTATAAGAGTAAGGAAAGAAGTGTTTGAATGTAGACCTGATAGGATCTACCTAATGATTAGGTTTAGAGAGGAAGAAAATAAAAGGTAAAAGTGAAACATTCTTTTTAGGATAAAATATATTTTCCAATATAGGAGTAAGCAATTGGGTGTGTAGAAAAGTTATAAATTCAATTTTGACGTGTTAGAAAAATCTAATGGAATTTTTGATTGCCTAGAATTTGTCTATGAAGAAATAAAATCCACACAACTTATTATGTCAATAATTTATTTCAATGTACATATTTATGATATAACTTATATACTATGTCAATTACTCTAACCCATCTATGTTATTGAAATGAACACTATATAATGGAGAGTTGGCTTGCAAATAATAAAAAATAAAAATTAAGCAAATTGGCAAAGAGTTGCAATTTTGACTCAGAAAGTTGACTTAAAACTTTTCACTGTGGACATTCCTAATTACATAAACCAGAAAGTCCCCACAAGTCTGTGGGTTTTCTAGTTTTCCAGATGGTTTCTCAGACTTTGGAAAAAACCAAGATTGAAGAAAATGTGCCAAAGACAACTATAGATCTTGCAATAAATGGATTTAGTAATTTAAACACAGAAATGTAAGGAAAGATGAATAAGATTTCAGCATTAATATTTGGCAGGATAGTTGTTAGTGAAAAATGGTTACATTCCTTGTCTGTTGCAAGCTATATCTACAAATCTGAACAACTGATTGAAGACAATATTCAAAATTAGATATATATTTAATGTGCAGAATGTCAAATAAGTCATTTTAGTTTTTCTTTTGAAGAAGCAGCCATTGTGAAAAATATTGTTAATAATTATTTAAGAAAAATTACAGATAATTATTTTAAGAATTATCACTTTTATGTTGGTCTACTCTGGACTTTCTAGTAAGCTTTCCATTTAATAATTTAGCACAAAAATCTCCTAGCATAGCAGTAGCACCTGTTATATGATGGCTTTCCTCCATTCTATGATATTTGGCTAAAATCCAGAGACTGCAGTGTACATAGCCAAATGTAAAATAAAGCTTCTGTGAAGTTTACGTTACTACCGTCTCATCAACATGAGTCAGGAGAATAAAGAGTAAATAATAAATAAATAGTAAATAAATAAATGTCTTGTAGTCTACAAAACTTAATTGACCACTGACAATTTGAAACCTCAAATAGCAAATTATGGGCTAAACATCTATAAACTGTTTTCATCTCTTGGAGGAAAAATTTTCTGTAAAAAAATAGAGAACAATAAAAGTGATTTGGTTCAAAAATGATGAAAAGGGATGTATTTATTGTTGTTAAGGTCCTTGAATGTTTTAGAATAAATCAATTTAGATTCGTCAAACTTATAATACATTGAAAAAATATGTGTTATTATATTTTCCAAATACTATTGACTAGTAAAACATATATTTTTATTTTATTTTATTGTTATTTGTTTGTTTATTTATTTATTTATTTTATTAGAGACAGAGTCTTGCTCTATTGCCCAGACTGGAGTGCAATGGCATGATCATAGCTCACTGCAGCCTCTGGTTTCTAAACTTGGGCTATCCTTCTGTCTCAACTTCCTAAGTAGCTGGGGATTCAGGCACGTGCCATCATGCCCAGCTAAAACATGTTAATCTACAAATTTCACATTTTTTGAATCTAAGACCATATTTAAGTAAAAATAATTTGTGAAGCAATATGATATATATATATCCATATTATAAATTACATATCTACGTACGTATATAGATATCCAGAGCAATGAAAGTCAAAGCAGATATTGTAAAAATATATCGGTGGCACATTTCTTCCCTTTGTTTACATTTGTAAAAAAAATTCCAAATATTGAAAACTTAAGAGGCATAAATCCAAATAAAGAAATTAACACAAATTATCTTCACTTCTACATGGAACACTTCCCTGTTATGTTGATCCTTGTATGTGGTTATTCTTACTATTCTCATTACCAGCTCTATCTCACTGATGATTCAATTTACTGCTTTAATAATTAAATGTTTTTGGAATCTCTTACTATTTTTAAGAAATAAACTAAATAATACCACAAATAAATTGACAGTTTATTTCTCTTTTTTTCCAAAGTAGTTTCCTTAAGATCAGAATGTGTATCACAGCATTAAAATCTTTTCATTTCTGAGGGAATAAAATATAGGACACCTGATTTGAATGCATTAGTGCTCCATCGTTGCTGTTTTCCAACCCAAGACATGCATTCTCAAAATATACATCTTTAAGTTTTGTTCATATTGTTGATTTTATGGCATGGTATATGGAGCATATTGATTTTTAGTTTGAAAATCAAATAATAACATATACCTTCCCTGCATACCATTTAGAAGATCACCTATATTCATTCTGTACACATGCTAAACTCAGGCGATTTTGGCTATAGTTTGTACAGCATTTATTAGAATGTATTTTGCAACTAGCCAGGGTTCATAAAATAAAATATTTCTAATGATATTCATGCTTATTTTATATTCTAATAAATATGGTATCCTATTAGAGTATTATGCTAATGTTGTTGAGAGATTATAGTGCTATTTGGGTAATTCTACTCAACCAGTAGTAGACAATCTTTTATGACCAAACTACTGAGAGTCACATGATTATTGTCAGTACCTGGGCAAAAGCTTCTGAGTGGACAGAAATAGTGTCAGCCTAATGACGCTCCTCTCTCAGCTTTCCCTCTGCATATAAAGAATCATAAACATCAAGCCTATTTTTCCCTATGCCACCAACAGGGAAAAACCACACATGCCATTTTCTGCAGATCAAGTGGCAGAAACATTCCAATCTATGTATCATAACCACTCCAGTCCTTCTTTCTGTGTTGAATTTAAATTATTTCTGGAAAGAGTGTCTGGTCTACTTCTAAAGACTATTGGAGCTAGTGTAACATCCTGATTGTCTTTGTCAGGGCCCTCTATTTGTCTGTTTCCACCTTATGATCATTTCCCTAATATTTTTTCAAATTTATTCAGGTATAAATGAAAAATACACAGTTTATTCATTTCAGATACAATATAATGTTTTAAAAACATAGGCATTGTAAAATGATTACCCTAATCAACCAATTAATATATCTATCACCTCAGGTAGTTACCATTTTGTGTGTGTATGTGGTGAGAACATGTAAGATGTACCTTTAGCAAATTATATAATGAGGTGTTAATAACTGTAATCACCATACTGTACATGAAAGATCCAGTATTTATTCATTCTGCTAACTAAAACTTTGTACCCTTTGTCCAACATCTCCCCATTTCCCTTACCCCCAGCCCCTGGTAACCATCATTCTACTCTCTGATTCTATGAGTTTGACATTTTTGGATTCCACATATAAGTGAGGTCATGCAGGACTTGTCTTTCTGTGCCTGGCTTATTTCACTTAGCATGATGTGCCTCATCCTTTTAACACTTCCCTCACCACTCTCTTTTCTCCACTTTCCCTTCCATCCCCCTAGAACTCTGATTCCGTAAAAAAAAACACTCTCATGTACTCTTAAACTACACATTGAATTTTTCACGATCTCCAAGTCAGTAATTTTTCTTCTTTGAGAAAAAATAAAAATAAAATTTATCACTCTCTTTTGGGGACCAATCACATTTGTACATAATCCAAATTATAGAATTTATTAAAATCCTTCTAAACCTGCCAATCTAGATTGCAAGTATCTGATACCAGTGCCTGTGTCTTGTTCCTATGGGACTCTCAGCTTGAAGTATAGTAGCTAGTAAATTTAAAATGAGCCATCATTTTATAGCTTTAACAATTCTGTATACATTTCTGTGAATTCTCCCTCTATATACCATTATCCTCAAAAATTGTACCCTTTCCAAAAATAGCTAATATCTTCTTGGGAAATGATCATTTCAGGTGCAATTCACAAAGTGTAAAATGCATAAAATTAAGAAATTATAAAAGCAACTCACTCCATAAAAATTGCAAAAAGCAGGAAATATAATAAAAAAATGTAAAAGTCTCTTCACTTTTGATCCACAGTTTTTTAAAATGGAAATTGATTTCTAGAACCACTCTTAATCATGTCTTTAATGTTGACTAGGCACCCTTTAGGGAAATCTTTCTTCACTTGTAGTTTGTGTTGCAATTATATGTTTTTATGTTTTGTATTTCTTTCTTTTATGATCTTTTGAAAACAAAGAGTATGTAATTTTAAAATTAAATTAAACTAGGAGTAAATCTAAAATTTATTTTCAGGATGCTTCTCCAAGACAAACAGGGAAGTATTTATATGTAACTTTGATCTGTACCCACTCTCCCCAACCACCACCCCCACACGCTACTTAACAAACACACAAACACATACAGATACCTCATATAACTTTTGGGAGAAAAATTTGTGGGAAATTACTATATTATTATTATATTTATTTTTGTTATTATGTTATAATTTTAAAGTGACTACGTTCAATCAGAATGGCAGTAGTCTGTTTTCTTCCTCCTGAATTGATGAGCAGTGAAGGTTTTCTTTAGTGATTGGGAAGTAATTTTGTATTTTATCCTCTACTTAAAAGCATGCTATGTTTTGTCTTGCTTTTTATTTGGAGCGTGACATTTGTATTCAGCATTGTTTTCCTTAATGTCTTCTAATTTCCATTGGTTTTTTTCCAAAGAGTGATGGAAAATATATACTTTAATATTATTATTAATTTTTATTGATATAAACTGTGTAGTCTATCTCTTTTCAATTGAATTGTTGTGCATGGGTACTCTAAATACTTCTTTCAATTTTATAATCCAGTTGGTTTTCTTTTCTTTAGTCTACTTCATTGCCATCATGTAGGGATTTATTTGTAGAATACTCAGGTTGACTCTGGTCTGTCTTTCTTCCCATGCTGCCTTCTTCTTTGGGTTTCTCCTATTTCTACTTATTTTCAAGAAAGAGTTCATGAGAAATACATTTTATTTCTTGTAATCAACTTTTTAAATTCTCCTTAGCATCTATCTGTCATTTATTTTCATCTCCTCTGTTAACTTTTCCAGCTTTCTATACCTGAGTGGAGCTCAGAAATTACACCACCTTGTATTTTCCTTTGTTGGCAAGGTTTCTTAAATTGTGTTTGTGCATAGTAGGCTCTTTTCAATGGAGATACAACTCTTTAGAGAAATGAAAGTTAATTATATTATGTCATTCCATTTCTTTGTTTCAATGCTTTTCTTCCCTTACAATCTTCTACCTGTCAAGGATTATACATTAAAAATTTCTAAATAATTTTTTCTTTCACATTCTATCTCTCCAACTCTGTTAGACTGGAAGGTGTCCTCAAATTTACCTTCCATGGTATTACTTTTTAATGTAATGTAAATGTTATTTGCTGTTTGTTCTTAATTCTTTTTTGTTCCATTCATTTTCTCTTAATGTCTGATTACTCTTTAGGGGTTTTTCCTAATTATGAATGAATAGTTGAACTTATTAGTAGTTCAGGTGCTATAAATAAGGCTATATTTGTGCACATGTGTTTACCCTGTTAAGTGGCCAAAAGTACCAATCTACAGAATCCTTTTAGAAGTGAAAATAAGGAGTAGCAAGGTGTGTGGACACCCATAATTGGAAAGTAAGTAATTTAATCTGGGCTTGAACTCCTAAATAATTTCGTGCCTAGATGAATATCCCTTTCCTTTTATGTCCTCAGGCTTATTTGGGGAGTTCACCATTATCCTATGTTGTATCCTGCCTCTCTTTCTGGTCCCTTCATCCATTTAGTTCCTCTTCCAAAGATGATCTTTCGACTTTGTTATTATTATTGTTGTTATTGAATTCTTAATGATAAACACTACTTAGAAGTCAATTCTTCTGGTGACTCCTGCTCAAGTTATGGTAGGGCTTTGGTTTAGCAGTTTTGCAGACATATCCATGATAATGATGATGATGATGATGATGATGATGATGGTGATGTTGGTGATGGTGATGATGATGATGGTGATGGTGATGATGATGATGATGATGGTGATGATGATAGTGATGGTGATGGTGATGATGATGATGATGGTGATGATGATGATGATGACGATGATGATGGTGACTGCCCAACAACCCACTTCTGCATTTCATATTTGCTCGCTCTGAGCGTGGAGTTCCTCTAAGGAGTGGTCTTACCTCTACCACACCACCCTAGTTGTGTTTTGAATTGTACTTTATACTTATTTGAAAGATATTTTAGCATTTTATTGTTGGCTTTTAATTATGCAACTTTTATGCTCAACATTATTATGGATTTATATATATGTGTGTGTGTTTATTCACTTATGTGTATATGTATGAGTACATATATTTAATCATTTGTATATTTTTTCTGTCATTTTAATATCTTTTTACTATAGGGATAAGTAAATGGATTTAATTTTTAATCTTGAAGCAGTAGTCACCTTCTACAATTAAGGAAAAGTAGATGCCAAGTCCAAGGCTTATATATTTTTAGCTTATATAATTACACAATATCTCATTTAACCTCCCTTATGTTGGATGACTAAAAAAATGATTTGAGTTAATTTAAGGTCCTGTGACCCCTTGCCTCTGGTCTCCAACTAAATTGTGGGCACAGTGTTCAGGTGTGAGTGAGATGGACATCTCAGGTGTCATTTGTCTATACACTGGCATCTGATGGGACATCTACCATCCCACTATCCCTCATTTCTCCCTCATTTCTTCATTCCAAACAAGTCTTTGCTCTGTTGTCCTTTGTTCTCCTCTTTCATTCTAGTTTCTATGGGTCTAATTCTATTTCAGCCACTTCTAGTACCATTTAAATGGGCAAAAAGTCACCCATGCCTCAGGCCTTCTCTGCCTACACCTGCTACCTGAATCCTCTCTATTCTCTCAGCATTCCTACTCCAGGACTTAACTCAGAAATGAAGGCACAGGTCCCACCAATTTTTGTCACTCATGCCGAGTAAGCCACTCATGCCACTAATTTTTGTCATGTACACAAGGACAGCCACTCACGCCAAGTAAGCTTATGTTTGGAGGAAAAACCCTTTCTAGGCACCTACTGTCTATTTGAGTCTATTTGACTCAAGAATATCACTTGAGTCAAATCTCACATGGGTCAAATGGTTTAGCTTCTTGAAGTGGTATAGGATTGAAAAGTTATATAAAATATCAAAAAATACACTTGTAAAATTGTAAAATATTTTGTCATTTGAGTAATTAGGTTCATTCTAGATTGGAATTTAACTTTATGTGTTTTTATTTTATATAATAACACTCTTATACTTGGAAATTAACTGAGTGTTTTAATGTAATTAAAGCATACATAGTACGTAGTACATAATACACAGTACTATGTACAAGCTGTGATGTTTAGTGCTCTGCTTGCAACATAAATTGACTTATAGTTAACAGAACCATTACTCTGAAGAACTGACAAAATATTCTACTATTTTCCCAAATCTTCTTTTAAACTTATTTTAATAAGTATAATCTTATTTTTTTAATACTTATTTTAGTTGAAACTTTGGTCAAGAAAATCAATAGTGAAGAGGAGATAGCAGTCAGTACATAAAATAAATATACCTTTAGGAGAAATACCTAATGTAAACGACGAGTCAATGGGTGCAACAAACCAACATGGCACATGTATACCTATGTAACAAACCTGCACGTTGTGCACATGTACCCTAGAACTTAAAATATAATAATCAAAACCATGATTAAGCCAGCCTGCCACCAAAATTTGCTAATGAGACTGAAGGAAAAGGTGGTAACTGCTTCAAATTAAAAAATAGTAAATATACTTAACATAGTTATTCACCCTCCCACAATCCATATAAATACAACTATAGAAAAGAAATAGTATTGGATGCGGTACAGTCCAATCTTTCATGGACACATTCTGTCCCACATTAGTACTGCCTAAGACTGAGTAATAATATTATGATAATATTATGATCTTTTTGTTGTTATTTTTGAAACCATGAGGAAGAATTAGTCTTTGCATAAGGAACAAGATTTCACCTGCAGGGAAGAGATAATCCATTGTTAGCCAACCTGGTTCTGAAAGAGGAACAGAAGGATTTTGTCTTTTTCTGGGGCTGAGAAAGCACTTGGGCCTAGATTTCTATGTGTGGTAATACCTGCTAATTCCCCCGGACAGAGAGTGAAACTACCGACCACATGAAGGACTTCTTGTGGTTAGATGAGGCGTCAATGTTCTGTTTCGTTCATGGCCGCCACAGTAGCAACCTTTTCTAAAGTAAATAGTAGTAAAGAGTAGTCACTCTTGCTGTTACACATATTCTATGGCTGAGCTTTAGCAGTGTTTAGCTCAATAACCTGTCCTCAGTTTTCCTGGGAGGTATTAGAGAAAGGATGTCCTCTCTTAAACCTTTGGCAGAGTTACGAATGGCAGTGGTAAAAGAGAGAGCTCTGTCTCACAACACAATTGCCTAACAAAGGTAATCTGCACCAAATACAGCCACAGGACTTCACCACAAATAAGTCACTGCCGAAGAATTTGGGAGTATACTTGAGCTAATGGCAAGGCAAAATGATCAGAAATATTGGGGACTTGGCACTTATCATGAAAGAAATTGATGATGAAATTTTTGACTCAGGCTGGTGAGAGCAGGAAAAGATGCAAGCTATCTGTATACCTAAATATTTATGAACATGTATGTGAACGTGTGTGTGTGTGGTCCACGTGTGTGTGTGGGGCGGGGGGGTGGTATGTGTATGACTGAATATGAAAGATCTTATAGTATATATTTCTACTACCTCCTACTACCTATATGGTTATGGTTATATAAAAATTATCAATATATCTAAATGATTGCTATAATCTGTGTCCCCCAAAATTCACTCATTAGAAACTTAATCCCCAATGCAACAGTGTTGAAAGGTGTGGGCTCTTAGGAGCTGTTTAGCTCGGGAGGCTTCCATCCTCATTCTTCTTAGGGATTACTTAAGTCATTGTGAACTAAATTTTGATAGAAATATGGATAGTAAAAGCCATTCTGATGAGGTCTCAGATGGAAATGAGGAATGAAGTGTTGAAAACTGAATGAAAGGCCATCCTTGCTACAAAATGGCAAAGAACTTGGCTGAGTTATATCTGTGTCCTAAAACTTTGTGGAAGGCAAAATTTAAGAGAAATGAATTAGGATATTGGGCAGAAGAAATCTCTAAGCAGCAAAATAATCACAATTCTGCATTGCTTCTCTTAACTGCCTATAGTAAAATTGGAAAAAAAAAAGACTTAAAGATATAATTTATAATCAAAAGAGTAGTAGGAAGTAAAGATTTAAAAAATTTACAGCCTGGTTGGGTAAAGTATTTAAACCAAGGATATGGCCAAGATACATTGTAATAAGGAGATTAGTATGGCTAGGAGGAAGCCAGGCGCTATTCATCAAGACAATGAAAGAATGATCCAAAAGGCATTTCAGAGATCCTGTGCAGGAGAACTCACTTGCCCAGGCTTCCTCAGATCTCTGCTCTCTGCATTCTGGTGCAGCTCTCCTCAACCACCCCAACTGTGGCTCCAGTGAGTGCAGGTGCAACTTAGGCGGCCACTCTGGAGGGCACAGCGATGAGCCTTAGCATCATGCACATACTGCTAATTCTGCAGGTGTGGAGACTGCAAAATCAGTGGAAGTATGGCTTCCTTCTTCTAAGTTTCAGAGGTCATTGCAGACAGCCTCGAGGTCTGGGCAGAGACCTGTGCAGAGGCTGAGCTGCCACAGAGAGTCCCACTAGATCAATGCTTAGTGGAGCCATGGGGTAGGGCCACCTCCAAGACCCCAGAACTGTAGAGCCACCTGCATGAGATACCAGCTAAAAAGTCACAGCGACGTGGCTTCAGTGCACAAGTGCTGAAGCATGGGCTGTGCCCAGCAAAGCCATGGAAGCAGAGCTGCTGGGAGCCTAAAAGACCCAACCTTTACCCTAGCATGTCCAAGCAGCAGGACATGGAGTCAACATAGATTACTCCAAAGTTTTGAGGTTTAAGATTGTTTGCCCTGTTGGGTGTTGGACTTAATTGGGACTTGTTACTTCTTCTTGCTTATCTCTCCCTTTCAGAATGGAAATGTCTGTCCTGTGTCTGCCCCACCACTGCATTTTAGAATCACGTAACTTGTTTGATGTCACAGGCTCACAGCTGAAGGGAAATTTGCCTCAGAATGAACCATGCATTGAGCCTCACCCATAACTGATTTAGTTAAGACTCCAGACTTCAGATTTTTAAGTTGGCACTAGAATGACTTTCTGGGGTATTGAGATGGAATAGCCGTGCTTTGTATTTGAAAAGAACATCAATTTGAAGGTCCGAGGTTGGAATGCTATGGTCAAAATGAGTCCCCCAAAATTCATGTGTTGGAAACAATCCCTAATGCAACAGTGTTGGGAGATAGGGCCTTTTGTGAACTGTTTAGCTCAAGAGGGCTCTGTGCTAATAAGTAGGTTAATTCCATTATAGAAGGGTTTAGTGAAAGGAGTTTGCCCCTTTTCACTTTTTGCCCTCCTGCCTTCTGCCATGTGAGGATATAACATTCCCCCACTTTCAAAAGACACAGCATTCAAGGTGCCATCTTGGAAGCAGAGACCAGACCCTCATCAGACAAATGAACCTGCTGGCACCTGTATCTTCGACTTCCCAGCCCCCAGAACACTGTGAAGATATACATTTCTCTTAAATTTCCCAGTTTGTGAAATTCTGTCTGAGAAGCACAAAATGAACTAAGACAATAGCTATAGTAACTATACAGATGCCTTATATGCTTTGCCCTTGAACAGCATGAGGATTAGGAATACCAAACCCCCATATAGTCAGAAATTCATGTATAAGTTTTGACTCCCCAAAAACCTAACTACTAATAGTCTACTGTTGACTGGAAGCCTATTGGTAACATAAACAGTTGATTAACATATATTTTGTATGCTGTGTGTATTATATATTGTATTCTTACATTAAAGTAAGCTAAGAGAAAAATGTCATTGAAAAAATCACAAGGAGGAGAAAATATATTTACTATTCATAAAGTGGAAGTGGATCATCATAAATGTCTTCATCCTCATCGACTTCATATTGAGTAGGCTGAGGAGGAGGCAGAAAATGGAGCAGTTGATCTTGCTGTATCAAGGGTGGCAGAGGTAGAAAAAAATCCATGTATAAGTGGAGCTGTGCAGTTCAAACCTACGTTGTTCGAGGGTTTTGTCTTAAAATATGTCCAAGACATTGTTCTCTGTAAGTGTTCTAAAAATAGATATTATTTTACTGACTGCAGTATTGTGTGATTGAAGACTATTGAAACAATTTATTACCTCATTAACTTGAAAATTGAAACAATTTATTCTCTCATTAACTTAAAAATTGAGACAATTTGTTCTTTCATTAACTTGTTACCCTTGAGTACTCCTTTGTCCTCAGTCTTAATAACAATGGAAAATGTCCCCTGTTTTAATCTTCAGTGACCTCATTGTAATATAATTCATAAACATAGTGCAAAGTACTAAGATGATTAGCCATATTGATTTTTTATTTCTTCCTGTTATTTACTAGTTCAGTTTCTTTACCCCACTTAGTGGATGACTTGCACATTCCTAAATAATTCATAAAAAGGAGTTATTTATATTAAAGATATTGACTATTTGTACACATTGCAAAATTTTTCCTGTTCTTGTCTTTTGCCTTCTTACTTGATTTGATATGGTTTGATAAGCAAACATTTTTAAACATTTAAATCTGTTGAACTACAGTCCTTTCTCAGTTCAGTCATATTAAGTAAGCCCTGTAAGTTTGCATATGGTTTCAGTTTTATGTTTAGATCTTTAATCCAATTGGAATTTATTTTGTGTAAAAGTTGTGAAATAGGGATATATCTTTCCTGTCATGTCCTCCCAAGTGTATACTTAATTTTCAGCATTCCACTTATTGAAAAATTCATGCTTTCCTCATTTTTGAAATGTCATTTTGGTATTTTGCTAATTCTGATACACACAGCTGTATTTTTCAGAATTCTTAACTGGATTATTCTGAGTTATTTGTCATTCGTATCTTAGTATCACATTGTGTTATTATGATTGAATCTGATAAAATGCCCCCTTAGCTCTACAATTTTAATAAATATTTGAAACCCCACTCTATAGAAACCTCTAACTAGGGAGATAAATTATATATGCCTACTATGTGTCAAGGACTGTGTAGGACTGAAACATATTTGACTCATTAATTTTACACTCATGATAGGCTGTAGTACTTTATTTTACTCTTAAAAATAATAATAGCAGTTTCTCTTTTATACTTTTACAGAATCTTCTACTGATTTCAAAGCTTTTTTTTTTTAATTAAGAAGAGTACTTTTTTAAAATCGTACTTTTTTTCTTAGATAATATCTAAAAGCTCAGAAGAAATAGAAATTCTTCTTTTGTAGGCAACATGACTAGCCACTAGAGGAAGTAAGTGTTTTGCATTGCTGGGCAGCAACACAGGAATTGACTTACAAAAGAAAATCACTGTTAATATTTATTCTTCCTAGTAGAATGCCTGGCAGTTCTAGAACACGGACTTTGAATTTATAATTTGGTAACTTAGTGAGTATATATAATGACATGATTTAAATAACTGCATTTGACTGAAAGTAGTTATTAGAAGTTCCCAATAGTACATAAAAGGGAAAAAAATACTGTCATCTCAACTAGATCACATATCTTTAATTAACTAATTCATAAAAAAATTCCAAATCTCTTTTACTATAAACAATACATTACAATTAAAATGGAATTTTCTGGAGAGCTGATAACCAGAAAAGTTGTTTTTTCCATAGAATGACAAAAATAAGTTAAGAACAAAAGTGTTATTTTTTTAATTGTAAACATTCCTTTATAGAAAAACTGGTCTTGGAGGCATTCAAATGTGCGAGAAGCCACACTGAGAGAAAATGAAGAAATATATGCTTTTTTGTGCATATTTGTTTTAGAAAATAGCAATTACAATCTCAGTTAAAATGTAGTGATTATGAGAGAACAGTGTTTATTCATTTAATAAGTAGTTATTTAGCACTTCCCATTTGCCAGCTATTGTGTGGGATATCTAACACATAGATCAACAATACACAGATCATTTGTGCATTTGGCACACATTTATTATAACTGTGTCATAATACAGTTATAATATAATATATTAGGGACACCTCACCTTTTCACTATCAGTAGGTCATGCTCTCCACATACTGAGCCGGCACTTCTTTTGGCCTGGCATTCTTCCATATCAACTATTTTATCGGTAACATACTTATTCTTTGGGTAGCAGTTGCCCTATCTCTTCTCCTGAGAAGACTTTCTAATTGAAAAACCATAATTAGATATCCTCTTCTAGGACAGCACCATCATTCCTGAACCATGGCATGTAGTATTAGAAGTGCCTTTGTATTCTTCCATATTCTTCACTAGATTATAAATTCTATGAGAGAGTCATACATCCATTCGAAAATATTTACTGAGCACATAAAAAGGACCAAGCACTAGCTTGCCTGCTGTGAATACAGGAGTTTACAAAATTAGAAGAATAAAATAGAATGGAAGTTAAAAGTTATCTCCTTTGCCTAGTAGGGTACAAAGTGTACCGTATTATCTCTCACATCATATAAGTGAGCCAAATCGATCATCATCCCCTAGAGCACATTGTTGCATTACACTCTAAGCTTCTGGGTCAAAATATCCGGGTGGTGTAGCTCAGGAATCTGCATTTTTGTTAAGTGTTCTAAGTGGTCAGTATGGATGCTGAGACTGAGATCCACTTGTCCTTGATAATGGAGAGACTGTGTTTGACGTATTCACAGGCTGCATACGCGGCATGAAGCAGAGTGCCTGGCACAAAGTGAGTTGTTGTTAATTAGAAGCTGAGTGAATGAATGAGTCACTGACAACCTCAAGTAGTTTACATGACCCACACACCACAGAGAAGTAGAGCATGTTCTACAGAAGCACATAGAAGTTCACGACTGATTCTTTAGGGAGCCCAGAAAACATTCAGAGGCCAATGGTATATACAATGAAGGGTAAGAATGTTGGGAGGCAGAAAGAGCAGGGGGAGTGTATTCCCAATAGAAGGGAGAGAAAGAGCTAAGGCACAGAAGAGCAAGGGCTTGAGGTGTTCAGGAAATCTGTAGTATGTGTGTGTTGCCAGGTACCAGGTAGTGATAAGGGAGGTTAAGATATGGAGGGAGGCTTGTAGGCATTCTGGCTTCCCCTGTAGGTGATAGTGAGCCACTGAAATCAACATATCTGTGTGCAAATAAATCAACCTTGGTAAAGTTGTGGAGGATAGATAATCTATTAGGAGATAACGAGATAAAGGGTAAGGATAAATGGTCATTAGTTAAACGAGGGGAGTGTCACCGATGAAACAAGACAGCATTGTGAATTATTTATCCAATAGAATCTACCCGATGTGACAACTCTTCTAGGGGATATGGAAAGAGTAACTGATGTCAGTATGTTCATGAGAAGATATTAATCATTGCTACAACTTGAAAATGAAAATCTTAAGAAACTGCTATGTCCCACAAAATAACAGAATTCAGTGGTTAAAACTTCCGAATGAATATGCAAATATTTTTATGGCTCTCATGTAGTTCTTAATTATGCTACTTTTAACTTACTGAGTTTAATTATACTGTTTTATGAACAAAAGGACAAGAAGTAAACTAATTTTTATTTTCCCCAAGTATCATTTTTTCTCTATTATTTTATTGTGTGAATATCTTGATACCAACCGTTTCAGTTGAAGTGGCTAGATAAAAGTTCAGCATCTTTGACAGTAGCTAGTAATTTTAAAAGCAGAAGTAAATGTAGAACTTCAGGAAAGTTTCTCCTTTAGAACTTATTTTAAAAATTGCCCTTGTCAGCCCCATGTCTATTCTGATAAAGCATGGGTCTATGGGACAAGAAATCAAAAGTCTTTGGGTGACATTTTATCTCTGGTTCCTCTGGATGAAATAAACAGCATAAGTAATGTTCATTGATCCAAAAGTGACATTGCACAGAAAGATACATCCTTCTCTGTTTTATTTGGGAGACAGAATTTAGGTGTTCTTCAGTAGGAAAGAAACCACAATCACATTTAATCAACAGTAAAAATGAAGGCCAAAATATTGTAACTACCACTTTTCTTGTTGCTTTTGAAAAGGTGCTGATTTCTCTTTGCACAAAGTGCTGAGTGCAAACAAGAGGACAAACCACGTCAAGACTGAATCAAAACAACGAGTTAAACCAGGACTGTCATAGATATTTCATCAAGAAAAATGGCACATCTTGTTTACAATTACTTTGTCTGATTCACATCTCCATTAGAAAAGGCATTTTAAATTATCCTTTTACAACCCTCCTCAAGAGAAGAAAGTTGCTGGCTATGCAGACTAGGCTAATATTGGGAGAGAAACCCTAAGTTCTACACACAATTGTGAAGGGCTGTGTGTGTGTGAGTGTGTGTGTCTGTGTGATATACATGCATATGTAAAATGTTAATCAAATATCTCTCAAAATGAGTGAAATTAGAGACATTTTGTTCTCAGTGCTTTGGAATGACTTCACTTAAATGGACAATATCCCCAAACAGAACAGAGACTGAGAAGATAACAGAACCTATTACCAATTGTTCTTTCATCCTCTCTACCAGGGCTGCAGAATTTCATACTGACGTGTTGAATTTAAGTCTGTTCTTTCTATCATTCCTCAGATAACTGGTGCTTGGAACTGAAACACTCAAAGCAAATGGAGTTCAAATTGTTCATAATATACAAAAGATATTCAAACCCCTTGTATACTATGTTTTTCTTTTACTTTAACACACAGACTGAAATAGACAATTTTAATGGTTACATCAAGATAATCCACTGTAGTAATTCAGAATTTTTAATTCAGTTTTCTTCATCTGATGGAGTGGAAATAACATATCAGAAAATGTATTTAGGTGAAAGTCCTCTTTCCTTTCAAAAAATAAATCAAATCAAATAAAAATAGGCTCCCTTCTAGGTACTACTTATGCACATTTTCCTCTTCCATTCCTTACTGCTTTCTCAGTGATTCTTTCGATGACTATTAAATATCATTACTTTAGAATTTAGTTAAAATGAACTGATTCTGTAATAAATGAAGCAATACTGGAAATCATAATTTACAGAAAACTATTACAATATTTAAGAGAATGTTTTCACCATTAATTAAAAACAATTGAGCTTGTGGAGTAAGAATGGTACTCACAAGGTTAAGGAACATGTTTCTGGAGGCCAGAGGCCTGTTTGAATCCTGACACCCACTAGTTGTGTGACTCTAGGCAAGTTATTTAAGATCTTTATGCTTTAGGTTCTTCTTCTGTTAAATGGGGATGAAAATAGTATTCACAGCATAGGATTGTTATTGGCATTAAATTAGTTAATGTCTGTAAAGCACTTTTCCTCTTGTGCACAGCATCAGGTCTGCTAAGCTTCATTCACCTGGGGACTTTTGCACCACAGGCCACTCAGCCACCTCTGAGGCCATGGAGCTTGCAAGTTTACCCCTCAACTTCACATGGGCACCATGCACAGTGTGTTACATCATGCCTATACTCCATGGAATCCTCTTATTTTCTACCCAAGAGTTTCTCTGGTGTAGCTAAGGCTTGATACACCAGGGATCAGCTCAGAACCTGCACAAGAGCAGTCCAGAAATGCTGGGAAGTGAACGTCCTGCAGGGTGCAACTTTCACAAAGGAGACCCTTGACCAGCACATAAATGCTTGCCCCTTCTTTCCCAGTGGAGATCCCAGGAATGCCAGCATCTTAGAAAATGTTCCTAAAAGATTTATACCCTGCTGTTTTCTTATCACAAGTGGCAGCCAGATCAGAGACAACCATTTTTATTCCCTTGCTCTCCTTTCCTACCTTACCTCCATTCATCTTCAACCCCCATCCTTGGGATTGCTTTCCCCAATGAAGTGTTAGAACATATGAATTGCTAGAGTATCTAATTTCTATTTCTACGGGTCCCATGCTGAGGAATTATATGAATTAGGTTTTGTTGCTCAAAACCCACCTTATAAAAAGACTCACAGTCCACATTACCAGACAGAGCACCTCATTCCGATCACTATCCTCTTGACATTCCCATTACCTGATACATTACATAATTCTTTACTGTTATTGACTGCTCCCCCACCCCCCCACACTAGAATTTAAACAGTGGAGTCTTAGACTATTTTCCTCACTATGTATTCCATGCAGCTAAAATATATTTGGCAGTCCATAAAATGTGCTAAGTTTTACTTAAAGATCACTGCTATAAGACCTAATGGGACCACACCATTTGAAATTCCAACCCTCTCTCCAGCCCTTGTACCCAATCTCCTTTGCTATTTCTATTTTTCTACAGTCTTTATCATTTTCTAAGTTGCTATGTAATTTGACTTTCTTGTAGTTTATTGTGGCCACCCCTCACTAGCACACAAACTTTGTGAAGTCAAGGTTGCTTTGGTCTTTTTGCGTGTTTGTTTGTTTTTTAGTTTTGTATACTCATGCATTCACATATCCCAGGTGCCTAAAGCAGTGCCTGTCAGACACAGGGTCCTTTGTGGAATGAATGAGGCATGTGTTCAACCTGAGAGGTAGGAAAATTGTTCCTGGTTACAGGCTCCATTCAGCCAGAGACTCTGTGAATTGGTTTCATGTGAGTTGATTTGTCAGGATTAGACTCACACATACAGAAGGGTCAAATTAAGGAGACTAAAAGGAGAATTTAAAGAATTTAAGAAGAGTAAAACTGACTTTGCAGATGCTAGAAAAATACATCAAAATATGTTATTATTACCATGACTCCCCCCAAAAATACCCTTCAGGAATTTTCTTTGATTGTATTTTTTCCACTTCCCACAACTCACCTATGTGTATTTCTGGTGTTTCAGCACCCTTTATATGGAATCGTTACTTTTCTCATTTTGAAGAAACTCTAAAATAGTCCAAGCTACTTTATTCTTTTATCTTAATCTGTATGTTGGAATAGATATTCTTAATGACAGCATAAACAGTGTCAACTCACAGATCTAGAAGTCTTCCTTGAAACATTTTGATCATATCAGGCACAGTATAATATAAAAACCTTCAACAAATGAAATAAAAATTCCTAGTTATCACTTTGTCAATTGTTTACTTCACTTTTTCACTACTAGCTTACTTCAATTTCCTTTCAACTTCCAGCCATATTCTAAACTTCAAACATTAAAAAGTTACTTTTTCCCCATCTACACCAAGATCTCACCCAGCTCTGTTTCTAATTTTTGTACCTTTCATGTTGCACTAACCCAGGCAGGGAAGATGGAGAGCCCAGGCTGCCTTAGGGGTGGAATAGTAACCCTGCCATGGACAGGAGCCCTTCAGCACCAAACTTTCTTGCCTCAACCATGTATAAATACATCTGTTAAGGCCAACTTCCCCTATGAATTATTTTCTCATTCATCTGTGGTCCTTGACACCCCTGAGTATATGACTTCATATTTTGGGTTCTCGTATAGCTAGTTTCACATATTATCATAATGCTTATGATAGCAGCTCCCAGTTTTGAAACTACTCTCACTACCACAAGAAACAACCATACAACATCCGCGTTGTTCGCATTGGTATACATTTCCTATCACCTTAATTCAAAGCTTTGGATTTCAAGAGCAGGGCCCAGGATTTCCTCTTACTTTTTTACCCTCTACCCCAATACAGACTGAGTACTCTGTTCACATTATGGATGTATGTATTAAATGTTGATGGCTTTTCTTTCTAAGCATGGTTCAAAAACATTAAACATTTCTCATATGATTTCAAATAATGGCGAATCTCTCTGTTCGTGTCAGGATTATGTATGTAGTAATAACAGAAAAGGAGAGTGTTACTGATAAAATTTTGGATGAGGAATGTGATAAAACTTTGGGTCAAGGATAATGTATTAGTCCATTTTCATGCTGCTGATAAAGACAGGCCCAAGACGGGGGGGAAAAAAAAAGATTTAATGGACTCACAGTTCCATGTGGCTGGGGAGGCCTCACAGTCATCGTGGAAGGTGAAAGGCACTTCTTACATGGCAGCTGCAAGAGAGAATGAGAGAGAAGCAAAAACAGAAACCCCTTGTAACCATCAGATCACGTGAGATTTACTTACTACCAAGAGAATAGTATGGAGAAAACCACCCCTATGATTCAGTTATCTCCCACCAGGTCCCTCCCACAACACATGGGAATTGTGGGAGCTACAATTTAAGATGAGATCTGTGGGGGGTCTCAAAGACAACCATATCAGATAATTACCTCCTATATTAACAGCCAAAAGAGAAAAAAGCCCACATCGGAGGTGTAGTTGCTAAGTTGCCGAGTTAGCTAAGGTGAGAGAATTTACCTCCAGAGAGGCAAGATAAACCCCACCTAGAGAGCTGAGGAGGTCATAATGAAGTTTGAAGGGAGGCAGCTTTAGAAATGTCTGATTGGTTCTGCCCTAGAAAATAAGAAAGGACTTTGGCAATAGTGATATTTTAGTGCCAAGAGCACCCCAACGGGCACTAAATGAAATTTTATACCACTGGAGTAGAGGATAAGGAAGTCAGAGAAATATGCAACATTTTAGAGAATGCATATTTTTATTTGGTTTTGTTTTAGGAGGCTCAGATATTTTGCTACACGCATTTGTGCCATTTCTGTCCTTTTAAATTTTACATCTTTTAGTTCAGCTTGAAAATCAAAAGTTATATTTTGCAAATTTACTTAAAAGAATGATGAATATGCATCTACCTTTCTTACAATTTATTCATTGAAATCAAGCACCAGATAAGCATAGCAGTCAGAGTGGCCCAAATTAAAACTAAGACCTGGTTACAGGAAAAACCCGAATTGCATAGAAGAATGTCCCCCCAAATCATGAAGGAGGTGAGGGACCAAAGAATGAGTCAGACAAACCCAGCTTGACTGGTAGATGAGTGTGGTACTTTGATTTTTATATTATACACAGTTATTCAGAAAATGCAATGTCAAGATATGCAATTATAGGAATCCTACCATAAATATCTAAATCATTCAAAAGCATATTGTCTTAGTTCATTTAGACTGCTATAAAAAATACCACAAACTGGATAGCTTATGAATAACAGAAATGTATATCTCACTGTTCTGGAGGCTGGAAAGTCTCAGATTAAGGTGCTGGCAGATTCATTGTCTGGTCAGGATCTGCTTTCTGGTTCATAGACAATACCTTCTTGCTATTCCTCACATAGTGGAAGGGGAGAAGCATCTCTCTGGGACCTCTTTTATAAGGCCACAAATCCTATTCATGAGATTACCCAGTCATATTTGGTCCACCCCGCCATTTGTCTCTAATGTGCTTTCAAGCTAATTTTCTGGCTCCCAAAGGCCCCACCTCCTAATGCTATCATTGCAGGGGTTAGAATTTCAATGTATGAATTTTGGAGCAACACAATCATTCAGACTATGGCATATATCATTTTTATACAACATTATTGAACTTTATGTTCCAGGAATTGTACTAAATGCATTAAATACAAAATTAATTACTCAACTTAGTTATCAAAACAGACTTTGGGATATAATTTTCCTCATTTTCTAGATTTTGAAAATCATACCTTGGGAAGTTGAATACATTGTCCAAATACATTATTCCTGTCCACAGGAATAATGTAGTAGAGCTGGAGGTTTAGGTGGGGTGAGACGTTGACAGTCTAATTCTAAAATCCTTGTTGCATATGGCAATTTCATGTGTCATTATTAACACCTGGGGCCTAAAATGCCTTGTGTTAGGTAACTGTGCATTGTAGGATGTTTAATAGCATCTCTGGCTTCTACCTCTAGAATTAAGTAGCATTGCCCCAGTTGTAACAGCCACAACTTTCTCCAGACATTGCCAAATATCCCTTGTAGGTTTATATTGTGCCAAGATGGGGGACAGAAGGCAGAGTCTCGCCTCCCACTGCTCGGAAGTCACTGACTACTCCATAATAACATTAGTGGTATCAGTGGTGCTATCTAATATTTCTTACGGTATTTATGTGTTAAGGCACCAGTCTATACTGACTCAGTAACAACCAAAGATTGTATTTCACTGACATAAAAACAGAAAAAATAACAATAATGGGATAGTAAATCATTTTTTACCACTGAGAAAGTTTTCGAAGCTCTACCTCTTGCATCAGACAAAAATTATTGCGATGACCATCTTCTTGATACTTAACCTCATCTCAGTAAGTTTCAATACATGCTTTTTTTTTTTTTTTTTTTGAGATGGAGTCTCACTCTGTCACCCAGGCTGGAGTGCAATGGTGCCGTCTCAGCTCACTGAAAGTTCCGCCCCTTGGTCAAGAGTCTCCTGCCTCAGCCTCCCAAATAGCTGGGATTACAGGTACACGCCACCACGCCCAGCTAATTTTTGTATTTTTAGTACAGACGGGGTTTCACCATGTTGGTCAGGCTAGTCTCAAACTCCTGACTTGTGATCCACCTACCTCGGCCTCCCAAAGTGCTGGGATTACAGGCATGAGCCACCGCGCCAGGCCAATACATGCTCTTTTCTAAGCAGTGGAGGAAGAGAAAAGACGGAATATTTCCTGCAGCACTTAACAAAACCACAGTTTCTCTCTTTTCTTCCCAGTCCTGAAAAGACAAGTGAGTCCTTACTTCACAGGCCAGCTGAGGATTACTGAATGAGCAATAAATAGCCATCCACTGTAGCAAGATGTTCAGTCAGTGGGTCTAATTCTAACATGGGAATTTTCTGTGTGCAGGTCCCAAGAATCCCCAGCTAGTTCCTTGTATTAGTTTGTGTTTATCATGTGTTTAAAGCTATGATTATGTGGCTGGTGAAACTCACAAAATATGAAAAAAATCCTGGGTGAAACTTCACTGGATCTTCAAGCAAAGTAGTACCAACCAGGACAGTAATTTTGTTTTTCTTTTCTATTGTGAGTTTTTTTTTCTTATATTTTGTGGAACTGTGTTAAAGCAAATGAGGTAAATGGTGTTTTGAATATTTCGATATGTCAATGAGATATAAAAAGTAAGACGTTTCAAAATCATTTACAAAATAGATTTATACTCAGAGGGCTTTTCTGTTATTTCTTCAAAGTTTCTTTTCTGAAGTATTTATTTATCACAGTCTATCTTTATAGTAGAGAAAAACAGTAAGGTATATTTTCTCTAAAAATATAAATTTCAAAAATGTAACATGAATGCCTATTTTAGGATCCATCAAACCTCCAGCTTAACAGACGTTTCTTGAGCTCATATGATTTTTGAGAAATTTGGCTAAATATTGCGAGGGGCTACTAGGAAAAACCCTCTATCTGTGCTTAATAACACAAGTGCAAGAATAACTAGGATACACGATTGTGTGAGATAACGGCCCTAAAATAGTTCAAACAAAGTTCATTGGAGTTTCATGTCTCAGGGGGTTGTGTTGAATGGGAGGATCAGAGATACTTTATGGATGAAGTGGTGTTGAGATGAGACTTGGAAGAGTTGCAAAAAATGAAGATGAGGTGGGAGGAAAACACTAGCCTACATGAACAAATACAAATGCAGTGCAAAATGAACATTGTCTTTAAAGAGTAGCAAGGAGGACATGTGGTCTAGTGATTGAGGTATACATTTAAAAAAATAGGAGAGACTGACCCTGGAAAGATAACTTGAACTGTCTGAGGAAGGCCAGATTGAGGGTAACTAACCAGCAATAGTGAATGCTTGCGTGTTCTTGATAAGTGGGTGATAAATCATCCAACTGACATTTAAGAAAAATTATTCAAGTAGCATGGAATGACCTGGATGTAAGTTGAGGAGAAAGGAGCAGATTTTCAGGTTTTCCTAGATTACGTGTTAGATATAATGAAAGTTGAGTTCACAACAGTTATGATAAAATAAAGGAAGGAATTAATTCAAGAGACTTTGAAGAAGTAAAATCAAGGTCACTTGTCAATTTGATTGAATGTATAGCACGAGAAAAACTTTCTGACTGGAGAAGCATATTACTTTACAATTCATTCCTTCAATAAATGTTTATCAACTGCATAAGTTAATTTCTAACTCTATTTGAAATCTAGATCTAGGTAAGGTAGAAATACTTAGTGATATGTTTGAAAATGGTTTTTTAACTACTAGCGTTTTGGGTGTTTGTGGATAAATTATGTATTTACATATGTATTATATATGCATATACACATATATGTACTTATGTGTGTGTACACAGTATATATATATATACACATACACACACACACATAATTTTAATCACCATTCATATTGCTGTCAAAAACAAACTCCATTTTAAACACATTAGAAGAATTATTGTAAATTACCACCATATTATGGGAAGATCAAGTCTTGAAACTGATTACAGTTGTCATATTAATAACATTAATAATACAAAGCATTAGCTGAGTATTCTTTATGTGCTAAAAACTGTGCTAGAAACTTTACAAAGATTATTTCATTGAAACCTCACAGCAAGTCCAGAAGGGGACACTATTATAACCCTTCCTTTATAGATGAGGAACAGAGAAGTTTAAGTAGTTGCTACACTCACAAGGGTTAAGAGAGAGAGCGAGAACAAGAAATTAGGCAGTCAAATTGAAAGTCTGTGTAACTGACAACTGGGCTCTTCTCAGTATTGATCTTTAAGAGAAAGAGAGGTAGGTAATCCAGAGTGGACTCACAAGAGCACTGCTAGAATGCTGATGGGACCTGACATAGATCAGATGCAGAACAATTCTGAAGGACTGGGAAGATTTGTCTGGTTAAAAAGAAGTCTTGGATAGTGAGGCAGGGCACAGTCCATGTTTCCTGATATTTTTTTCTAATTTGTTTCTGTCCTATCTCTAGAAAATAGAAAACACTTCCCGAAATTGCTCCAAAATTGATTTCCCTTTGGTTGGCCCCAGTTGTCTAATGGCTAGAACTATTTAGAAATAGAGTGGGCCATACCCAGAGGCAATGAGTTACCGTGCCTGAATGCCACATTTGAACAGTGCTTAGTAGGGGCAGTACACAGACAGTGCAGGTCTCATCGTAGGATTTTAAGTAGATGACATTCATATTTTGTTTACATCTTATTTTCCATCATTGTAAGATTATCAGTTAAGAGTATGATACCCCAAAATAACTAGACAAAAATTTACTTGTTACTGTCTATATAAACAACCCTTACCTTACAGGGATATTTTCAGAGGAATTTGAAAGAATCTGCGCAAAATGCTAGGCACATTGCCTCACATATAGTAAGTTCTCTATGTATATTGGCTGCTACATTGCATTTCATTACTTACTTTTATGCATTTTAAAATACTATTTCCTTAAAAACTGATATTTCATATCCAATTTAATGTTACTCACATGAATGCAAGTTAATATACAATGTCAAATAGAATGCTTCTAAAATGTAAATTAATGGTTTACATCTTATCTTTTAAAAATTATAATTAAAGGATATAAATTAAAGAAATACGCCAATTTTATAAAGACCATGCCAGTGCTTAATATTAACCAGATAAAACCATGAAATGAATTTCTGTTTCTGCTCCTTTAATTTAATATTATTACTTATTAAATTTTGTATTATTTTCCCTGCCATTCAAGCCAAGGCACACATATTGAGAAGGATTAGTCTGTCTAGTCAATAATGATATTTTGTGGTAATAGAGTGGTTTCAAGAACAATGTGTGTATTATTTCCAGCCATAAACAGATAAATCCATGGGCTGCAATGGGAGTGACTGGTATTTCCAGGTCTGTTTGATCATGCCATTAAGTAGTGATTCATCTGCTGTCTATCATTAAAATTGGGATGATTTTCTCACTACTGTGAGATGACAGCATTTCTATTCATATCCCATTTCAACGAGTCAAGAAAAAACACAATAGCCAGAAATCACGATAACATGTATTTCAGATACACAAATAAATTAGAAAGTATCATAGAACTCTACTGCTTAGAGTTTAGTTTATATATAATAACACAAGAGTAATTGATAAAAATTATAGCACTTACCATATATCAAGAAATGTGCTATGTGCTTTGCATAGATTATTTCATGTATCCCTTGGAAATAGCCTATTAAGTAAATAATTTGATACACTGACAGTAATTATGTAAATGTATCTCTAGTTATTGGGGAAGTGGATAAAATTATCTTACTTGATTATTTTACAATTATGGAAAGTTAGCATTTAAATGAAATATGATGACAGTCTACCTAAAACCCTAATGTGAAGCTTGAGCCTCCTAAGGTTCAGTGTTGTTCAGAATTTAATGTTTGTTCAATAGTGTTTAATATTCAAACACAGGTAACTCATTGCCTCTGGTGGCACAGGGTTCAATGTCAGATTGGTATTGATTTTTTTGAATTAATCATCTGGGATGGGGAGTGATATTTAGAGGAGAGGAAAAAATATGTATGTTTGTGTGTGTGTGTGTGTTTACGTGTATATATAAAATTATATTCATACATATGTAAGTGTAATATAATAGAAATATACCTATAGAAGTATAATTATATATGTGTGTATATATATATTTTAAGAATAGTTACACGAAAAGTCACTAGATCTGTTTAGCTCCAGAAAACAATGATTTAGAATTAACAAATAGGTGTAGCTGTGAGGTTGATTCTTAATGAAAAAAAAAGGTAATAGGTCCTAAATTCTAATTATTTAATCTATGAAAAAGAAAAGAAGGGAGGAAGGGAAGAACGGAGGAGAAAAGGAAGGAAATGCTTTGTAAGGTGCTGAGTTTCTGCAATGGCCCAATTCATTCAAACGCTGGGAGTCTTTCTAGCAGACCATTGTTTAAAAAGGGATTTGTGATGGGTTGAGATAAGAACAAAAATTCGGAGCATCTCTTAGAAACTCAATATTTTAATATGTTTTTGCTTTAATGCTCCTTGAAGGCTGGAGAATTATTTTGTAGTAAAATAAACTCTTTCTTCCCTCTCTTTAATGTCTAGATAATTTAAACTAAAGGGAATTTTCTAGCAGTAAGTGGTAATATTTAGAAAAATCTTATTTAGTTGGCTTAGATGGGAGAAATGCTAGAACTAACTGAATTTTTAAGATATGTGATATCCAGTTAAATCCATGTGTGTGTTTGTGTGTGTGTGTATGTATGTGATAAAATATACGCAGACATATACACACACGTGTATTTAAGCATCACCACTATCACCATCAAAAACAAACTGGGTACTCAGCTTTTGGTCCAGTTATGTGCTGATTTGTTTTTGTTGTGTCCCGGATGACTGAATTATCAGCTGAGTTGAGTTGGACATTGCTATATTAATATTTTCAAAGATGATTGATGATCAAGGCACAACATTTGAGAGATGAGAGTTCTAAGCATAGATGTTATCTGAGGTCAGATCAGAGAGATCTATGTCCAATCAACCAGGAAGAAGACCGAAGCAGCCATTCCAAAGAGAGATCTGGACAAAGAATTCATGTTGTAAACCAAATGCCAGATGATTGCTCTGTTTTAGGTAAAAACATTTAAACGGTCAAAAAGTTCCGACTGTCTTGAAAAATTATGTAAAAGCCATATTATGAAAGTCTAAATATTTCATGAAGTTCTATTAATCTTAGGATGAAATACAGCTAGACATTTAGCCTGAGGCATACAGAACTTTTTATGGAAAACGCAGAATGCCAGTAATATCTTTGCAAGTTTATGCACATTCCTATTTATATGCATGTTTTAGACTCTTCATAGAAAGAAAGTAATTTACCCGAACACTAAGGTCACTCACGGGACACAATATCTTCTTACTTGAAAAGTTCCATATACAGATGAAGAATATGAGCTAAATAAAAGGGTGGGGGTTTTCCCTTGTCTTGATTTTCAAATGTGTCAGTAGTAAAGACTTAAACCTTCAGAAATATTTTCCCTGAAAAAATAAAATCAATGTTGGATCTTTGTTTTTGATAGCAAACTTTCTATTTTTCATATTTTGGTATTTTAAATTGTGATATGTTTTTCTTCATAGTGATCATGGTAATAACAGCAGAGGGAATTTGCTAAAAGTCAAAATTTATACGTGTATCTTGAGAAGCCAAGATAATAATAAGCTAGTTATGCATTATTTGCCAGATTGGACAGCCTTTTAAATAAAAACATCACCTAAAGGTCTGAATTTTATCTTGTAATTTTGTTTCAGTTTCATTTTTTGGTTGGTTGATTGATAAAACTACAAAAATACTTTGTATGTAATAGAAATTCTATAATCTGATCAGCAAGATATTGCAGAGAATGTAAGGACAAAATACATGAGGAATAATTATTTTAATGATAATCGTTCAATTTAGAAAAAAAGATCTGTGTTTCCTTGTTAAAAAAAAAAAGTGTGTGTGTGTGTGCGCGTGTGTGTGTATTTCAGTAGAAAGAGCTGGAATTCCGTTTCCAGGTGAAAGAGGTGTGTTAATGCATCAAACAGCTGAGAATTGCCAAGGCATTTCTGAGATCATGATGGCCCTGTACTCACCCTTCCTGATAATGAGTTATAAATTACAACCTGCCTCTCTACACCCAAATGATCTTCTCCATCAATTGTTTGGACTAGTGCTGTCCAATAAGACATTCTGAGATGAAAATATCTGCTGTCCAGTTTTCTAGGTGTCATCTTCATGGGACTATCAAGTACTGGAAGTATGTTTAGTATGGCTGAGGAAATGAATTTTTAATTAATTGAAATTTTAATGTACATACCCTTATGTAGCTAGTGGCTACCTTCTTGTTCAGCCCCTTGTAAATGCAAATATGGACATCAAAACTTGAAGAATTTTCCTTTTGCAAAAGTCTTCCCTTGGTACAACCGGGTCTCCTTGGCCATTGCAAACTTTATTTTCAGCAACCCAAGCAACACTCCATATCCCCACACATCAAAAAGATCATGACTTAGAGGCAAGAGAGTCTAACATCAAATAGGGGATTGAAGTGTCATTGCGACTCAGTGGTAGAATTTTTTTCTGGTAGTATTATTTCAGCTACAGTGTGGGTCAACAGGCAGTCATGGTTGGTCTGCAAGTCTTAAATCATCTCCAATATGTGGCTCACTATTAATATTTTAAAAATTAAAAAAAACACTTTTCAAGTGTTCCAATTTCCAACTATAATTTTGCAAACGCATTTTTGTAATTATCTGCTTATTATTTGAATTTTCCAATTGTTTCTATTTATAATATATTGTTGGGGGTCTTGTAATGAACAAGTCTATGCACTAGTCATATGCAAAGGTAAATAATACAAAGCCTAAACTCAAGGAATTTGCAATCTCTGGCGCACAGTGGTCAGAAAGAGCAAAAGTGTGAAAGGCCAATGGCTGAGAGAAGTAATAGCTTCTTATGAGTTCAAAGGAATAGTTTTAAAAGAATATCTGAGAAAGCAGAGTAACAGATTAAAGATTCTTGATTGCCTGGAGCCAAGAGTAAATAGTAGTGAAATAATAGAAGTAATACATATTATATTTTGTACCTGGTTTTATTATAAATACTAAAATATTCTCCACATATGAATTAAAAACGAAATCTCTGAATGACTCAAAAACTTGTGTGTAAATATATCCAAGTGCTAAAGATGCTCTATCCTCCAAATCACAGAGATTTCTTGGCATTAACAGGTACAGGCTTCATGGCCACATTCTATTATTAGCGCTAACTGGGTTCACTTAGATAGAAGACCTCAAAAAATCATGTATGAAAGAGACTGTATGGCTAACCATGACAGTAATAGACTCAAAAATGAGGTGTAGTGCAAGTTTATCAGAAGTAAATAGCGAGTCTTTCTGGGTGCAACAGCTAGATAGGGTTCACAGTTAGAATACAGGACCTCAGCAACAGTATTAGCCCTATAATATCCATTATTTGTTGAATAGCAATCTGATACCATACTGTACTAGACTCTGTATTTGTAGTTTCAGTTAATCCTCATAGCAACTCTATAGGCCCTACCTCAATTATAATCATGTCCATTTGAGAGTTAATTAATCTTCCCTAATTAGTATGAGCAAATCCTTCCATATAAATAAAGATCTTTAGACTCTAAAGCTCATACTCTTAATGAAAGTATCTTGCTTTCTTATACAAGTGAAGTCTGAGATGCACCATATGAAATTATCAAACTGGTTTGACCCCAAAACAATAGCCATTTCATATGGCTTAAACTGATAAAAGCAGTCTGTCTGAGCACTAAATAATATCTTGGAAGGTTATCTGCACGTACGATGGTGTGTTATGGGTGTCTCCAAGTTATCTAGAGAGTCTCACTTCCAAATGGAATTTTCCTGAATGATAAAAATCTTAAGCTAGCTCAGGCAGGTTCTCACCAGGGGATGAGAGAGACTCTTAATTCAGCCAGGAAAGTATGGCATAACGGAAGGGCGTAGTCTCCTGGCTGAAACTGTGTTTCTCCTATTATCCTATTATCAAGGAATTACTCTGGCAGATTTATTTTTATTTACTTATTTTCTTGTAATGTGAAGATATGCCATCTTACTTTTCTACCACATTTTTTTTTCAATTTTAAATTTTGATGTCTAGTTATGGAAAAAAAAATTTGCTGCAAACAACGTATTTTACTCACTAGCAAATAGACAAGAGGTATTCAGGGGAGAGATGGTGAGATAGTCTTTTTTTGACTTCTTATAGGTTTTGATAAGGTTACTAATGAAGTTAAAAAAGATTTAATCTCTTATTTCCTAAGGGGATAAGGAAACCAGAAAGAATGGTATGTTGGTCACTCCATCTAGACAAACCTGTGGTGTGATGGAAAAATATTATACTAAGACTCAGAAGACCTGAGTCCTATCTCTGTACGACCTACAGCAAGTCACTCTTTTTTCCTTAGCCTGAGTCTCCTAAAACCTAAAATAGGGTTGATGGCATTAATACCTACATTTCAGTGAAAATGTGAGTCTCAATGAAAATGTATGACAAAGAGATTTGTAAATTCTAAAAACAATATGATTCTAGCTAGATCCTTTTTTTTTTTTTTTTTTTCTGAGACGGAGTCTCGCTCTGTCACCCAGGCTGGAGGGCAGTGGCCGGATCTCAGCTCGCTCACTGCAAGCTCCACCTCCTGGGTTTACGCCATTCTCCTGCCTCAGCCTCCCGAGTAGCTGGGACTACAGGCGCTCGCCACCTCGCCCGGCTAGTTTTTTGTATGTTTTAGTAGAGACGGGGTTTCACCATGTTAGCCAGGATGGTCTCGATCTCCTGACCTCGTGATCCGCCCATCTCGGCCTCCCAAAGTGCTGGGATTACAGGCGTGAGCCACCGCACCCGGCTAGATCTTAACTGACATCCATCACATATTTAATATGGGAGTAATACGTCTCAATTTTTTTCCAAAATAATTGTGTCATATTTCATTAAAGATTCAACCACATTAAATATTCTATAAACTTAAATTGATATACTCAGGAAAGATGTATCAAAGCCTTATATTCTTTTAGATAATTTCTAAAATAGATATTGGCTTTATCTAAAAAAAAAAAAAAAAAAAAAACTTCCCAAAACCTTTAAAGTAGGTAGTTGTTGGACCTCCAAATTATCATCTTCTGTACCTGGTTGTGACTCAGATTTAAACTGCAATAGTCTGTGACTAGGACTTAAAGGAATATATTTGTTCACACTTTTGTTGGAACTTTCTTCTCATAAGTTTCATTAGAAACTATTACTTTTTTTTTTTTTGGTGTGGCTTAAATAAATATCCTTTGAACTGTGCCAAATGAATTTCCCTTCCTTTCATATCACCTGGATTTGCTGAGTAACATATTGGCTAAGGATGAGTATTGTCTGAATTTAGACTTTCAGTCCTAGTCCTAAATTAAATCTGTCTTTTCTACTTAAGAAAAAGACATTTCAAAATGTCTCTGAATTTTTCTGTAATTATCTAGACCATCTAGAGATACAAATCTTGATAGAAAAGTTATTGTCTTTTTCCAATTTGTCTTGTAAAAATGAGTCTTTAAGGATAGAAACACATATATGAGTCATTAGATTATTAATTAGAATGCAAGTTCTTTAAAATAACTACTAAATTGCAATCATTTAATTGTATGATTAATACAGTAAACATCTGAAAGGTCACGCCTTCCAGAAAGTTACCCTGATAGTACAAGCAGATATGTACTCAACATAGTATGTATGTTTTAATTTAGGGCTTTAAATAGTATGTATTTATACAGATTGCTCAAAATCCATATTTCACATTAAAAATATAAATTAGGTATTCAAATAGGATAATAGAATTTTTTTAATTTAAATAAATGACCTTTGATTAAATTGTTTGCTTTACTATAAACATATTAAGAAATAATTAAGCAAGAAAAAATATAATATATGAGTATTGGGATTAGGCAAATGAATACATTTAATATAACAATGTATTAAATTATGTTTAGATTATTTGCCAACAAATGCACGTCAGTTTCTTCTGTAATAATTACAATATTGTTATACTGAGTGCAAAAGAATATAATATTGAACAACTCTCAATTCCTATCTTCTAGTCAATCCCTTAGACTTTCTTTATAAAATGAATATGGCACTAGAATACCTGTGACTCTTTCAATGGGTCTATAGGAACAGAACTTATTTTCTGAGTAATACTAAGGCATTATTTGTCTTTTTATTTTCATCCTCTTTCAAGTGTGTGGTAGACTTTTCAGAGGTGACAGCATGTGATGATGTCATCACTAAGGCTGATATTGGAATGTGTTGCTTGTGTGTTTTTTGTGTTTTACATTCTTCAAGAGTGTAAAGAGGTCTTCATAACAAAAAGCATAAAAATTTGCTACTCTAGAAGAAAGTTTAACCCAATAGGAAGTACTATACCAAGAGGTTAGCAGAATGACTATGCTGCTTGACATTTACTTCCTACTTCTGAAGGCATAGGATTTTGGTCTTCTAAAATTACATAATGTATTTGCATCAATATTATTTTGTCATTTTTTTCTCCTGTGGCACCTATAACTTGAGAGTTTTCAGATACATTTAATCAAAACAGTAGATGTGCTTGATAAAAATTTGTCTACCAAAAGAGAAATATAAGCAAAGTTACTTTTCTTACATTTAACATGTGTTAATATAGGTTACTTTTCTTATATTTAGTACAAATTAAAAATTGTTTAATTTTGGCAGCTTATCTTTTGCTCCCAAACAGATGAAAGGCAAATCTCTCATCTCACCAACTCCAAAGCCACAGAGTTGTATCACTTACCCTGGCCTTATTTGTTTTTAAGCATAGACATTTTATACAGAAATTACAGTGTTAAAGCATTTTTAAACAACTCTGAAGTGGCAGTTTCTTCTCCACTATTTAAATTATGTTCCTTCAAAAGAAGAGAACATGATGTCCAAAGGATAGGTTTCCTCATAGTAAAAAATTGGAGGAATCACTTTTTTTCATGGTGACACTATCCAGATCTGAATGACTTCATCAAAGAAGTGGGTCCTTTGCCATTAGCCAAACTGGAGTGTTCCAAGTATCCTATTCTAAGTTTCCAACAGAAAAATCACTTCTGAAGAATATCTGCGCACTCTTGGGTACACTACCAGGCCTTCAGAGTTAATTTATTAACTAACGAACAGGAATCTTTCCTCCAAATGGGTTGTGAAATTATTATCAAATGAAATAAAACTAAGCTCAATTTTACTATTAAAGGTCAGAAACTAATTTCTTTTTATTTTATGCCTATCAATCTGGTTTAGTTAAAACTTTCATAAGTTCTCACACTCAAATGTACCCTGAAGATATTGGATTAAGGAGCATGTGTTAAAGGATGTTGCTCTTAGAATCACATTATTGATTAAGTGAATGGATGGTGGTAGGAATTGTTGCTGCCCTTCTCAGATCCCCTTTGCTGGTCCCACCATTGTGAGTGCTGAGAATGGTATGCAATGCATCTTGACTTCAGAAAATTGCAAACAAACAAACAAAAAAACACATATCCTTCATAAAAGAGACAAAGAACATAACTGTTCAAGCACAAAGCTCCATTCAGAGCAGAAGAAAAATTCAGAGTGCCTGCAGTAGTACGAGCACAAATTTGTCTTATTTCAGATTTGGTAGAACCTGTGGGCTCAGGTTGGTGAGAGATGGGTACGTAAGGTCCACTCTGTGAAAAAATACATACGCAGTGATTATACTTTAGTGATCAGGCTCTGAAGAAAGAAAGACAGAGAGAAGGAAGAAAGGTGGGGGAGAGGGAAGAAAGAAGGGAGAAAGGGAGGAAGGAAGGAGGGAAGGAAAGGAAGGGAAGAGAGGAGAGAAAGGAAAGAAAAAAGGAAAGGAAAGGAAAAAGGGAGGGGAAGAAAATGGGAGGGAAGGAAGAAAGGAGGGAAGGAGAAGGGAAGGAGGAAGAAAAAAGAAGGGAGAGAAGGAAGGAAGGAAAGAGGAGAGGGAAGGAGGGAGGGAGGGAGCAAGCAAGGGAGGGAGGGAAAAAATGTAATCCCAGCATACACCACAGACAAGATTTTATTGGACAGGAGTAAATGAAACCTGCAAAAGAGGATCTCCACCAGCCAAATACACAGGCATGTAGACTGTTTTCTTCTCTACACTCTGTGGCTTTATGATAAGATGCTATTAACACGGTATAAGAAATTTATTTAGTCTTTATATTTGTATGTCTATATCTATGTATATACGTATATGTGTAATATGTGGGTATATGTCTATACACGCATACATATATTGTATTTATCTAGAAATTTTTGTTTGTTTGCTTGTTTTCTATTTTAATCAAATGGGGGAATCAGTATTTCTCAGATATGCTTAACCATGGTAGTAAATTTCCAAGTTAAGAAACATTTTGCCCCTGCTCAAGGTAACTTTCTGACGTTGACATCATACAGAAACTACCCTAGTTCTACCAAATTGCTAAATTTAAAATTTTGGTGCCATAGGGGGCAGAAACCAAGTAAACAGCATTTACTTCATAGAGAATTTCAACCTGAGGCTTAATTCTATCTTGGAATGTTAGTTTTATTCACATTCCCTTGTAGCCATTGGCATTCATTTGTCACGTCATGTGTAAGAAGGATAATAACATGGACTGGGATTGGAGAAAGTTAACTGGGTCCCTCAGGACATTGTCTAAACATTAGTCCCATATACCTAATAAGAGACTGATGTCTACAATGGGAGCACAGACTATATTAATTAAATTTACTTTTATAAGAGATAGAAATGATAAATATGCTAAGGAATTTCCATGTAACTTCCAGACAAAATGATACATTCAAATTTAGTATTTAGTAAATTTTAATTCTACCTAAATGATGTTTCAAAGGTACTTCCACATAGTAAGTTTGTTTGTAGCCCTCATATTTATTCATGATGATAATCAACAAATATGTTTAATTTTGATTGAGAAATGCATACAATTTTTATATATACTTTATTTTATTCACTGGTTTTCAATACTTTGAAAATATTAATGTGTCTTGCATTTGCATTATCTTTAATAGTTTGAGTTGATGATTTCTGTTTGACAGATTAATGCTTTTTCATTCTAAAGTTGAAATTAAAGCAGCTGAGTTATGTGCACTTTTTGTTACATTGCACTGTTTCTAATTGGGGTACACGAGAATAGCAAGATGATTCAATATTAACTGTATTTATTTCACTAATTTAAATATTACTCACTATGTATCCTGCTTTTCTTCCTCCATCTTCTATTGTAAAGGAACCCCAAAGGCAAAGATGACTGTTGAACAGCTCATGTATTTTGTCAAGCAAAGTGTATAGGAGACAATTGTTAATTTAGCCATCTATTCCATTTCAACTGTTGAGATACTGTGATGATTAATTGTAGGTGTCAATTTGACTGTGTTGACGGATCCCAAATGGCTAGTAAATAATTATTTCTGGTTGTTTCTGTGAGGGTGTTTCTAGAGGGGATTGGCATTTGAATCTGTGGACTTAATGAGGAAGATTGAAGCACAAAGCTCCATTCAGAGCAGAAGAAAAATTCAGAGTGCCTGCCGTAGTGAGAGCACAAATTTCTCTTATTTCAGATTTGGTAGAACCTGTGGGCTCAGGTTGGTGAGAAATGGGTACCTAAGGTCCACTCTGTGAAAAAATACATACGCAGTGATTATATCTTAGTGATCAGGCTCTGAAGAAAGTAAGACAGAGAGAAGGAAGAAAGGTGGGGATAGAGAAGAAAGAAGGGAGAGAGGGAGGTGGCACCTCAATGTAGGTGGCACCATCCAATTGGCAAGGGGCATGGATGTTAAAAAACAAAAAATGCAGAAGAAGGAGAAATTCTTTCTCTCCAGAGCCTGAATGCCCCTCTGCCTTTAGAAATCAGAACTTCAAGTTCTCTGACTTTTGGACCCCAGGCCTGGCACCAGCGGTCCCCGGGGTTCTTGGGCCATTGGTTTCAAACTGAGAGTTCTCAATCCTTCCATCTTGGACTAGGCCATACTACCAGCTTTCCTGGTACAACAGCTTGCAGATGGCCTATTGTGGAATTTCTCCGCTTCCATAATTATATGAGTAAATTCTCTGTCTCTATAATTGTGTGATTTAATTTCTTCCTAATAAATCTCCTTTCATATATCTATTTATGTATATCCTATGTTCGATCTCTCTGGAGAACTATGACTAATACAGACAAAGACAAAACACAAAAATATCACATAGTACCTTAATGTGCTAGGAATTCTATATTTATAACAGGTCAACAAGTGGTGGAAGAAAGGAAAACCAAATTAAGTAAATAAATGTATATATCATCTTAGGCCCTAGTCATCAAATAGTGAGTCTTAAGAAACTTAGTGTGACTTATTATTTATACTAAATTATTTCTTTTCTCTCTTCCTATATTAATATTTTGTTCCTATGTCTTGGCATTATTGATGTATTTCACTCTTCATTAACTGTAACTTTTTAAAGAATGATACTTCAAATCTTGGAATTAACACAATTGTCAGACCTGGAAATTACTCATTGCAACCTGTATAAACCTGTAAGTATTGATGTATTCATAACATATCTTGGATTCTAATAGCTGTTATTATATTTTCTACCTTTTGACAGGCATCAAAATAATGTGTTATTTTGCCTTTTTGACTACATATTTTTATTTATTAATTAATATGCCACACATCTCTGGAGATCTTTTGAGTAGAAAATAAAGAGTACATAAGACTTTTGGGTGTACCTCTTTGAGAGAAGTTGAGTGAGTCTACATGTAAGAAGATGAGAGAAAAGGAAGTATATTGGAGACTGTTAAGAGTGGACTGTAGTGAAGAAAGGGTACTCAACAAGCACTCTGGTTCTGTATGTTTTCCAGTCACCTTGGTTGGGGTCACATAATTATTCCTAGCTAATGAAAGGTGAGCAAGAGTAGTATGTTCACACTGGAGGTGAAGTAATAAAAAGTTTATACACAATTCTCCATTTTCTCTCTTAGTTTACTGAGGTCACATCAAGGCCACATGTTGAAGATGGTATAGTTACAAGATGATGAGCTATGAGGTGGCAGACAACCATGAAACCTTGTGATTGAGGTGGTAGAGCCTCCATCAGGCAGACTGGAGGTGCTAATGTGTGCCTTGTGAGCAGAGACAGCTGCTAATGAGCATGGAGTATGTGGCATGAGCAAAATATTAATTTCTGCCTGACATATGGGGAACTGTTTGCTACTGTAGTATACAGGAATTCATACTGACAAAAACAAACATTGCCTCAGTTTTCTGAGATTAATTCAACTTCATGGGAGATATAGGTATAGATATAAAGATATGATTTATAAACTATATATATTAGAATATATGTATATATATTAAATATATAGCTACATATACTTAATAAATATTTATATTAAATAAACATAGCATTAGGGTTTAATAAAAGATATTCATTAATATTGGTATCCATTTATACATGGCTTGATCATGTTAAATCAATCAGCTAAATTTAAGATACTATGTCTTTTATCATTCAATGACCCAGAATTTATAAACATTTATTTATCTCAATGCCATTGGTTTGAGACTTATTATTTAGTTACGGGTCTTCAAAGACAAATCATTAGGTTTTCATAGTAGCCGACCATATTTCAGTAGAGAATGTTTACCTCATGGGACATGTTCATTTTAAAATGGTCAATTTTAGTTTCAAGTGCTATAACTCACTGAAATGGCTCTGGTTCCAAAGGGGTATTTAATTAATTCCTTATTGAGTCTGTGCAAAAGAAATGGCTAATATAAAAATATTAGACCTGTCACTTGTCATCTGCTCATTTTATTTGCATTCCTTAGAAATTTGGCTTTTGTTCAGTTTCTTGGTTACATTGACATTCTTTTAGTTAACATCGTATCTGTTGTCTGTTATATGTCTAACTAATATCTCAGGAAGAATTTGTGGAAATTCGTTACAGAACAAAAGATGTGGTATAAAAAGAAATTAAAGTTGATAGTATTTGTAGGGCATATGAAAGAGCTGTAGGTACGAATTGTGACAAATCACTAATTGGGCCAAGCTTGCCACTTTAAAACAATGTGCCAGGCAATAGGTAGTTCAGACAGAAAGAGACAGAACCTACTGGTTCAGGATGATTCAATCAAAGAAACAGATCTAGTAGGAGAAGCAGTACCTACAGGGGTTAAGGAGGAATTTTTTTTTTTCAAGGAATTGGCTTGCATGTTGTATGATTATAGGATACAGTTAGGCAAGTCCAAAATTCCAAAATCTGTAGGGCAGGTCATCAGGAAAGGCAGGCTACAAGTTTTGGGCACAGTCTGAAGCTACTATCGTCATGCAGAATCTCTTATTCTCCAGAGATATTTCACCTCTGCTCTGAAGACCTTTCAACTATTAAATCAGGCCTACTCAGGTGATCTAGGGAAACTCCCTTAGTTATAGTCAGCTCATTATGTATTTTAATCATCTCTATAAAATACCTTCCCAGAAACACCTCGATTAGTCTTCAATTGAATGACAGAAGACCATAGCCTGGCAACACTGATAAGTATAAAAAAAGCAATCTGTCCTGCTCAGGAGCACCTGTTTCATACAGACGAGGAACCACTCAACCAGAAAGCATAACCTAGTTACTTTGTGCTTTTGCAGCAAATGAGCAGGCAAAATGAAGAGTTATTATACTGCTGAGGGGTAATTCAGCTTGAATATAGGAGCTGAGCTTGCTGCTACGAAGGAGGGTAAGAAGGTCTACTTTCTGAACATGAGGCATTAACTGGGCATTCATTTCATGGTGCTTGTATTCTCAGTACTCATTGTAAGAGCCCAATTGCAGCAACCACAGCTTCGCAGATATAAAGCAACTAAGACCTTAGATCCTTTGAGGATGAAGACTGGTATTATCTGACTAAGCAAACAACCCATGCATCCCACAGTGCTGTTCAAAGGTGAGGGAGACATAGAAGGAAAAGTGGAGAGAGGAGGCAACGAAAACAATGATCGGTACCAGTGACTGTACAGGAGACTGGAACTTACGCCACTAATTCTTCAGTGTGAAGGCTTTGGAACAGATTACAACTGGGCTGCGTCCTTGAAGTTTCTCTCATGAATTTGACTTACTGGAGCTCGTTAGGGGGAAATCTGAGCAAAGATGCACCCTGTAGGACACCTCTTATGTTTACTCTGAAGTCCTCTCAGCTCACCTCTACTCCAGCTGTGCAATCAGCTTCACAGAGCTGAACCTGACAGCATCTTGCTTCAGCTCTGCCAAGAATCTCTTAGCCTTTTTCTCGGGTTTTTCTGAAAGGAATCTGCCTGGTACAGGTGAGTCTTTAAAAAAACCTCGTAATGTGGAAAAGTTAACACCCCTTGGGGATGCCCTTGACCAAGGGAGGATTAAAGCCAGTGAAGGAAAGCCCCTCTTTTCCCTCCCTCATGCAACTGTAAGGTGGCAAAGGATTGAGCCCTAGCTGTTGAAAGTTATGACCAACTTTGACCTCTTTTCCTGTTTCACTCTTTCTCATGGTTTACTCCCATTCTTTCAGTTCTTGGCAGAAAACAAGCAGAAATTGACATTAAACCGTCTGACCACATACTAAATACTGTGTATGTTTCATGTGGTAGAAAAACTTTAATAAACTAACATTAAACCATCTGACCATGTACTAAATACTGTGTATGTTTCATGTGGTAGAAAAACTTTAACAAACTAAGGTACCATTTCTGTAGTAATAAAGAATGAAACATCAACATTAAAGACATATTTTTCATGAAAAATATATCATTATATTATATAGATCCTACCATTTGAACAATAATAATTTACAAGTGACAGTTAACCACTGTTTACATATCCCAAATATTTTATTTGTAAGCAAAGAGGCAATTGCCTAGTTTCTAGAGTCAGAACCTGAAAAGGTTACAAGTTTTAGAAAAAATTGACAATGATACATTATGGAGATTTAGTCAAATTTATCTCCATTTGCATGCATACAAATCACTATTCAACAGAAATATTTAGTTTGTCCTATTACTAGAATAAATAATTTTTAATTTTACCTAAATTTATAATATATTTAAGATCATAGCACAATTTCATAATAAATGCTACATTTGAAATATATTATTTAATGAAAAAGCATGTTTTCATCTGTTTCAGAGAATAGCATTTTACTGTCCATGAGATTAAAAAAAATCTCACATTTGATACAGATTTTTGAAACCCAAGTTACATTAATATTTCTCAAAATATTATTTCTTTACCAAAGTGAAAACTAGTTTAATATATTTGCTTTACCCTGTTGTAGAACTTCCTTGAAACCTCTGTTACTGCTAACATTTTCAAGGATAATGGTTCTAGATAGACCTTTTAGGGTAGTTTACCCTCAAATGTTGCCTTGAAATTTACTTTACTCACAGTATTGTGAATAAAGTTATCCCTAAGGGTATCTTTTCTGCTTTGATAAACAAAACACTCCGTTTTGTGAGATTAAATTCATGCATATCAATTGCTTTTCTTTCATCTATTCCCACCAGAGAATTTAGTAAATCTAGAAAAAGAGGCAAATAGGCTATGAGATAACAGAGGGTAAAAAAGGTGGTAAATGGACGGTATTTTATAGACGCTCTAATTTGGGAATTGTACTCTATTCTTGATATTCATCCAATTGGCTAAGATTTGCCTTTTATGAGTCTAATCCCTGACATCTCGACCGTGGGGAAGCACATAATTGTAGGATCTTCCTATTTCAGTAGAGGAAGGAAACTGCTCAGCCAGATGAACGTCAATTGGGCCGGAATTGCTGCTGAATAGAGGCTCACCTTAAGTGGGAAGGAAAATATGCTGGTTGCTAAGCTACTGATAGGCTTTGCCCTTCCTCTGTTTAATGGGCAGTCACTGGGTCAAGGCACAAATGATGACGTTAAAGCTGGTGTTTCTTTGCTGATTGAATGGTTACATAGGAAGTGGCTAAGGGTTTCCTCTAAATTAGTTGTTACCCCTTGCTATTCTCTGACCTTCACTCCCAGGGTGAAGGGTGACTGGAGACTAGGAGATGGAATGAATGGAAGATTTACTGAATAGTAAAATGAGCAAACATTAAGATGCTGTAATTGTATAAAAATAATGAATTTGTCAGCATTCAAAATAGCTTATAATAAAAAACAGGAGGACCTGTTTCAAACATGTTGGTTTATATTGTTCATCCTTTTCCATGTCATTATTCCTGATGGCAAAAGGTTGTGAGGTCTTATCCTTGAGTCTTTGCTCAAATTTGAAATGCCATAACCTTTTAAGATAAGGGTAACCAAGTGAACCTCAGAAATTAATAGGCACAACCCCAAGGCACAAGATATGCAGCCTCCTATAGTTAAGTTCAATCAATGTGGCTTTCATTGCTTGTTTCTTGCCTACTCACACACGTAAAGTAGCATGTTATGGCACTTACACTAATAAAGCCACTGCTATCAGAGTTCTGGATTTGACTTCCAGCAGTATTGGCTCTGTTTTACCCTCAAGCTTCTGGGTTAGTGAGTTATTGCTCATCAAAGAAGTTCTGGTTGGAAGAAGAGGTAAGATATCTCCAGAGCAGCTGAGAAGAATGAGTAAGGTAAGAAGTCTTTGTGATTTCTGAGCCCTGACTGCATTTAGGCATTGTTCCAGGGGTTGGGTATACAGTGGGGAATGAAGAAGAAGACGTGTGTCTACTACCATAATGTTTCCAGTTACTCAGAGTCTGAAGCTGGACTCAGGCTAAGGCACCCAGGCTGGTGTTATCATTGAGATTTATGGGATGGGATTTAGGAGAAACTGGGACTGTCAGATGTATTGTGAGCTGAGAAGAGTTGGATTTTCCAACTGTGAGGGGGAGAACAGTGCTTTAACTTTATTATTTCACTGACAAGATCGATCATTTGAAAGTTACTAATATTGTGTTTCTATTGTTGGTGACATTTATCTTGCAGCAGCTCTCTGCTTTGAAAAAATTACTCAAATGGTCATTATAAGACCATTACTTTAAGACAAATATCTTTCTAAATTCTTGAGAATGGTTGGCAAGATATTTATTAATGGCTGGACTCAATTCAGATGGAGCTGCATTATCTCCATATTTCTTTGTATGCATATCTTAAATGTTTCCATGTATGCATTTTCAGTCTGTCTAAGCTTTAAGGAGTCATCTGGGATATAGATGAACCTTAGTTTGTGGTTTACAGGTATTGAAACTTATGAAGATGACTGCAGTAGTTTCGATATAGACCAGATAAAGGGAAGAAAAATAAAGCATTGAGTTAAAACACACACACACACACACACACACACACACACAGCATTGGAAACAATGACAGATTTTGTTTTCGTGCTTAGATTTCAATAGTTGACCATGACAATAACTGATAAATGTGTGATAAACAGTCAAGCATTATTAAGTGCTCTGAATAAGTATAAAACAGGGGAGAGAGTAATGGTGATAAAAGTTGGATAGATGGTCATAAAAGTTCGCATCGAGGAGGTGACATTTGAGTAGAAATCTGAATGAATGAAAGCATCCTGTCATTTGAATGTCTCAGTGAAAATTACCTCAGGGAAAAGCCTGTTTAAGAAGGAGACAGGACTCCAGCTAGAGTATAGTCAGCAGAGGGGCTGGTAAATGGAAATGTGATCGAAGGTAGCCAGGGGTAAGAGCATAGAGAGCCTTGTAAATCAACATACATATTTTAGATTTTCTTTCTAATATTAAGGAAAGCCAATGAAGGATTATATTCCTGGAAGTGAAATGATCTGACTTGTGTTTTAGAAGAACTTCATTACATACAGTGTGAATAAATTCTAGAGGGACAAGAACTGAAGCAGAAAGTTGAGTTAGAAAACTATTTCAGCAGCCAAGATGAGAGATGGTCTTAGTGTAGACTAAAATAATAGCAGTGGAGATGACAGAAGTAGTTGGATAATGGATTTATTTTGAAGATAGAGATCCCAGGATTTCTATTGGATTGCATGTAAGGAGTACAAAAAGGGGAGTCAAGATTAACTTCAGGTGTTTTCATCTGAACAACTGGGAGCTTAATGGTGCCATGTTCTGTGATATGATATTTAGATAATTTTAGGTGTCAATTTGACTGGACCATGGCATGCCCAGACAGTTGGTCAAACATTATTCTGAGTGTGTCTGTGAGAGTGTTTCTAGAAAGACTAACATTTGAATCAGTCGAAACATTTGAGTGGGTAAAGCAGACTGTTGTCCTTATGGTCGATGGGCCTCATCCAGTCAATTGAAGACCTGAATAGAACAAAAACGCTGAGTAAGAGATGTCTGTTTTTGCCCAACTACTTGATTTGGGACATTTATATTTTTCTGCCTCCAGGCTAAAACTAAAGAATTGGGTCTTCTCATGTTCTCATGTCTTCAGCCTTCCAGCTCTCAGACTGGCACTTATAGCATTGTCTCTCTTGGTTCTCAGGTCTTTAGATTCAGACTAGAACCACACCATCAACTCTCCTGGTTTTCAAGCCTTTGGACTCAGACTGGAACTACACCATTAGCTCTGCTGGATGTCTGCCTTGCTCAATGCAGATTTTCAGACTTCTTAGTCTCCAGAATCACATGAGCCAATTCCTTATAATAGTACTCTACCATCCATCTGTCCATCTATCTATTGATCTATCTATGACACCAAGTATAAAGGGGTACCCGGAGAACCTCTGACCAGCCTGTGCACTGGGAGAACAAGGTGGAGCCACTGGAAGTTCATGCCATCTGCAGTGGGGAGGAGCCCGGCCCCTCTTTTTCCTGTATGGGAAACTGGGACTCAATCTGTGAGATGAGGGCCTGTTAACAGGAACCCCGCTGTTGCTTCCCCGTGTTGTTTTCCTTTCTCCTTTTCGCCCAAGAAATTCCATCCCCCTTACTCTTCAAAGTGTCTGCAAGCCTAACCTTTCCTGGTTGTGTGACAAGAACCCAGATTTTCCTACAAGATATCTATGTATCTATCTATGTATCCATCTACCTACCTACCTGCCTACCTACCTACCCATCCCTATTGCTTCTGTTTCTCTGGAGAATCCTGACTAACACAAAACTCTTGGGAAAAGAAGATAATTTTATTTGCTCATTTGTTTTTGTTCTCATTTCTTTTATTTTGTGGTGTGCTAAGAATTAAGAATTATATTTTAGAATGGCTAAGATTGTTACGATTATTAAGTATCAAAGTGGAATTATATCAGAGGCATTGACTTTTACAGTCATGGGAAAAACAGAAACTGGGAAAATACATGTGGAATTTATCAATGTAAAGGCTTTGAAAGAAATAGTACTTGGCAATTACTTCTGGAGGATGATTAACTCTGTCAAAATATACTGACTTGGAAAAGTAAGAGGAGGACTGAGTTGAATTTGGCAACTTTGATATCATTCATGACCATGCAAAGAATGGTTTAAAGACAGTGGTGGATGCCAAAGCCTGACTGAAATAAGGTCAAAGAGCATAGATGTGAGGGAGAGAGGATACATATAAATTATTTAGTGGTTATCACTGAGAGTTATGCTATAAAGAAGAAGATATAAATGGGATGGTAGGTGGGGATAAATATGAGATCATGGTAGATTTGTAAATTTTTGTAGAATTTTTAAAATGGAATCTATGCTTTAAAAGAAGATAGAAGCTATGGAAGCATATTTGCTAATAGAATGATCCAGTAAAGAAGGGAAAACTGTTGATTGAGAAAAGATATGACATAATTGCAAGTGAAAATAATAAGTGTAAGCAAGATGCAAGGAATCACATCAATTTTTAGAGGAGTTGTCTCAACAAAGGAGTAAAGTGAGTGAGTCCACTAAAACCGTGTAGCAGAAGCAGAGACACACTGAGAAAATGTGAGGCTAGAGTTGTCTTTGGCTAAATCTCTTGTTTCTATTTTACTTGTTTCAGTTTGAGATACAGAAATTGTTGGATTTTAAATTTGCCAGCCTGCAAATAACTGGCCTCCCAGTCAGTTTGTATTTCAGGTTGCATGCAGGGAATGTCTTCCTTATCAGAATTATGGTTTTTGTTATGTCTACCTGTAGGCTAATTGAGTCCGTATTTATCTTTCTCGTAGAATCATGTGGAAAGTTGCCAAAAACATCCAAAATGCATTGACATTTTCAATACTTATTAGTATTACTCTTAATGCTATTGTTTCAGTGAACATTTGTCAACAATCACTTTATTAAAATTTTATTGTCCCATTGTTGTTTACTGATTTTATGAAATAGTTTTTCTGTGTCATAACAGGGATCAACAGCCTCCAAAATCTTCATCCTCCCTGCCTGTCATTCAAACCACTGGGCTGTAGTGGCCACCGTCTGTAGTAATACAATATCCAAGATAGCTCCTGACTCCCTGCCTTTGATCCATGAGGAAGCATGCTATAAAAATTGGGCTTCCCTTCGAAGTGCATACTTTCCAAAGGTCACTTCAGATGTGGACATGGAGATGGAAGAATACAAAGGAAACTCCCACTGCTGTAACAAAGCATCAAAAACTGGGTGGCTCAAAACAACAGAAACGTATTGTCCCACAGTCCTGGAGTCTAGAAGTCTAAAATCAAGGTGTCAGCAGGGCCATGCTCTCTGTGAAACCTGTAGGAAAATCCTCTCTTGCCCGTTTCTAGCCGCTGATGGTTTACTGGGCTGGCAATCTTTGGTGTTCATTGGACTGTGGATACATCACTCTGATCCTCCATCTCCACATGGTGTTCTCCCTGTGTCCCTTGTCTGTGTTTCTTTCCTCTTCTGAGAGCACCAGTTATATTGGATTATGGGCCTACTCTACTCCTGTGTGACCTTGTCTTAACTTATTAAATCTTCAATCACTACACTTCCAAATAAGGTCACATTCTGATGTACTGGGATGTAGAACTTCAACATATCTTTTCTTGGGGGTGACAATTCACTCATAACAGAACAGAATCTTAGTGAGACCAATGGCTTACTCTGCTGCCCGGTGGAGTTGTCTCAATTCCTGCCCGGCTGCATTTGATAATTATTATGGCTTCAGTGAGCCTTCTGTATCTGGACTCTACCCTTTTCTAAACAAGAGGTTAAGTTCGGCTATCTTGGGATTACTCCCCCTTTGGGTATTGGCTTTGTATTAGAAGAAAGGGCTTAGAAATAGCTTGCATTTTAGGTTTCTGGGTACTGGCTATGATTCCACTCAACATCATTGTAAAATGCTGGGCACTCTTATTGAGCAGTTGCATAGAACTTATGAGTGGTCTCTCGTGGAGGTTGGACTGCATATTTTATAATTGGAAGACTGATACAATGAATTTATGCGGTATTCAGAGAAGTGGACAATGGTAGCAATAGTTATACCCCAATAGCTCTTCTCCTGGTTTCCTTAATGCTAATAAATTATTCTTAGGATAGCCCTTGGCCACACAAAATAAAGGCTGAAATTTTCTGAGTTCCAAACTTGTGATGGTAAATATTGAGTGTCAACTTGATTGGATTGAAGGATGCAAAGTATTGTTTCTGGGTGTGTCTGTGAGGGTGTTGACAGAGGAGATTAACATGCGAGTCAGTGGACAGGGAGAAGCAGACACACCCTCCATCTGGGTGGGCACCGTCTAATCAGCTGTCAGCAGAAAAGCAGGAATGCAGAGAGCAGACTGGGTGAGACTTCTGGCCATCCCATGCTGGATGCTTTCTGCTTTTGAATATTGGACTCCAAGTTCTGAAGTCTTTGGATGCTTGGAGCTACACCAGAGATTTTCCAGGAACACTCAGGCCTTCTGCCACAGACCGAAAGCTGCACTGTCGATTTTCCTACTTTTGAAGTTTTGAGACTTGGACTGGCTTCCTTGCTCCTCATCTTGCAGATGGTCTATTGTGGAACTTCACCTGGCGATCCTGTGAGTCAATACTCCTTAATAAACCCCCCTTCATTTATACATCCAATCTATTAGTCTTGTCTCTCTTAAGAACCCTAATACAACTTGCAACTAAGTTACGGGCATTTGGATGTCAGAAGAATTGATGTGTGCAACTTTAATACCATATTATTTAAAGGAAGGGTCTTGTTCTCTACCCCCACCCCAACCTTCATCCACGCTGTTGCTTGAAATCAAGACTTGCTTTTAGGCTATCTTGGGATATGTATCAAGATCATTATCCTAAGATTAAACAAACAAGCAGAAAAGAATGCATCCGGGATGAATATATAGGTTCACAACAAACAGTGGAGACAACAGGTATAACGCAGAACTGCTATATTTGGGGGTTTCAGCAGGAACTCTATGTAAGTCACAGAAGTCAAATAGGAATAAGGTTCTTGAATGGGCTTTTCAGACATTCCAATCTCTTGTCTATAATACAATAGTCACTAGTGCTGATCATTTGAAATAAATAAGCATCCCTAGAGTCCTCAGACTTTTTGAAGATAAGAGACAAATAAATATATTTCTTGAGATTAGCAGAGTGGAAGTTCTGAAGTGTTTTACATTAAATATTAAAAGCTGCTATTTTGTTGTCTAATATAATTTGATAAAGCAAAGCCCAACAATTACATATTTTATATTTATTTTACACCTAAGATTCTAAGCTTGGATCAAGGTTGCTTTATAGGCTGTAACAAAAGCTGGTCAACATTAGAATCCTAGTTGATTAAAAATCAAAAAACCCATCTAAATATGAATCATGCGTATGGAGACCAGCTGGCAATCAAAATTCAAAAATACAATTTTAAGAAAAATGACCATAAAATTTGACAAGTCTAGGATATACTTAAGGAAACTTCTCCCACCAACTAGACACAACATGGGTTGTGGAAGGGTTACATAGCAGAACGGAATCAGAGGAGAGGTATGTCAGGCCTCTGAGCCCAAGCCAAGCCAAGCCATCGCATCCCCTGCGACTTGCACGTATACATCCAGATGGCCTGAAGTAACTGAAGAATCACAAAAGAGTGAAAATGCCCTGCCCCGCCTTAACTGATGACATTCTACCACAAAAGAAGTGAAAATGGCCGGTCCTTGCCTTAAGGGATGACATTACCTTGTGAAATTCCTTTTCCTGACTCATCCTGGTTCAAAAAGCTCCCCCACTGAGCACCTTGTGACTCCCACTCCTGCCCGCCAGACAACAAACTCCCTTTGACTGTAATTTTCCTTTACCTACCCAAATCCTATAAAACGGCCCCACCCTTATCTGCCTTGCTGACTCTCTTTTCGGACTCAGCCCGCCTGCACCTAGGTGATTAAAAAGCTTTATTGTTCACACAAAGCCTGTTTGGTGGTCTCTTCACACGGACGCGCATGACAAGGTACACCCGCAAAAAGCCACTTTATAAAAATTTGCTAAGATAATAGATCTTAAGTGTCCTTACCACACATGCATACAAACGTATACACAAACACACAAATGGTAACTAAGTGAAGTGATGGAGGTGGTAATTAACTTGATTGTAGCAATCATTTTACAATTTTTCATATATTAAATCATCACATTATACATCTTGAGATATTAAAAATTATGAATTACATATCAATAAAGTTGGAAAACAATAAAAATAAAGTTAAAAATAAGATAAAAGGGTTGAGGGTAGGGTAATACATGACTATGCTCTATAAAAAATGACATTTAGACTAAATCCTCAGTCAGATTTATATTAGGTAAAGGAAAAACAGTTTTGTATGATTTTGTGGGCTTTGTAAATCCATCTGTTGACTTTCACTCATAAGAGGCTATTGCTCTCAGAAGAAGCAGTCTAAGATAGGCAATAATGATCATTACTCTCATTTCATACAAATGTTCTCTATAAATAAACTCAAGTACGTTCTGTCACTTTAAAGTGGTATATATGACACAGACATGGGGTTTTTAAGTCTTATGTGTAAAAATGTATTTATTTTAAATAAATTATAGATTTCTTTGTTGATTTAATGTTTAAGATTCCTTAAACATTAAAATGTCTCTCTTAGGGTTGCATAGAATAAAAGATATAGGAGAAAGATTGAGAGCTGAAGGAGCTGCGTGTTAAATTTGCATTTCAGAAGATAGTGAAATGGAAGCATTCCACCTTGAAGCACAGGGGTGTGGCTGGCATGTTTAGTCACCGCCTGCTTAAACCCTTGGTGGGAGGGGCAGCATGCAGACAGGCAGGTGCAGAGGCCGAGGGTGAGTGCTTTGGGTTCTAGTCCCATGGTAGTGTCTAGAAGCGGGTGCCTACAACCCCAAAGCTCTTTCGGCTTTGCCACCCGTAGACGGCTTAAGTATTAATCAGCTCAATGGACCCTCTGCCATTTCGAAAGGGCAGAGGGCCAATGTGAAAGCTTTCTGTATCCTGAGCTCTTGCCCAGTGTCTTAGGAAAAATCAGGTCACACACGGGCTTGAATGTGAGATTTTATTGAGTGATGGAGGTGGCTTTCAGTGGGATGGATGGGGAGCTGGAAGGTGGCGGATGGAGTGAGAAGGTGGTCTTCCCCTGTAGGTGGGCCTTCCAGCAGCTGGATTCCTCTCCAACTCCCCAGTCAAACTCTTCTTGGCGTTCAAATGTCCCTCTTCTTCTCTCTTTCTCTTCCGCATCATTCCGCTGTCCATCCATCTGCTGATCTGCTGGCTTGCTGGTCTTCTTCTGGAGCCTGGGGTTCAGGGATTATACGGGTGCAGGATAGGGGGTATGGCAGGCCAAAAGACAACTTTTTGGGCATGAAAACAGAAATGGCTGTCCTCATTTAGGACCTTGGGTCTTCAGGCTGGAGGGTAGGGCCTTTGCCGGGGAACCACTCTCTTCTACACAGTATTGCCTGTCTCCTGTGCATATCAATAGGGCAAATGCTCAGATTTCAGTTAGAATTAAATATTTGCCTATATGTATTTCATTCCTAATTTATTTATTGAATTTATTTTAACTCATAATAAAAATTTTAAAGTCTATATTTACTGTCTAATTTTAATTAAAAATATCTACTTCTATTTTATCATCAAGCTGCTAATTGGCCATTTTATGATTGGACAATGACAAACTTTAAGTTTTAGTACATTTAGGGAACTATGGTAAGAACATTACCAAATAATACTAAATATTATGTTATTTAATAATATAATTTAATCCTTGAAACCACTATATGAAATAGGTTATATCATTTGTTCATTGTACAAATGACAACATTAAGGAGCAGAAAGCTGGAATTTATCTCCCTAAACCAGACAACACAGTTGTGCCTCTGCTTTTGAAGGTTAACAAAAGCATAAAACCTTCCTAACTAAGCAAAAAAATCATGTAACTAGAAAACAATTTAACTACTTTTAACATGTTTAAACATCACATTTAAAATTATTGAAGAACATAAATAACAGGCAAGCTCTGTTGGTCATTATTAGACTTATAAGTGGTTTCAAATGCTTCCAATACATTCAGCTTTAAAGACTAAAAGGAAATTCTCTTGAAAGGGTTCCAGCTAAAGAGAAGGTCATGAAGTCATAAAACAAATTAACCGACAAGTAAATAAACAATAAAAACAGCCCAATATTAAAACATCTTCATATAGAATACATAGAACATTGTCATGTATTCATTCAACCAGTCTTTCATTCAGCCAAACTATATTGAGTTCCTAGTAGAACTTAGTTCAGTTGTAGACCTTGGCATTACAATGACAAATAATGTAAGGAGAATGGTGACCCTCAAGGGAATACTGATACAATGTAGTAAGTCACTGGAAGTCATATTAATCTGTAAGACTTACACATCTAACTCCAAACATCTAAACATCTCTGACAGTTATGCTTTCCCCTTTCTTCCCTGGATACTTGAAGCACATGCATAGAAACAATAGAAAATTAGCATGTTAACTGAATCATTAAAGAATGCCCCATGTAAAATTATTCTAGAAATCACATCGCAGTATAGGACATAAGCCCCCAAACCTAGCAATGCTTCCTTTCCCCATGTTCACAAGCACAAGGCTACTACTGGCAATTTTGGAAAAAATGTAGTATGAAGCTTGTAAATGTAGGAAAAAAAAGAGGTGGCTTTTTCTTGGGACGGGGGTACAAACTTGTCTGAATAGACTTCACCCACATGTCCTGACGTCTGAACAACCATATCAGCATCTCTATCTTGAAGAAAGAGGAACTGAGAAAGAGAAGACGAGAAGGCTACAGGCTGAGGGTATTCTATGGACCACACCTTGGGAGTCAAGTGGAAAGTCTCATATCTAGACCGGAAGGGAGGCCAGCTGGTAAAAGTTACAAGCAGAAGTGATGTATGAATTGAGTTTTGAGATAAAAATGGGCTAGATAAACCATCCGTGGATTGATGAGAAGGGACTAGCAGTCAGAAGGGGGCTAAATATCCATGGTTAGATCACAAAATGCAAGATATGTGTAACTAGAGATAAAGCAGGAGAGATAAGCTAAAAACATACAATAAACAACTTTATATTAGAGTTTCAAGCATTTGCTGGTTGTACTGTCATTGAAGGAATTTAAGAACAAGAGTAACATGAGTCAAAGTATTTTAATTTTATTACCTTTTACACCTATATGTGTTGTTTTCTAAAAACACTTATGTATATAAAGTTATTTCTAAAATATATTTCAATTTATAATAATTTTTAAAATTTCTTCAAATATGATATTAGTCAAGAATGTCAGTGTCATATTTCATCTTAATTTTTCAACTATTCAGCATGATTATGAGGTTTATTTACATTAGAAATTCCAAATGAGTTTTGGCTTTCAAAATTCAAATCCACTTAAATGTATATGTATATATCACCCTTGAAAATATACAGACTAATTTCATTTTTTTCTTCTTTCTTCCTTTCTCCTTTCATCCATTCATCTTTCAACCAACATGTCTGAGTATCTACTTTTTATTAAATTGGGAAGTCTTTGTAAAGGAGGAGTCCCAGACCTCACTGAATTTATACAGCTATAGAGGATAGAGGAAATGAGGATTTAAACACTCAAGGATTAAATGTGGTGAGGATTATGAAGGCAATAAATGAGGGTGTTAAGATAGCACATGTCTAGGGAAAGAATACTGTGGAAAGCTGGGTCAGATAAGCCTCCGTCAGAGATGACATTTAAACTAAGACATGGATGATATAAAGGACATAATAATGCAGAAAACCAGGTGAAGAGCAACTTAGGTAGAGGGAACAGCAATTGCAAAGGTCCTGAGGCAGAAATTTTGTGTTAGAGCATCACAGGAAGGCACTGATCAGAGGAGCAAGGTAAGAAGTTAGTTCAAAGAGGGAGGAAAATGCCAGATAATGCTAGGCCTTGACACTATGCTAAGGAGTTTGGGATTTATTCAAAGGATGATTGTAAGCCTCTCCAAGTTTTGAACTTTAGAATGATAGAATCTGAATTGCTTTTGTAAAACACTGTTTCACTTATTGTGTAGACAATAGAGTTGTAAAGGGTTAAGAGTTATATCATGTAAGGCTTTTGAAGAATTGTTGCAGTAATCAGGTTAAAGATGTTGGTTGCTGGGACTATAGAGATAGCTGAGAAATGGTGGTAATTGTGGAAATTAAAGGTATCTTGAAGGTAATTCAAAAAGGATATGCTGATGAATTGGATGTGTAGAGTCAGGAAAGGTTGACTATAGTTTTATGGCTTCATAATTCAGTGAATAATAGAGCTTTTCACTGAGATGGGAAAGAGTGAGTACAGCAGGTTTGCAAGGAAAATGAAGCATTCTTTTTAAAACATGTTTCTCTCTCCATTTCTTATGTCTCCTTTTCTCTTTCCCTGCCTCATTGTTTTCTCTGTAAACAGCCTCTATTTCTCTGCCAACTTTGATTATATTTCTGTTCCTACATTCATTGTCTCTCTTGTTTTTTTTTCTTCAAAAGCACTTCCCTGTTCCAAAAGGAATAGCATCAACATCAACAAAAAAGACATCCACACCAAAACCCCATCTGTGGGTTACCATCATCAAAGACTAAAGGTAGTTAAAGCCACGAAGATGGGGAGAAACCAGAGCAGAAAAGCTGAAAATTCTAAAACCTAGAGTGCCTCTTCTCCTCCAAAGGATCGCAGCTCCTCACCAGCAACAGAACAAAGCTGGATGGAGAATGACTTTGACGAATTGACAGAAGGAGGCTTCAGAAGATCGGTAATAACAAACTTCTCCGAGCTAAAGGAGGATGTTCGAACCCACTGCAAGGAAGCTAAAAACCTTGAAAAAAGACGAATGTCTTAATAGAATAAACAGCGTAGAGAAGACCTTAAAAGACCTGATGGAGCTGAAAACCATGCACGAGAACTACGTGACGCATACTCAAGCTTCAGTAGCTGATTCAATCAAGTGGAAGAAAGGGTATCAGTGATTGAAGATCAAATGAATGAAATGAAGCAAGAAGAGAAGTTTAGAGAAAAAAGAGTAAAAAGAAATGAACAAAGCGTCCAAGAAATATGGGACTATGTGAAAAGACCAAATCTACATTTGATTGGTGTACCTGAGAGTGACAGGGAGAATGGAACCAAGTTGGAAAACACTCTTCAAGATATTGTCCAGGAGAACTTCCCCAACCTAGCAAGGCAGGCCAACATTCAAATTCAGGAAATACAGAGAATGCCACAAAGATACTCCTCGAGAAGAGCAACCCCAAGACACATAATTGTCAGATTCACCAAGGTTGAAATGAAGGAAAAAATGTTAAGGGCAGACAGAGAGAAAGGTTGGGTTACCCACAAAGAGACGCCCATCAGACTAACAGCAGATCCTGCAGCAGAAACTCTACAAGCCAGAAGAGAGTGGGGGCCAATATTCAACATTCTTAAAGAAAAGAATTTTAAACCCAGAATTTCATATCCAGCCAAACTAAGTTTCATAAGTGAAGGAGAAATAAAATCCTTTACAGACAAGCAAACGCTGAGAGATTTTGTCACCACCAGGCCTGCCTTACAAGAGTTCCTGAAGGAAGCACTCAACATGGAAAGGAACAACTGGTACCAGCCACTGCAAAAACACGCCAAATTGTAAAGACCACTGATGCTAGGAAGATACTGCATCAACTAATGAACAAAATAACCAGCTAACATCATAATGACAAGATCAAATTAACACATAACAATATTAACCTTAAATGTAAATGGGCTAAATGCCCCAATTAAAAGACACAGACTGGCAAATTAGATATAGAGTCAAGACCCATCAGTGTGATCAGTGTGCTGTATTCAGGAGACCCATCTCACATGCAGAGACACACATAGGCTCAAAATAAAGGGATGGAGGAAGACCTGCCAAGCAAACGGAAAACACAAAAAAGCAGGGGTTGCAATCCTAGTCTCTGATAAAACAAACTTTAAACCAACAAAGATCAAAAGAGACAAAGAAGGCCATTACATAATGGTAAAGGGACCAATTCAACAAGAAGAGCTAACTATCCTAAATATATATGCACCCAATACAGGAGCACCGAGATTCATAAAGCAAGTCCTTAGAGATCTACAAAGAGACTTAGACTCCCACACAGTAATAATGGGAGACTTTAACACCCCACTGTCAACATTAGACAGGTCAAAGAGATAAGAAGTTAACAAGGATATCCAGGAATTGAACTCAGCTCTGCACCAAAAGGACCTAATAGACATCTACAGAAGTCTCCACCCCAAATCAACAGAATATACATTCTTCTGAGCACCACATCGCACTTATTCCAAAATTGACCACATAGTTGGAAGTAAAGCACTCCTCAGCAAATGTAAAAGAACAGAAATCATAACAGACTATCTCTCAGACCGCAGTGTAATCAAATTAGAACTCAGGATGAACAAACTCACTCAAAACTGCACAACTACATGGAAACTGAACAACCTGCTCCTGAATGACTACTGGGTAAATAATGAAATGAAGGCAGAAATAAAGATGGTCTTTGAAACCAGTGAGAACAAAGACACAACATACCAGAATCTCTGGGACACATTTAAAGCAGTGTGTAGAGGGAAATTTATACCACTAAATGCCCACAAGAGAAAACAGGAAAGATCCGACATCACAATTAAAAGAACTAGAAAAGCAAGAGCAAATACAGTCAAAAGCTAGCAGAAGGCAAGAAATAACTAAAATCAGAGTAGAACTGAAGGAGATAGAGACACAAAAAAGCCTTCAAAAAAATCAGTGAATCCAGGAACTAGTTTTCTAAAAAGATCAACAAAATAGACAGACTGCTAGCCAGACTAATAAAGAAGAAAAGAGAGAAGAATCAAATAGATGCAATTAAAAATGAAAAAGGGGATATTACCACCAATCCCATAGAAATACAAACTATCATCAGAGAATACTATAAGCACCTCTATGCAAATAGAAAATTTAGAAGCAATGGGTAAATTCCTGGACACATATACACTCCCGAGACTAAACCAGAAAGAAGTTGAATCACTGAATAGACCAATAACAGGCTCTGAAATTGAGGCAATAATTAATAGCCTACCAATCAAAAAAGTCCAGAACCAGATGGATTCACAGCTGAATTCTACCAGAGGTACAAAGAGGAGCTGGTACCATTCCTTCCGAAACTACTCCAATCAATAGAAAAAGAGGGAATCCTCCCTAACTCATTTTATGAGGCCAACATCATCCTGATACCAAAGGCTGAGAGAGACACAACAAAAAAAGAGAATTTTAAACCGAGATCCCTGATAAACATCGATGCAAAAATCCTTAAAAAAATACTGGCAAACCGAATCCAGCAGCACATCAAAAAGCTTATCCACCGTGATCAAGTTGGCTTCATCCCTAGGATGCAAGGCTGGTTCGACATACACAAATCAATAAATGTAATCCAGCATATAAACAGAACCAAAGACAAAAACCACATGATTATTGCAATAGATGCAGAAAAGGCCTTTGACAAAATTCAACAGCCCTTATGCTAAAAACTCTCAATAAATTCGGTATTGATGGAACGTATCTCAAAATAATAAGAGCTATTTATGACAAACTCACAGCCAACGTCGTACTGAATGGGCAAAAACTGGAAGCATTCCCTTTGAAAACTGGCACAAGATAGGGATGCCCTCTCTCACCACTCCTATTCAACACAGTGTTGGAAGTTCTGGCCAGGGCAATCAGACAGGAGAAAGAAATAAAGGGTATTCAATTAGGGAAGGAGGAAGTCAAATTGTCCCTGTTTGCAGATGACATGATTGTGTATTTAGAAAACCCCATCATCTCAGCCCAAAATCTCCTTAAGCTGATAAGCAACTTCAGCAAAGTCTCAGGATACAAAATCAATGTACAAAAATCACAAGCATTCCTATACATCAATAACAGACAAACAGAGAGTCAAATCATGAGTGAACTCCCATTCACAATTGCTTCACAGAGAATCAAATACCTAGCAATCCAACTTACAAGGGATGTGAAGGACTTCTTCAAGGAGAACTTCAAACCACTGCTGAACGAAATAAAAGGAGATACAAACAAATGGAAGAACATTCCACACTCATGGATAGGAAGAATCAATATCGTGAAAATGGCCATACTGCCCAAGGTAATTTATTGATTCAATGCCATCCCCATCAAACTACCAATGACTTTCTTCACAGAATTGGAAAAAACTACTTTAAAGCTCATATGGAATCCAAAAAGAGCCCACATTGCCAACACAATCCTAAGCAAAAAGAACAAAGCTGGAGGCATCATGCTACCTGACTTCAAACTACACAAGTCTACAGTAACCAAAACAGCATGGTACTGGTACCAAAACAGAGATATAGACCAATGGAACAGAACAAAGCCCTCAGAAATAACACCACACATCTACAACCATCTGATCTTTGACAAACCTGACAAAAGCAAGAAATGGGGAAGGGATTCCCTATTGAATAAATGCTGCTGGGAAAACTGGCTAGCCATAAGTAGAAAGCTGAAACTGGATCCCTTCCTTACTCCTTATACAAAAATTACTTCAAGATGGATTAAAGACTTAAATATTAGACCTAAAACCGTAAAAATCCTAGAAGAAAACCTAGGCAATATCATTCAGGACATAGGCATAGGCAAGGTCTTCATGACTAAAACACTAAAAGCAATGGCAACAAAAGCCAAAATAGACAAATGGAATCTAATTAAACTAAAGAGCTTCTGCACAGCACAAGAAACTACCATCAGAGTGAACAGGCAACCTACAGAATGAGAGAAGATTTTTGCAATCTACCCATCTGACAAAGGGCTAATATCCAGAATCTACAAAGAACTTAAACAAATTTACAAGAAAAAATCAAACAACCCCATCAAAAAGTGGGCAGAGGATATGAAAAGACAGTTCTCAAAAGAAGACATTTATGCAGCCAACAGACACATGAAAAAAATGCTCATCATCACTCGCCATCAGAGAAATGCAAATCAAAACCACAATGAGATACCATCTCACACCAGTTAGAATGGCGATCATTAAAAAGGCAGGAAATAACAGGTGCTGGAGAAGATGTGAAGAAATAGGAATGCTTTTACACTGTTGGTGGGACTGTAAACTAGTTCAGCCATTGTGGAGGACAGTGTGGCGATTCCTCAAGGATCTAGAACTAGAAATACCATTTGACCCAGCCATCCCATTACTGGGTATATACCCAAAAGATTATAAATCATGCTACTGTAAAGACACATGCACAGTATGTTTATTGCGGCACTATTCACAATAGCAAAGACTTGGAACCTACCCAAATGTCCATCAATGATAGACTGGATTAAGAAAATGTGGCACATATACACCATGGAATGCTATGCAGCCATAAAAAAGGATGAGTTCGTGTCCTTTGTAGGGACATGGATGTAGCCGGAAACCATCATTCTGGGCAAACTATCGCAGGGACAGAAGGCCAAACACTGTATGTTCTCACTGATAGGTGGGAATTGAACAATGAGAACACTTGGACACAGCGTGGGGAACATCACACACCAGGGCCTGTCATGGGATGGGGGAAGTGGGGAGGGATAGCATTAGGAGAAATACTTAACAACATGGCACATGTATATATATGTAACAAATCTGCATTTTGTGCACATGTACCCTAGAACTTAAAGTAAAATAATAAGAAAAAAAAGCACTTTTCTGTTCCTCAGACCCATTTTTCCTCCTCAGTTGTTTCCTTTTATCCTTTCCCTTTTCAACAACTCAAGAACTTTTTTTTTTTTTTTTTTTTTTTTTTTTTTTTTTTTTTTAAAAGATGGACTCTCTTTCTGCTGCCCAGGCTGGAGTGCAGTGGCGTGATCTCCACTCACTGCAAGCTCCGCCTCGCGGGTTCAAGCCATTCTCCTGCCTCAGTCTCTCTGGTAGCTGGGACTACAAGTACCCGCCACCACGCCAGCTAATTTTTATTTATTCATTTTTTTTCTGTAATTTTAGTAGAGACGGGGTTTCACCATGTTAGCCAGGATGGTCTTGATCTCCTGACCTTGTGATCTGCCCACCTCAGCCTCCCAAAGTGCTGGGATTACAAGTACGAGCCACCGTGCCCGGCCAAGAACTTTACTCTTGCAATGACTTTTCTCTCTCTTCCATAATTAGGTTTTTCTTTATCTTGGATCACTTCTAACAGCATAAGATACTCTTTACTCTCTCCTCTACTAAAAATAAAAATAGTAAACAAAGCAAGAACAACAACCACCAAAACCAAAAACAAACATTCCCTTGGTTCCACATCTCTCTCCATCTATTACCTAACTCCCATTCTTGTAGCAAAAATCCTCAAAAAAATCAATATTTGACTGCCACCACTTCTATTTTATTTAAAGCCCCTAGTCAGGCTTTCATGTCTCTTATGCCACTGAAAATGTGACTGTCGAAATTTTCACAAACTTCTATCTCGTTAACCCCAAAACTCTTAGTCCCAATTCACTCCGCTTCCACACAGTAGTTGTTAGTATTTATCACTTCCTTCTTCTTGAAAACTTTTCGCATTAGGTTTGCAGGAAATCTCAGTCTCTCGGCCTTTCTCCTATCTCACCTACTCCTTTTTCTTCATCTCCTTTGTAAGATTATCCTCCTTTTTCTAAGCCCAAAAAGATGGAGGACCACAGCACACAGAACTTAACCATTTTTACTGTCCATCTAAATACTCATCTGAGTTAATCTAGTACAGTTTTATGGCTTTACAGATACCCAAATTTATGTTTTCAGTCTAACAAATAGAAAATTCATAAATTCATCTGTCTAATCTGTCTATAGATGCGCTCATATATGTCTGTTTTACATTTTAACTTTTAACCTTAGCCACTGATTCAAATCTCTTCTGGAGCCCAGCTTCATCCCTATCCGTGTGTGACAACCTTGTGTTATTATACCATATCCCCTACGGTGGTTAAACAAGCTATAAGAAGAATTCGTTGCTTGCAATCAAAAAAGTCATAATTAATACAAATGGGAACTGTATATTTCCATTCTGTGTGTTTGATTCTTGGAGAATTCTATTTTTCACCTCTCTTCAAGACCCCTAGATTGGGTCCCTGGTTAACCCCTTCAATAATGGCACACATAATTGTCAGGCCTCTGAGCCCAAGCCAAGCCATTGCATCCCCTGTGACTTGCACATATATGCCCAGATGGCCTGAAGTAACTGAAGAATCACAAAAGAAGTGAAAATGCCCTGCCCCACCTTAACTGATGACATTCCACCACAAAAGAAGTGAAAATGACCGGTCCTTGCCTTAAGTGATGACATTACCTTGTGAAATTCCTTTTCCTGGCTCATCCTGGCTCAAAAGCTCCCACACTGAGCACCTTGTGACCCCCACTACTGCCCTCCAGAGAAGAACCCCCCTTTGACTATAATTTTCCTTTACCTACCCAAATTCTATAAAACGGCCCCACCCTTATCTCCCTTCACTGACGCTCTTTTCGGACTCAGCCCGCCTGCACCCAGGTGATTAAAAAACTTCATTGCTCACACAAAGCCTGTTTAGTGGTCTCTTCACACGGACGTGCATGACAATAATTGTATGTCTAGATTTCCTTCTCTATAGGGGTTATTTAACAATTTTTCCTATAGCTTGTCCAAACATTGATTTATTTTATAGTGTGAACATTAAAATCATGTGAGTTGGTGTTCTGCGCAAGCCAACTTCCTTCAAGCCTTTATTTTATTTTATTTGAGTTGTCTCCATTTTTTTAGAACTGCATGCTGACCTAATTATAGAAATATGACTCATAGGGGCAATGGCAATCCAGCAGGTCTATACTTCTTCAACTATTTAGTGATTCTAAGATTTTCTTTTCATTTCTAATCACACCAGTGAGATTTTCTTGGCCTTGAATCTATGAGAACTGGGAAAAATTTTGGCCACTGTAAAGTCAGCACAATGCATTTTTTGTAAATCATTAAGCACTGAAATTCTTCCACACGAGAGTTAAAGAAGCTCTGTTCAGCATGAACTGTGCAAAGGGAAATAAATATGGAGCCAGTTGGTGTACATACTTTATTAGTCAGGGCTCTCCAGAGAAACAGAACCAATAGGATATATATAGATATATAGAGGAGATTTATTATGGGAATTGGCTCACGTGATCATGGAGGTCAAGAAATTCCACGATCTACCATCTGCAAGCTGGAGAACCAGGAAAGCTGGTGATGTAATTCAGTCAGAGTTCAAAGGCCTGAGAACCAGGGGAACTGACAGCATAATTCCCAGTCCAAGACTGAAGTCACGAATACTAGGGATGCTGTTAGTGTAATGCATAGTGTCCAAAGGCTTGAGAACCAGGAGGAGCTCAGCTGTTCAAGAGCAGGAGAAGATGGATGTCCCAGCTCAAGAAGAGATTTTCAGTGGTAATCTCTTCCTCTCAAGGAGAGAGCTGGGACATCCATCTTCTCTGCCTTTTTGTCCCTTCTCTGCCTTTTTGTTCTATTCGGGTGGACCCTGGATGGATTAGATGATGCCCTGCCCTCCTCTACCCCACCCTCCACAGCCACATTAGTGAGGGAAGATCTTTTTAACTCAGTCTACCTATTCAAATCCTAATCTCTTCTGGGAATATCCTCACAAACACACCCAGAGGCAATGTTTTACCAGCGATATTGTTGCCACATCCTTAGGAAAGAATGATAAAGTCAGATAACATGACTTCTACTTAACTGACTGGCACAAACTCACCTTTGAGTTAATCTGCTCTTGTGTATTATTAGTACTTGCTTTCTTTCTGGCTAGTTTTCACTGAAAAGGCAACTCTGTTTACTTTTTCTACATATTTGCATCCCTAAAGAGCACAATCTTCAATTTTACTATTTGGCATATCTTTTTTTTTTTTTTTTTTTTTTTTTTTTTTATACGGAGTCTCGCTCTGTCGCCCAGGCTGGAGTGCAGTGGCCGGATCTCAGCTCACTGCAAGCTCCGCCTCCCGGGTTCATGCCATTCTCCTGCCTCAGCCTCCCGAGTAGCTGGGACTACAGGCGCCCACCACCTCGCCCAGCTATTTTTTTGTATTTTTTTAGTTGAGACGGGGTTTCACCGTGTTAGCCAGGATGGTCTCGATCTCCTGACCTCGTGATCCACCTGTCTCGGCCTCCCAAAGTGCTGGGATTACAGGCTTGAGCCACTGCGCCCGGCCTGGCATATCTTTAAAAAGACTTTTAGGACCACAATCTAAATGATAAGGGAAATCTCAACTCATACCTTGACCGTAAATATGCAGCCATTATATTAGCACTGTTGACTGCTGATTTATTTTTGACAAGTAATTTGTTAGACCTGCCTAGAAAAATGAATGAATGTGAAAAGTTAGGGGAAATCAGAAGTCACTTGTAAAAAGTTTGAATATTTGGGTTTTTCCTTTTTGTTTTTTTCCCTCGTCCCAGATTTCTTGGGGGGGATTAAAGGTCTCCTTTCGTGGTTGGGCCACAGGATGAGATTCAACTGAGGGACTCTGAGAGTGCACCTGACCTCACCTTTGGAAGAGTGGTTTGTATTCAAGTCCAAATCAACTCAATTCACAGTATTGACCCACGCTGGCTCCATTTTTAACTCTGAAGTCTTTTTCCTTCAGTTTACAATCTAGTCATCAAAATTCTCTATCTGAAACAGGGTAAACATGAGTATCTTAGTCCATCTGTATCAACCATACATAGCTATAATAAATCACCACAGAGTGATTTATAAATAGTAGAAATTTATTATTCATGGTTCTGGAGGCTGAGAAGTCCAAGGTCAAGATGCTGGCAGGTCTAGTGTCTGGTGAGGCTCAGACTCTGCATGAACCAAAATATTTTGAAGAAAATTAAGACACAGAAACGTAACACTGACAAATCATAGGCACTCAATAGGTATTTGTTGAATGAATGAATGGAGGGAATAATATAAATTGGTAGAAGATATAAAATATCTCTAATATTTCCTAAGTTATATAATTGAAGGCAAATAGAACCTGGCTTCATTCATGGGATTTGATAGAAAGTACTCAGTTGTATAAAGTACCATACATATTAGGTGCAGTTTCCTGTAGTAAGTAATTACAAGGCACAAAATAGTGAGTGGGAGAAAATAGGATAAACAAAGATGGTTCTGTGATAAGAAATTTAAATTTAAATATGTTAAATTTAGCTTGAATACATTTACTAAGCCTGAAAGCTTTGAAGAAAGATATTTAGTCACTAAAATAAAGATACAAAATTTAATTGTGAGGCCTGTCTTAAATGTTTACTTCTAATTCCTTGAGGTTTACTTTATAACACGACCCAATATATAGAGACAATCTTTTAAAATGGCACTCACATTATTTCATATATGTATACATATATACAAACATCATCTACACATGTATACATCATCTATACTTTTACTTTTGCATTTAATTCTAACTTTTTAATCAATAGCTAAAAGAAACTATAAGTTCCATTTAAAATGTGGTATAGATATAGATTCACAAAGAATACTACTCAGCCATAAAATGGAATAAAATCTTATCTTTTGCATTAACATGGATGAACCTATATGACATTAAGTGAAATAAGCCAGGCACAGAAAGAAAAGTACCAGGTGATCTCATGCATTTGTGGAATCTAAAAAAGCTGGTGTCACAGAAATAGAGAGTAGAACCCTTGTTATCAGAGCCTGAGGAGTGGAGAATAGGGGAAGATGGGAAAAGACTGATCAGTGGCTAAAAAATGACAGTTAGATAGGAGGAATAAGTTCTGGTGTTCTACAGAACAATAGGGTGACAAAAGTAAACAATATTATGGTGTATATTTCAAAATAACTAGAAGAAAGAATTCTAAATCTTCTCGCCACAAGGAAATGATAAACGTTTGAGGTGATGGTTATCTAAATACTATGAGGCCTCTGAGCCCAAGCTCAGACATTGCATCCCCTGTGACCTGCACAAATACGCCCAGATGGCCTGAAGTAACTGAAGAATCACAAAATAAGTGAAAATGGCCTATTCCTGCCTTAACTGATGACATTCCACCACAAAAGAAGTGAAAATGGCCGGTCCTTGCCTTAAGTGATGACATTACCTTGTGAAATTCCTTTTCCTAGCTCATCCTGACTCAAAAAAGCTCCCCCACTGAGCACCTTGCAACCCCCACTCCTGCCCACCAGAGAACAATCCCCTTTGACTGTAATTTTCCTTTACCTACCCCAATATTATAAAACGACCCCACCCCTATCTCCCTTTGCTGACTCTCTTTTTGGACTCAGCCCGCCTGCACCCAGGTGATTAAAAAGCCTTATTGCTCACACAAAGCCTGTTTGGTAGTCTCTTCACACGGATGTGCATGACAAATACCATGATCTGATAATTGCCAATATACCTATGTATGGAAACATAATACTGTCTCCCCATGAATATGTATAAGTATTGTGCCAATTACAGTCAAAATAAATGTTAACAAATAAAGATTTTTGTTCTGATTAATGTGTTGCCCTGGTAGTGATTTTTAAGGTTATTTCTTTAGCACTTAAGATAAATTTGAGCTATCTGATGAAAACACTATTCCCTTCAACTATACCTGGCACTAAGGAATGACCTCGTAAGATAAGTATTTACTTAAATACCTATTTAGATTCTAAAGTAGAGTTTCTCAATCTCAACAGTATTGACACTTTTGGGTCATATAAGTATTTATTGTGGGGGACTTCACGTGGGGATATTCCGAGATCCATAAAAAGGAAAACAAACAAAAAGATAAAAATTAGGAATCAAATACATACACTATGAATAGTTCCTTGAACTGAGAGCAGATCTCAGATTTAAAAACAAATGAACTAAAAAGAAAAAATGAACTCATTGAAGGTCAGAAAAAAAAAACCACATAAGATACATGAATTTTCATGTAGCCTTGTAATAATTTTAATTAAGAATTAAGATATTTTCAGGTTTCTAGGAGGCTTATTTAATGGTTTATTTAAAAGGAAAGATGATAAGGTTTACAAAAGTTAGCTTTTCTATCAAAGTGGAAACCAGAATAAAATGGCAGAGCGTATTTACTGTATTTTGACAGACCAAGCCAGTGATACCCAAATTTTTCATATACAAAGGCAAAAGAAACAGAAAACAGAAATAAGTAATATCTGGGGTATATTATTTGCAGAAGTTCTCTAACCAAAAGAAAATCACATTTCTTAAAGACTTCAAAATACAGAAAAATTGATTGTAAAATAAATCATCAATGGTAGAATGTACAGATGAATGTAAATGAATCAAAAAGTGATTATAAATCCAAAAGCAAGTAAGACATCCTTCTATGTTATTACCAAAGTACAAGGATGGAAGGAAGAATTATTTATAATTATTGCCTCAGAATAAAATTTAAAATTATTTCTGTAATTGTTGACATTTGGTGGTAATGAAAGAGATGGGGAAAATTGTTTATTTTATAATACTGATGAAGAAATATTAGTTATAAATTGGCTTTTTAAGACATGAACATAAAAACTAATAAAGATACATCCCAAATAACAGAGAGGAGTACAATTTAAAAGTCCTGCCATCAAAAACGAGAAATGGCAGAAGAGAAAATAGAAAAACATGCTTAAATATAAAATAATATGTAAAAAATAATCCAATTAATGTTTTCACCATTAATGTGAATGTGATGGATTCTACTGTGTTCTAAGGAACTTCAAATCAGATTTCTAAATTCCAGTTAAAAGTTGTTAAAGACAGACAATTAGAAGAGTATTGAAAGGAAAGGTTGAACACAGGATCAGAGTTACACAGAGCAAACGTAAATACAAATATAAGACATGGAACAACATTAGCATCTAAGAAAATATAATTTAGACCAAAAAGCTTTACATGAAAGAATGAGGACATTTTATAATGATAAAGTCTAGAAACCATGTAGCACAAAATATATAAGAAGCACAAAAAACAATGAGTTGAGTAACACAGCTTGGAAATGCTAAAGCAAAAATAAAAGTATTTCAAGTTGTATCTCACAAATCCACAATAATAATGGAAGAAAATCCATAGCCCTTTTAGTATCAATAGTTGAACTTTATATTCTCTGAGTACAATAGTGTCAAAATAGAATGAACAACAAAATATACACAAGAAATGATAGACATAAATAGTACTGATTTGGAAGATTGATGCTTGCATTGATGGGTAGCTGGATGAATGAACGGGTAAATAGATAGTTACAACCCCTAAAATCTTTTTAAATGACAGTCTTCCAATAAACTTGCAGGTGAAAAACAAAATTAACACTGTCAGTATTATCAGTGAAAGATTATTTAGAAATGAATACATTGCCTTTCAAAACTGACGTGATATGACTAAGGTAGTTATTAAAATAAAATTAACCTTCAATATATTTATTAAAAAGCAAACAAAATTAAAAATAATTGAACTTAAGCATTCCACAAGAAAAAGGTTATGAGAGATAAATTTTTTCATAGGGGTTTAGATAGAAAGGATGACAATTAAGCACAGGCTACCATGTTACGAAAGAAGTAATTTTGTTAGATTAAATAAATGATTATTGCCATAATTTATTACAGAAATTTTAAATGGTAACCTAAACGTCCTGTAATGCCACATGCTAGTGCTAAACACACACACACATGCACACACACAATTTTTTTCCAGTGAAATAAAATAAGAATAGCATGTTTACTTCCTGCTGTTGCATTTTCATTAACTTTCCTATAATCCGAACATAGTACTTCATGATTAGGGTTTTAGAGTAAGCCATTTTGTATAAGCTAAGAATAAACTTTATTGAAGAAAACTAAAATCCTGCTCTGGAAAAAAGGAAAATCTGACATAATTTTTAAAAAGAAGAGTTTGTTAGAGTACATTACTAATCTTAGATCTTCCCTCATTTACAGTTGCCAAGACTTTTAAAGGCAAGATAAAATTTCCTAATTAAATGAACATTCATCTCTGACTGATACTGACTGAGGGAATAAGAGATGAACTCAGGAACAGTATGTGCTACGTTGTCCACGGTCCCCCCCACCAGAGCTATATACACATGTCAATTTATTTATAACAATGTAAATACCACATTCTAGCCAGAGGGTGTGATATGGCCAATTGGGCAAATGTTCAGTCATAGTCTAATAAGAAGATGTGGAGCTGGCTTTCAGAGGACATCTGAATATCTTTTTTGTTTCCTTAAGGAATGCATTATATTTACTCAAACAATTTTCTCTTTCACCTATAAGCAAGATTTGAAGAAAATAGATAAAAAATAAAATTTTCTCCTATTATCATGCAGGTTATTGCTCTTCCTTTTTGTTTTCATTTTGTTTTGGTGGTTCTGGTTTATTTTTGCTTCTTCTTGGATAGCACTTAATGTTTCCAAGGATTTTTTATTAAGCACATGAGAGTCAAATGGCTTTAGCAGAGGGGGTGACCTGGATAATAATCAGTGCCATGCTTCAATTCAAAGCAGTTTCCTAGTGTTTTTCACCATAAATTTGAGAAAGCTCCATTTGAGAATCCTGTCTGTGTAAGCTGGTCGTGGTTTTCCAATGCTAGGGATGACAAAGGTTAAATTAATGCACCCAGCTGCTTCCCACCTGCTGGGCGTACAGAGGACAGTTTCCAGCTTCCTTTGCCTGCTAGGCCCTCCCCTGTATCACTGCCTTCCATTTCCCTCTCTGAGAATGACAACCCTGGCTTGGTCTCAGCGACCTGGGGTAACTGCCATGAAGCAACTTTTGATAAGAAACAGGATGTACAATGGTTCCTCTGAAATAAAACTGGATTAAAAATGCACCCTCCTGTGCCATATGCCAGGCATAGCACTAGATGCAGACACCTGACTATATCATCAATTTTACAATTACCTGATGAAGTAAATACAAAAAGAAGCAATGAAACAAATCTTTGAAAGGATGAAGAAAATTCCCGTTATCAAATTACCAGCTGGGTAATTAGTGAGCTGCTGGTAGGGGAAAGACTTTCAAAGTCCAGGTTTTTCTCACTCAGCATCTTATCTTTTTTCTTGTTCTTGAGGCCATGTTGCGGAGAAAGAGGGCGAGAGAGAGAAAGAGGACGATGGAAAGTGTTAGGCTAAATAGTGCCCCCTTTCTGCCATACACACACAAAAATTCACGACCAAATCCCTAGAACCTGTAAATAGCTGCTTAAAGTACATGGCAAAAAAAAAAAAAAAAAGACAGAAAGAAAAAAAGGAAGGAAAGAAGAAAGGAAGAAAGGAAGGAAGGAAGGAGGAAGAAAGAAGAGAAAGAAAGGAAGGAAGGAAGGAAGGAAGGAAGGAAGAAAGAAAGAAAGAAAGAAAGAAAGAAAGAAAGAAAGAAAGAAAGAAAGAAAGAAAGAAAGAAAGAAAGAAAGAGAAAGAAAGGAAGGAAGGAAAAGGAAAGAAAGAAGCCAACAAACAACAACAATTACAAAAAAGTGGCTGCAGACATAATTTTAGGACACAGACTTTAATATAGGGACATTTTTAGATTACAGATTTCAAAGTAGGGAATTTTTTCTGATTATCTGGAGAGACACAATCTGATCACACGAGCCCTTCAAAGCAGGGAATTTTCACTGCCTGGTGTCAGAGAGAGGTGGTGAAAGAGGAAGGCAAAGGGGAAGTCATAGAGCTTCCAAATAGGCAAATCATTCAACTTCCGCATGCCTCTGCAGGTTCTAGATAGCAGGTGGCCACAGACAAGGACTGGGAAGAGAATTCTAGGAAATATGGCCAGTTCCTAGCTGACAGAGTACAAGAAGATGGGAACTTCACGCCTACAACCACAAGAAACTTAATTCCGTCAATAGCTTCATCCTTCCCCACTGTCTCTGGTAAGAAACCCCACTCTTCTGACACCTCAATTTTAACCTAGAGAAACTGAGGCAGAGTGAAGACAAAGCTCGGTTTCAAGTCACCCCCACTAGTGGAGTCTTTTATGCATTCTCACTGATCACAGAACTCACACCACTACCTCACTTACGTCACTGTTCAAACATGTCTTTACTTAAAGAATTCCAGGAACTGGCCTTAGGAGATAACCAAGGTTGCAGAGTGTCCCACCTCAGGAAGGAATGCAGCCTTGTTGCCAATGGCCAGACCACCAGATAGTTCATTACTCAACCATTGCAACCAGATAATAGTAGCCTGCACTCTACCCTTTATATGCTTTGTCCAGCCCAACTTACGTGTCAATTCCCATGCTTTGCCTAATAAAAAAGCCCTACAGCTCTTCTAGTGGAATTAGTTAAGGAATTCTCTCTCTTTCTCTCTTGCTGTCTCCCTTATGCCCATGCACAAGCTCCAATGAAGACTTGTCTGGGAAAACTCTTTTTGCCTCACATCAAAGAACCTGTTGCCAGTAATGAGACCAGTGTCAGACTTTGGACCTATGTATTTAAGGTGGTAAGTCTATAGTGATGTGTTACATACAGCAGGACTAGAAAACTAACAAAGGCAGATAGTTAAACACAGATATGCACATGCTCACACACACATATTTTTTAACACTTCAAATTAAGGAATATTGATGCTTAATTGTGGTAGCAACTTGACCTTGGAGCTCCCAAAGCAGACAAATTCGGCACAGCTAAATTGCAAGCCTAAATCTTAAAATGAACAAACATCTTAAATATACCACTTGATATTCTGTATGTTCCCCATCTCTCTTCATGCATAAACACAAAGCAAGAGTAGGTACTCAGTGAAAGAAGAAATTTGTACAATTTCTTCTCTTTTATCTATTTAAAGACATTTTAAGAGGAAACAAAATACATGCAAATAAATAACTTGATAGTGACTTTTAAAACCAAGGCACATAGCTTCGTTACAAGCATCCTTGAAAGCCTTAACCACAATGTCATGGTGTAAAATTATCTATGTGCATTTTTACCTCTTCTCCCTTGGGTATCATCTTCTCCTAATCTGGGAACATGGCACATGCAAAGAGCATTTTACCAGGAAAATCAAAGCTCTGAAAATGTGCAGTGGAAAAGAAAACATCTTGGAATTGCTTTTATTTTAGTGCTGTGATAAAAAATTTTTTCCAGTCACCCTCACTGATGTTCAGATGATTGAATTGAGTTGAGATATTCTGGTCAGGAGGTGAAAACAACCATGGGTGTTATTGGCTCCCAACGGAAAGCTCACTGTCCCAACATTACATGATCCCTGAGTCAAGCCCAAAACATGCGCCACGCTGTCCCTGTAGCTCAGAGCTCACCAGCTGACCACAGCTGGAATTTGTAGGCCAGTAGAAAGCAGGAAAAAGGAGGTAGGCACTGAGCTGTTTTGTAGCCCGGAGGAGGCCTGCAATTGCCAAGGATAATAGCATGGCAAACACTTTGCTACTGACAGCCTGGATTCAACTTTCTCACCAAAATTCTGCCAAACAAGGCTGGTAAAAGTTCAGAAAGCACTACTAGGAATAATTAAGGCAATGGAGGATTTATTTTGTATGGAGAGATTAAAGGAGTTTTACATGTGTTACTTGGCTGTGCAAACATGAAATGGGAATACGAAAATTATCAACAAATATTTGAATGGTTTAAGTTATTGGGAAGGAGATGTGAACTCTAAGTAATAAGGCATGATAATGTACCACAATGCACCCGACCTAAGAGAAATACATTAAAAAAAAAATTCAGATGGAAACTAATATAAAAAGGTACAAAGATTAAACACTACATTCCCATATAAAGGAAAAAATTAAAGGATATCATCAGAGTTTTCCAAGTCTTAGTCAGTCCCTCTGAGATAGGTGGCAGGATGTAAACACAATGCTGTTTTTTAGACAGAAGGACTCCGTGTGTGTGCAGTATGAATGCACTTAGCATTGTATCATGGGGTAAGCCAGAATGTATTTCTTTTAACTTTTATTTTGAGGTAAAGCTGATTCACTGTGTCCATAAGACACTCAGAGAACACTCTTGCCATTTCCAGACAAGCTGAAAGCTGGCACAGCATTAGCAAGTTACTGCTGAGAAAGAGATCATGTGTCCCTCAAAAGCGTGTGCTCCATCAATCCCCCCCAAACTAGGTGGCAAAGCAGATTCATTTTTCTCCTCATCATCTTGCTCCAGTGCAAAGTTCCTCATCCTTAGTGGGGAGTAACAGATGTGCTGATGTAAAAAATGAACGGGCCAGTCACAGTGGCTCACACCTGCAATCCCAGTACTTTGGGAGGCTGAGGTGGATGAATCAATTGAGGTCAAGGAGTTCAAGACCAGCCTGGCCAACATGGTGAAACCCCATCTCTACCGAAAAAATACAAAAATTAGCCGGCTGTCGTGGTGGGCACCTGTAGTCCCAGTTGCTTGGGAGGCTGAGACAGGAGAATCCATTGAACCCAGGAGATGGAGGCTGTGGTGAGCTGAAATTGTGCCACTGCACTCCAGCCTGGGGAATAGAGCAAGATACTGTCTCAAAAAAAAAAAAAAGTGTTTTATTTTCCTTACTTTCCTACAACTTCCTCAGCGTATAAAAGAATAGACACAGTAACACTGGAAAGCCAAACAGGAGAGGGTCCCCACCACAGAGCAAAATTGCATGAGCAGAGGTCCAAAACCAAGTTTTTACCTCTTTCCTCTCCTCCCATGAGTACCATTTCACTGGTTACATAATAAGACACTAGGGAATACGGTTGTTGTTTCCTTGGGTAATCTGTTCTCAAGAACTTGCAAAACGGACCTTGGATTACCATGCCACACATCATTTAAAAACCAAGAAAAACAATAGTTGGCTTCCAAATAAAGACAAGAAGATAAGAAAGAAATTAATTTTAAAATTTCAGTTAGGAGCAATAAGTTCGGGACACGCTGATCATACTTAACAGCAATGTACTACCTGCTGAAAGAGTAGATTTTAAATGCTGTCACCACAAAAAATGGTAAGTGTGTGAGGAAATGGAAATGGAATATAATTAGCCTGATTCTGCCACTCCATAGTGTTTAGATATCTATCTAATATATATGTTGGATATATATTGTACATGTTGTACAGCATAAATATACACAATTCAGCCTGGCACAGTGGCTCTTGCCTGTAACCCCAGCACTTTGGGAGGTCAAGGCCAGAGGATCATGAGGTCAGGAGATGGAGACCATTCTGGCTAACAGGGTGAAACTCCTCTCTTCTAAAAATACAAAAAAAAAAAAAAAAAAAAAAAAAAACCAGCCAGGCGTGGTGGTGGCGGCGCCTGTAGTCCCAGCTACTCGGGAGGCTGAGGCAGGAGAATGGCGGGAACCCGGGAGGCGGAGCTTGCAGTGAGCCGAGATCGCGCCACTGCACTCCAGCCTGGGTGACAGAGCGAGACTCCGTCTCAACAATAACAACAAAAATATAGATAGATAGATAGATAGATAGATAGATAGATAGATAGATAGATAGATAAATGTATATATATACACATACAATTCTATTTGTCAATTAAACATAAATAAAAATAAATTGATGCAAAGTACATAAATTATTATATTAATAAGAATTCATGTTCTCTCTCCCTTGAGGACGCCACTGAAGATCCTGGTGTCGCCATGGAACGCCGCCCTGCCTGCAGTTACCAGTATTTTAAGAACAAGCCCTACCCAAAGTCTCGCTTCTTCCAAGGCGTCCCTGATGCCAAGATTCGCATCTTTGACCTGGGGCAGAAGAAGGCAAAAGTGGATGAGTTTCCGCTTTATGGCCACGTGGTGTCAGATGAAGTTGAGTCCCTGTCCTCTGAAGCCCCGGAGGCTGCCCGAATTTGTGCCAGTGAGTACATGGTAAAAAGCTGTGGCAAAGACGCTTCCATATCCGGGTGTGGCTCCACTCCTTCCACGTCATCCGCATCAACAAGATGTTGTCCTGTGCTGGGGCTCACAGGCTCAAACAGGCATGGGAGGTACCTTTGGAAAGCCCCAGGGCACTGTGGCCAGGGTTCACATCGGCCAAGTTATCATGTCCATCTGCACCAAGATGCAAAACAAGGAGCACGTGATTGAAGCCCTAGGCAGGGCCAAGTTCAAGTTCCCTGGCCCCCAGATGATCCACATCTCAAAGAAGTGGGGCTTCATTAAGTTCAGTGTGGATGAATTTGAAGACATGGTGACTGAGAAGTGGCTCATCCCAGATGGCTGTGGGATCAAGTACATCCCCACTTCTGGCCCTCTGGACAACTGGCAGACTCCACACTCATGAGGGCTTCCACTGTGCTGCCCCCTCTTAATACTCATCAATAAATTCTACTTCCTGTCCATCTAAAAAATAATAAATAAATAAATAATTCATGAAAATGTTTGTCCCTAGGCAACCTCAGTGCTTTAAGTTGCTCTGAGATCTATAGTTGAACACTAAAGTGTTTAAACTTTATCTCATGCTGTATATGTCCCAGTCACATTACAGACTAGAAGGCTCTGGCCTACACAGCGAGCATCTAAGAGTGTTATGTTACATTTAGCGTGGTGTTAACCCAAGAGATCCCATGTTCTTCATCAGTGTACTGCCATTTTGCTGAAGAGAAAGAATATGCAATCAATAAAACATGGACAACTTCAAGCAATGAAAGTATGAATGAGCCATTAAATAGAGTACTTTCCTTAAAACTTAAAATGATGAATGAATTGTGTTTGTCAAGAAAGGAAGTTTTGATAAATGGAAAATTGACCTCATAACAATATTTCAAGTTATTATTATTATTATTTGTATTTGATAAAGTTGCTGCGAATTCAAAACACTTTTGGGGACATTTCTTCCAATACTTCCTTTTGTGTCGAAACAAGGAAAGAGAAAGAGAAAGAACATTTGAAAACTTCAGAAAGTGGAACCTGACAGCCACCTCTCTATAGAAAGGTAAAGGAATGAACCCCTTGGAAAGTTCATTCAGCATGTCAATGATGGATTATTATGTTTTCATGTTATTAACATATTAGAGATAGCCTCACACTTCATAAATTAATATCTATATTATTCAGAGTCGCCTTTCCTGTTACTTTTTCTCAGTAATCAACAAATACACTATGCTTCTTTTACTTATTTTAAATATTTTAAAGTATTTAAGTGAATGCACTATGCTTTATTTGTTCAGAGTGTATTTATTTTACTGTGCAGCTCCCTACACAGATCCTCAAGACCTGCAATCTCTGGTGCTAAGCTTACACCGTATTTATTTTTTCTCCCCATCTACTTCTTTGTCTATGCAGTTTTCCTATTATTATGCATGGGTAGTTTGAAAACTATCCAAGTATTTTTCAAAGCCAGTTAATTGTCTTATTTCAACACCAGAAATACATGTTGTTATGTGATCTGAATTTCACTATTATCAAAATATTCTTATCCGTGACAGAGAAAAATGGGACGCCTTACAAAATCTCCAGTTCCTCTGTAATATGAGCTCTAATACACTGCTGCCCAGTGTCTCTTTTACCCCACAAAGTTATTAATCTCCTTATAGGCAGCAAACTAACTTTCCTTTTACACCCAGGTTTTACCTGGCCTGCAGTTTGTCAACTGCTTCTTTTTAAAAGATTTGAAAATTACCATATACTTTCTGAAATATACATTTTCATAGTTTAAGTTTATTTTAAAATTACATTTGAAATATTAAACTGAAAAAGTACTTATATTAAAATATTTCTCTAACTCCTTTTCTCTTTCAATACTTAACTTTGATTTTGTTGTTCATTTCATCCATATGTTTTGCCTTTCATATAATACATATGTTATTGTACTTCTTAAAAGACCCATTCACTATTGCCTTTAACAATTTTGAATGTTAGATATTTATACATGTGAGTCATGACAATTATTACAGCTTACTATATAAAATACCCATAATCAAACTAAAGCTTTTCAAATAAAAATATAATTCTGATATTAGAACTCATTTCCTTCATATACTAAAACTTCTGGGAAAAGAAAAAGCTGAGTACATCATTATTCCAGCAAACTTACATTTTTTTCAAAGCTTTTTCTTAGAAGACATGCCAAAGATGTTTTGGATTAAAGCTTTATAAGCATTTTATGAGGGCTGGGTCATTTTAGGGAAGCTTAAAAAGCAGTGAACTTCAGCATGTTTGCTGAACTTGGACAAGCCACTTAACCAATTAGGATATCCATTGGTAAATCCATTTGGATATCCTTGGTAAAATAAAGCTGGAACTTCTGGCCCTTTTTGAAATCTATTATTATAAAATAAATGAATAGATGCACTCAGTTATTAAAGGAAGGCCTTTTACTTTGAAGAGTACTTTAAATATATAGTATTAGTTTCAATGGGAAATATGCCAATACCATTACTATCCTTCAACATTAACCATAATAACAAATAATCATTGAATTATAAATATTTACATAGAAATTGAATGAAGTTTAATGCATTCTTAAAAGAAGACATACTGCTACTTCAAGTAAAGTCTAATCTAAAATCCCACCCAAAGCAAAGAAAATTACAAATATAACCATGATCTATTGAGCAATTCTAGAGAACTAGGAGCTCTATCATTTAACATTAATATAGGTTGAGAAAACAGAAAAGGGCAAATAAATGTCTTTATCAAATTCCAGTTGAAAAGTATTTTAGTAGCTGTTAATTTTACTGTTAAGTGCAAAAATTTCAGAATACTTAACATCAGCTCCATACATTTTGAAATATAATCACAATATCCCAGGTTTAGGAAAGCAACCATTCACAGTATCTTAGGACAACAGTTAAATACAAATATAAGCCATCTCATTGCCAAGCACTTTATTTTACACTTTATAGCATATATTCTTATCATGAAACAGTCAACAGCTGTTGCCCAGGGGCCTCTGGGCCCCACAGGCAATACATAAGAACATTATGCTAGATTTTTGTAGTAGCCATCAGGCTTTTGCACCTCTCATGCAAATTATGTTTTCATTATCATAGTTCATGTTTAACCATCTATTTCCAGTTACATCAAATTATTCATCATCCTACTAACCAACCCCAAACTACTGCATATGGTCATATTTATCCCCTTAAAATTACTACATATTTTAAATTACTGTAAATCTTGACAACTAATTTGATGACAAATAAATCTCTAACCTAGTAAAAGTAATTGTTCTCCCATTGATAATCCTTTAGCACATTAAAAAGTGAACAAATTCTGATAAGAACAAATATAACACAATAATCCTCTATGTATACACTATAGTAAATGAAATATTAATATTTTGGCTTCTGTTCTTTCTGTGGTTAAAAATAATGTTGAAGGAGTAACATCAGCAAGATGATGCAAAGGAAGTTTCCAGCACTCCTCACAGAAACATCAATTCAAACAACCATCCATGCATGAAAATACTTTGCCAAGAGCTAAGGAATCCATATGACAGATTACAACGCCTGGGTAAAGTACAGAAATAAAGAAAGATGGATTGAAGATGGGAGTAAGGACACAGTTTCACATTACTCACATCACCTCTCCCCCGAACTTGTTTAGCATAGCACAGTGCCAACAGTGATATCTTCCACATAGGGGAAGAAGAGTGAAGGTAACATGTGACTTTACTGTGGTCTTCACCACCATGCCCCTTCAGGGCCAGCTTTCAGACCCACCCCAGTGCTAGGCTAGCTCCTGCAGTCTCAGGATTCAGGTCAGCCCCTGTGGATATTGGCCCCATACCTGCCTTCATAGACTGAGCCTCTGGGCCCATCCCAATGGACCTAGACTTCAGTCCTGACACCATGAACACAGTTACTAGGTCCACCCCAGTGGACCCCAGCAACACACTGGACCCCATGTACCCAGGATCCAGGCTTATACCTGTAGACCCAAGCTTCAGGCTCACGCCTGTGCAATGAGGCAGCAGGCCCATCTACACAAACCTAAATTCCATGTCTGCCTACTCCTGCAGACCCAGACATCAGACTGGACCTGGTGGACCCAAAAGCCAGGGCTGCTCATCTACTTATTGAGGTACCAGGTCAGCTGTTTCAAGGACTCCAGCAGCAAGTGTACACAGATATCCCAGAAACATCCTGCTCAGAATCTCTACATGGGCTGATTGGTGAAGGACTGTCTTTGCTGAAGCCTGTCTGTAAAGATTAGAAGAGATGTGGCCAGGCACCGTGGCTCAAGCCTGTAATCCCAGCACTTTGGGAGGCTGAGATGTGTGGATCACAAGGTCAGGAGATCGAGACCATCCTGGCTAACATGGTGAAACCCTGTCTCTACTAAAAACACAAAAAAGTCAGCCAGGCATGGTGGCGGATGCCTGTAGTCCCAGCTGCTGGGGAGGCTGAGGTGGGAGAATGGCATGAACCCGGGAGGCGGAGCCTGCAGTGAGCGGACATCACGCCACTGCACTCCAGCTTACTTCTTCAAATACATAGACCATAATGCAAGACAAAAAAAAAAAAAAAAAAAAGTCAAATAATCAGGGAAATCTGACATCACCAGAAGAGGAAAAAATAAAAGAACCAGTAACTGGCCCTAAAAAATAGAGATGTATGAACTGCCTGACAAATAATTCAAAATAATCCTCTTAAGGAAGCTCAGTGAACTACAGAGGAGAACAAACCAAATAAAATCATAAAAACAATACATGAACAAATTTAGAAGTTTAATAAAAAAATAGAAACTATAAAAAAAGAACAAAACAGGAATTCTGGGACTGAAGAACATAAGAACTGAATAGAAAAACTTCTTGGAAAGCTTCAAGAGCATCCAAATGTTCAACTTACAATGTTACATTCAATATACTCATTGTAAGTTGAAAATATTGTAAGTAAAAGATGCATTTAATACACCTAGCCTACCAAACATCACAGTTTAGTCTAGCCCACCTTAACTATGTTCAGAACACTTAAATTAGCCCATGCTGGGCAAACTCATCTAACACAAAGCCTTAATAAAGTGTCGAACATCTCATGTACCATTTACTGCTAGCCTGGGAAAAGATCAAAGTTCAAAATTTAAAGTATAACAAAATTGTGATGGTGTTACACCATTGTAAAGTCAAAAAATTGTAAGTCAAACCACTGTAATTTGAGAACCATCTATACTTGATGAAACAGAAGAAAAAATCAGGGAGCTCAACAGGTCATTTGAGATTTGTCAGATAGAACAGAAAGATAAAAGAATGAAAAATAGTGAAGAAAGACAACAGAAGTTACAGCTGAACATCAAGCAAACAATATATGTATTATGAAAATTCTAGAAGCAACAGAGGAAAAGAAAATGACTGAAAATTTATTTAAAGAAATAATGACAGAAAATTTCACAAATCTGGAGAGGAAAATGAACACCCAGATATATGAAGCCCGAAGAACCTCAGTTAGATAGAATATAAAGAAATCTTCACCAGATATACTATAATCAAATTCTCAAAAGTAAAAAATACAGTGTCATAAAAGCATACTGTAGTTTTGACTCCTCATGAGGGAAGAGAGAGACCCTCTCATATTGTTTTATACTCAGTACCTGTTTTAAGAAAAAAGGAAGTGAAACCAAAGACAGGCAGCCCACGCCAGATCCAAAACCAGGCCTGGGCCTGCTTGGCCTAAACCTAGTAGTTAAAAATTAACAAATTAACTCATGACTTAGAAACTGATGTTATCCATAGATTCCTGGTATTGTATAAAAGAACATTGTGAAACTCCCTGCTCTGTTCTGTTTCACTCTGACTACCGGTGCATGCAGCCCCTGTCACGTACCTCCTGCTCGCTCAAATCAATCATGACCCTTTCTGTGAAATCTTTAGTGTTGTGAGCCCTTAAAAGGGACACAAATTGTGCACTTGGGGAGCCTGGACTTTAAGCAGTAGCTTGCTGATGCTCCCAGCTGAATAAAGCACTTCCTTCTACAACTCGGTGTCTGAGAGGTTTGGTCTGCGGCTCATCCTGCTATACTCAGAGAAAGAAAAAGTGACTCTTCACATGTAAAGGAACCGTCATGAGGACGGTAAGCAAATTTTCCAGCAGAAACTTTGGAAACCAGGAGAAAGTGAGATTATCTTTTCAAAGTACTGAAAGAAAAAGAAAATCTGCCAATAAGTCTACCATACTCTGCAAATCTGACCTTTGGAAATGGAGAGATAAAAGATCTTCGAGAAAAACAAAATCTGAGGAATTTCATTACGACCAGAACTGCCTGACAATAAATGACAAAAGGAGTTATTTAAATTAGAATGAAAGGATGTTAGCCAACAACTTGAGAACATGTAAAAATATAAAGCTCACTGTAAAGATAAGAATATAGTCCACTTCAAAATATTCTAATGAGTCAAGGATGATGTAAAAATCACTTCTAACTGTAGTAGAAAGTCTAAAAGACAAAAGTATTAAAATAACTTTACGCTAATTTGTTAATGGATACGTAGTATACAAACGATGTAAATTGTGACATTAATAACATAAAATGTGGTGAGAGAAGGTAAATATAGTTTTTATATGTAGCCAAAGTTATTATTGGCTTAAAACAAACTTAGAACTAAAAAAGGTTTTACATAAGCAACAAGGTAACCACAAAGAAAAAAATATGTGTTGTAGGTACACAAAAGATAAAGAGAGAAGAATCAAAGCATACCACTGCAAAAAAAGAAAAAAAAAAAAGTCAAATTACAAGGAGAGCAAGAGAGGAGGAAAGAAGAAAAGAAACTACAAAACAATCAGAAAACAATTAACAAAGTGACAATAGTAAGTCAAATAAATAAATATCTGATATAAATGTAAATGAATTATACTTTCTAACCGGAAGATATAGAGTGACTAAACTGAATGAAAAGACAGTATCTAACTACATGTTCCATACAAGAGACTCACTGTATCTTTAAGGGTACACATAAGCTGAAAGTGAAGGAATGGAAAAAGATATTCCATTCACATGCTAACATAAAGGGAGCACTAATTGCTATACTTATTTGAAACAAAATAGACTTTAAGTAGAAACTGTCACAAAAGACAAAGAAAGTCATTATATAATGATAAAGGGGTCAGATCATCTCAAGAGCATGTAACAATTGTAAATATAGGTGCACCCATTAATGGAGCACTTAAATATACAAAACAAATGTGGAGAACTAAAGAGAGAAATAGGTAGCAATACAATAAGTTGACACTTAAAAGAAAAGGCTGTGTAGGGACCAGTACTAAATGCATAACAGAGACAACTGTCACTCTGCATGACTGTGAACTGTTGTCATATTTAGGAGTCCCAGACCTTGGCATAAATTGGACTTAGAACAATACTGCCATATTTTCCAGCAAGTATCACTGGAACAAGTCATTCCAAGTTTTCTAAGTTGAGTTACGTGTACATTGAGCCTTTTATTGTCACATGTAACAGAAAATTCAACTCAAACCACCTTAAGAAAAACAAAAACAAAAAGGAAAATGTAGAATTTATCCAGATAGCTGGTACCAAGAAAGAGTTAACCAAAACTTGCAAGCTTCAATTTTATCTATGTCTTGACTCTACATTGGATACCTTTTCTGTTTTCTTTCTTTTCCTACAGACTTCCAAGTTCTGGTGATAAGGTCCTTGCAAAATGACCAGAAATATACTTTATATTTACAGCATGACTTAGCAGAAAAGACAACTCTGTTTTCCCAATTGTTCTCTGAAGAGTCACGATGGAGTCTCATTGAATTGTACTGGATACCATGTCCTCCAGAACAATCACTGTGACTAATGGCATGCAAAATTTTAATGTCAGTGTTAGGATCATATTATTTCAACTGGACTCTGTGGAATTAACAGCATCCAATCTAGGAGGACGAACACTTTACCCATACGAAGGCCAATTAAACAGAATGGGCAGCCGGGCACAGTGGCTCACGCTTGTAGTCCCAGTATTTTAGGAGGCCAAGGTGGGTGGATCACGAGGTCAGGAGTTCAAGACCAGCCTGACCAACATGGTGAAACCTTGTCTCAACTAAAAACACAAAAATTAGCTGGATGTGGTGGTGCATGCCTGTAATCCCAGTTACTCATGAGGCTGAGAGAGAATTGCTTGAACCTGGGAGGCGGGGGTTGCAGTGAGCTGAGATTGTGTCACTACACTGTAGCTTGGTTGACAGAGCGAGACTCCATCTCAAAAAAAAAAAAAAAAAAAAAAGGCATACATTTGTCCAATATGCTTCCTCTTTCAGAAGAAATTAGAACAGAGAATAGAATGGCACTAAACTTTCTAGTGAGTAACAAAGCATCAAGGAATCAAGTCAATAAGGAAACGAATGAGGCAATTAGGTATTGTTGACAATAGCTTCTGTTATATTTTAAAAGGTGTTAGCTATTTTTAGATCAGGTAGACAAATATATTTTTGATTGTTTGTCTAGCTTTCAGTTTCCTGGAGTATAAATCATCTAGGATATTTTAATTTGAATAAGTTTAAAGCAGTCAAAGTTTTTTTTAAAATCAAACATATAAATAACCTTCATTTCAAAGTTTAAAGTTTAAGAAGTATTACACTTGAGCTCCTGTATACTATTTATAAAGAATGACAAATCTTGCTTAGAACAAGCCTATTTTTTTAAGAAGAAATTGGACTTCCAGCAATGCTATCATTATTAAAATCCTGTTTTAAAAGATACATACTACTCTCCACTCCATAATTATTATTCACACTTAATTATGTAAATATATTGTATTAGAGATTCAATGTTTTAATTTTCAATTACCATTTGTTTATAATAAGTTAGCATATGTATTGAGTTTAAATGTAAACTCTACTTTTAATATTATACTTATTATCATAACTAAAAATGCATCATAACTGATACCTTCTGCAGACCTAGGTAGACTTAATGGAAGAGTAGAAGAGTAGTTAATATTTAACAACATTTCAAGTAAATACACATAAAACTATATAATTATCCCTCATCTTCATCTCTATGATTTTTTTCTTTAATCAGTTAACTGTCAACCTTGCAACTTTCATATCAACTCTAAGAAAAGAAGAGGTCGTTGTTCACTCACTAAAGAGCAATGTAAATAATGTTTATTTTACTGTATACAGTGATAGATGTGTATAATTATTTATTTCATTAATTGGTTTAAATATTTCATCCTATTGACCCAGAGGGCATTTTAATTACATGGGAAACCAACAGCAGCCTCTCCCTTGAAAAACAGTAAATCAAAAACAGTATCACATCCCTGGAGGGAAGCCAGAGATTAGTGCCACCCTCAGGGACTTGAAAGACACGGAGAGGTGATTCCACTCCCTGTTCAAATCTCCTGTTTGGCCTGTGCAGAAGACAAATGGATCTTGGAGAACGACTGTGGATTATCATAAGCTTACCCAAGTGTAACTCCAATTGCAGCTGCTGTACCAGATGTGGTTTCGTTGCTTGAGCAAATTACCACATCTCCTGGTACCTGGTATGCAGCCATTGATTTGGCAAATGCCTTTTTCTCCATTCCTGTCCAGAAGGCCCACCAGAAGCAATTTGCCTTCAGCTGGCAAAGCCAGCAATAAACCATTACTGTCCTACTTCAGGGGTATATCAACTTTCCAGCTTTGTGCCATAATCTTGTTTGCAGAGATCTTGTTTTTCCCTTCCACAGGATATCACACTGGTCCATTGCATTGATGACATTATGCTGATTGGATCCAGTGAGTGATAAGTAGCAAACACACTGTACTTATGGCTGAGACATTTAAATGCCAGGAGATGGGAAATAAATCTGACTAAAATTCAGGGACCTTCTTCCTCAGTAAAATTTCTAGGGGTCCAGTGGTTGGGGCCTGTTGAGATATGCCTTCTAAGGTAAAGGGTAAGTTGCTACCTTTGGCCCCTCCTACAACCAAGAGGCACAATGCCTAGTGGGCCTACTTGGATTTTGGAGGCAACACATTCATCATTTGGGTATGTTACTCTGGCCCATTTATCAAGTGACCCAAAAGGCTGCCAGCTTTGAGTGGAATCCAGAACAGAAGAAGGCTCTGCAGCAGGTCCAGGCTGCTGCGCAAGTCTACTACTCCACAACAGAGGTAAGGAAGAGTATGGGTGGAACACACGAGATCCCTTAGGGCATCTCTTAGTATTACCATGCCCTGTGATTAAGGTCAATGGGAAACCACAAGAGCCCAATCTGGGCAGGACTACAAATAGCTCCAGACTCTTTAGAAATGAAGGTTTGAGGTCACTTCACCAGGTAAAGAACCATGACTACTGAGGTGCTTGCTGAAGGCAAAAGGAATATAGAATGAGTAGTAGAAGAAAGTAGTCATCAATACCAGCTACGGCCACATGACCAATTGCAGAAAAGAGGACTATAATTATAATGAGTATTTCCTTCTTATTTTGTTAAGAGCATGTTTGTGCATGTGCGCACTTGTACTAACATATCTTCATTTTATTTCCTTTCTTTTTTCTTTGTCATGTGACATAAGATTTATTGACTTCATATGAGAATTTAAGTGTTGTTAACTTTATGTAATAGCATCTGGGTTGGAGATGGATGTGTTTCAGTTGTATAAAGGATAGCTGTATAATGTTAGGCATAATTATGACTTTATTATTGTCTTTATTTGAAGATTATGTGTGATTTCAGGAGGCGTATATGGGTTCAAGTCGACAAGGAGTAGACTTGTGATGGTTATTATGGAATGTCGATTTGATTGGATTGAAGGATGAAAAGTATTGTTCCGGGTGTGTCTGTGAGGGTGTTGCTAAAGGAGATTAACATTTGAGTCAGTGGACTGGGAGAGGCAGACACACCCTCAATCTGGGTGGGCACCGTCTTGTCAGCTGCCAGTGTGGCTAGGATAAAGCAGGCAGAGGAACGTGGAAGGACCAGACTGGCTAAGTCTTCCAGCCTTCATCTTTCTCCTGTGCTGGATGCTTCCTGTCCTCAAACGCTGGACACCAAGGTTTGCCGGTGGCACTTGGCCCTTTGACCACAGACTGAAGGCTGCACTGTCAGCTTCCCTATTTTTGAGGTTTTGGGACACAGACTGGCTTCCTTCTCCTCAGCTTGCAGACGGCCTACTATGGGACTTCACCTTGTGATCGTGTAAGTCAATACTCCTTAATAAACTCTCTTTCATATGTACATCTATGTTATTAGTCCTGTCCCTCTAGAGAACCCTGACTAATACAGAGCTAGATTTAGGACTCATGCTTGGGTTTGTGTGACAATGACAAGGAAGAGTCGTACAATGCAATTTCAGTGGGTTCTCCCAGAAAATCCCTATGTTCTATGTGATTAAAAATTGAATGCAATTTAAAAATAGTCAAATCATAATGAATTTAAATATAGTGTTCAGAAATTCTGAGTGATGAATATGGATAGTTTGAGGAAGAAGAGATTGGGTCATTCAGCCACTTAATTTTGTCTAGTAGGATAGGACTTGATAAAAGAAAAACTTCAGACAAATTAAATTTAAAGGAGTTTAATTGAGCAATGAGTGATTCACAAATCAAACAGCCCCCAAATCACAGCAGAGTCACATAGACTCCAGCACAGCCACAGTCATGTGGTGGAAGAAGATTTATAAACGAAAAAAGAAAAATGATGTACAGAAATTGGAAGTGAGGTACACAATGGCTGGACTGGTTACACCTTGGCGTTTGCCTTATTTGAACACAGAATGAACACTCAGCAGTGTGTAAACGGTTGAAGTATGGTGGCTGGGATTGGCCAGGACTTAGCTACTGTTACAGGCACATATTCCTAAGGTAGATTTTTAATCTTCTCTGACTCTTAAGCTAGGTTATGGTTCATCCACAACGACTCAAATATAGAAGTACAGAGTCCTTCTCAGGTGATATTTAGTTTGCTTTAACAGACTGTACACTTAAACTGTACAGAAATCATATCAATTGAAAATTAGTAAAAGTAACCAAGAATATATACTCTGGATAACAATAGGGTGATTCTACCATCTTCAAATAATGCCTACAAACTTATGGGAATAGACAGAAACTACTTTTGGGAAGCTCAAAGCCACAACTGAAAAATATAGATGAGAATAACAGAAAGGCAGATTACAGAATAAGAAAGAACTTTCGAACAACTCTTCCAGTTCAACAATGGAACAAACTGACTGTGAAGTTAATGGCCTTCCCAGAACTGGAAGGAATGGATAAAGAAACTTGTATTTATTAGACAAATATTCTTCTGGTCTCTATAATGGGAATGTTAACTGTATTACCTTGCAGAATCCCTAGAACCACATGAAATGCCTAATCTTACCCTCATTTAAATGAGGAAAACAGACTCAGAAGGTTTCCCCAGATCTCAGAGCTAAGAATTGCAGAGAATATGTAAATTAGCCAAATGTATCTGACTCCTAAGTGTATAGTGCAAAGACTGCAACAAGTAGAAATGGGTTGGGCACCTACTAAAAACATCATAAAAGAGATTCGTTCCCTAGCTGATGACAAGTAGACTAGATGATCATTACAGTCTTTTTAAAGTTTGAAATAGGATGACTTGTTAAGGGAAAGAGGTTTAAGTTTAATTTCAATCTGACATGCAAATTTTTTGCAAGCCTACTCTATTTAACTGCCTCCAGGACTGGTTAATAATATCACTGGTATTACATATAGAATATACAATATACTGACTATTTCACTGGTATTAAATATAAAATATATATTACCTGTATTATATATTAAATGTATATATATACAAGATATACATATATATCATATATGTATATATCATGTACATATATATCAGATATATATCACACATATATTTGCTATATAATATAGGTGAGATGTATACTATTATATATAATATATGCTATTTATATATAAATATTTTATATAATATATAATAAATGTTATATACATCACCTGTATTATATAGCAAATATATGTACATAAAATGCACATATATAAACATATATTTGTGTGCATATGTGTACATAAATGTGTGTGTGTGTGTGTGTGTGTGTGTATATAATCACTGGAGCTATCCTGCCTGACGTGGACTTTTTGATGGAGGTTAGCATTCTTCCAAGAAAATTTTCAACATAAAAGCCCACTGAGCTTTACTTGCCTAACACCATCTTTCACAGCTTTGTCAACTTCATGAGTAGTAATCCCTCAGCTGAAGGAATGGTCAGAATCAGTGAGCCATTCCTTGTGTAGAAATTGACAGCAAGGCACAACACAGCCCACACTAATTAGGAATATAAAACTCAGAATTCTTACAGTAATTGGCGAGTCTCCAAGTAAGCTGAGGGTTACTGACAAAAGTTGCTTGTTTTGCACTCTGTCTCATTTAAAGATGGAAACTTCTCCTAGATATTGCTTTATGGACTTTTGCATATGCATGTGCAAAAAGTATTTTTCTTATAAGCCATTAAAACGACATCATATTTAGCATTAGATTTTGAAATTTCAGTGAAGCATTTCCTTCTAAAACAGTTTACTTGAAATCAAAGCATGCTTCAGGTAACACGTAGCGCAGGTTGTGCTTTGTGAAATGGCATTTGGGTATAAGCCTGAATGATGTGATGAACCGTGTATACAGAGAGCTGGAATGAGCAAAGAAGGAGAGATGAAGGAACTTAACTAGAAAAGGTACCAAATGCTTTAATAGTAGTTGTATTTGTTGTTCAAAAATTAAAACACAAACTGATTTTTATTTTTCTTCTTGAAATATGTTCTCAATGCAAGCAAACGCAACTGTGGAGAAACAAAGAAAAATAAGTAAAAATAGGTTTAAAATGACCGTTTTCAGATAGCATTTCATTTGGTTGGAAGACAGAAAAAAAAAATCATAGAAGCAGAAAGAGGGTATTTTTGTACTCCCCAAGTACAAAAATGAGCAAAGAAGGGAGAGCAAGAATGATTCATGTTTAATAGCAAGTGGAATGAGGCTTTTAAAATCTTTCCCTGCTACTACTCTAACTTGAACCTTCCCAACTGCATGAAATAAGGTAACCTATTTTCTCAATAACCCTGCTATACTTATTTCAATTTGTTATGTAATCTTTTATTTTTCAGCTGCATTTACAACGATTACAGTCAAAGGACACGTCAGTCTTCTAACAGACCTTTATGTTCTCTGTCTCAGTAAATATATTAGAAGTGGCTGTGCTGGTATATCTATCACTTAGGCATATGCGTTCCCAGTCCTCTTTGTCTCCTGCATGCATAATCTCAATTTTCCTTTGCCAGGGAACAGTCCTGCCTTTGGCTGAGTCAGAACATCTGGATCCTGATCTCATGGCCCTTGGAAGATAAGCAGAAAATAAAATTGTCCTGAATTCCCAATGTCTTCCCTAATAAGCATTTTATAAGAGAATTATAGTCTCTTCGGGGAATGGAAAATGATTGAAATGACCACATTCAATCCTAGACTAAAGCTGTAATTCTGATCTGAGAAAGAGGAGCAGGACTGCAAGCAGTTCAGGGGGCCCTGACATTCGTGCTGAAACTGAAGGAGCGACAACAAGAATCAATCAGAAAAAGATTAAAACTTTTGGCACTCAGAAAAAGATTTATCTTGGCAAATTAGCAAATTTTCATCAAATCACTGAAACAAGTCTATTTGGGAAACATGAAATGCTGGATTACAAAATTTTAACCGACCCTCTTTACATGCAAAGAAGAAAACATCCGGTTAGCAGAAATTCCTCTAATGTATCCTCAAGGTTAGAAAATGTGGCTATATAAAGCCGATATTTTTCTGTTTAGAAGAAAAATAGTAAATTATTATAGTAATTAGATAATTTAAACATCTAAGCTAATCTACTGGTTCAAATTAAACACACATTCCACACAACTCTCTTTTGCACCGTCAAGCCAGTGACATTTGGGTGGAGAAGCTATCTGACACAAAAAGAGTAGAGACATGCTTCATTTTGTTCTCATTAACTCTTCAAATAATTTGTTAAAACCACATGATAATGAAAAATAATGTACTTTATACATGTGAGTAATCATCTACTACTCCTTAGGTTGTTACCTCCATTCTCTCATGTTGTTCTTTTCAAGAATTTAAAATGATAAAAAAAGCTGCAAGAGCAGTAAAAATAATATTTCTTACTCCCTGCACCTAGATTCCCCAATTTCCAACATTTTGCCATGTTTTCTATGCCAGTCGATTTCCCTCTCTCACATACACATGCACACACAAACACACATATGTGTACCTTTTAAAATATGACCACAAATTATTTGACAATTATCCTCATGAAATGTGAGGTTTTTTATTCCCATTGGGACTGTGAAGAACAAATAAGTGGAACTGACAATAGAATAGGTCAGTCAAACACCCTAAGTTTATACTGTGACACCCTAGGCTAGGTCATAAAAAGCCTGATACTTGTGATGACTTTGTAATGTGTTAACTTGGCTAGACTGAACTTGCACTGCATATTCCAGAATTTCCTCTCGTGTGTGTTTCTATTTAGTGTGGAATTAAATAGACATTTCAGGACAAATGAAGATTGTAGGGTTATTTGGAGTAAGGAAGAAAAGGGGAGAAGCCATGTCACAGCTCATAGAGACTTTTCCTGATCTGCTAACTCATCTCACTGACTTGAAGCCATGGCTGTCTGCAACGTCTATCTTCCCCTAGGTCTTCCTTCACTTCTTTGACTTTTAGACCAGATGTGTGTGCGTGTGTGTGTGTGTGTCTTTGTCTTTATCTCCACGACAAAAAGGCCCAGCTTCTTCAGAATATACTTGTCAGTAGAGTCAGAGGCAGAACCAACTAGTGTGAATTTCAGTCTGTCCTCATGAGGTTCTAATTAGTGCTTGTGAGTTCTAGCTTGCCCTTGACTTCACCAACTTACATGCATGTTCCCTTCCTGACTTCCAGCTCTGTAGACTTCAACTCCAGCATCGGTTGTAAGATGACAGACTTTATAGAGGCTGCATAACCCACTTCCCCAATTGTGCAAAACCAAATTCTGGTAATGACATTATATATGTATATATTTGAAAAAATCTATTAATTTATGCATAAGTATGTATGCATGTGTATACATATACACACACACATATACATACACATATATACACACACATATATATACACATATATATACACACACACACATTTCTCCCTCTCTCTTCCTTTCTCTTACTTGATTTAAACAGAACAGAATTTGGTACCAGAGTGGTCCCAGAGAAATAGAATCTTAAGGATAAATTCTCCCCTTAATTAGTTCTGAATTTTCTGGCTGTAATTCTCTGTTTTGAGCATATTAAAGGCATAATGACCTTGTTTCCACTGGTAAAGGGGGACTAGTAGTAGTTCATGACATGCAGTGGCAAATATTTATCCAAAATATCATTTGTAGATACCTGTAATCGAGTACCTATAGAAGGCATGGCTCTGGGTAACAAAGTATTTGCTACATTAGAACATCTGGTCAAAATTAGCAGTATTATGGGTTTAGCTGGTGTATGAGCTTGCTAATGGGTACCATAACAAAGTACCACAACCTGAGTGCAACAGGAATTAAATCTGCTCTATATGACCCATAAACCCTCTAGTAGATAGAACTAGGATCAGTGTCTACAAATTAGAGGACGCCAATGTTTGGCTCAAATAATGAAAAACATTTTTAATGCTCAGAGCAATCCAAGGATAAAATAAGTTGTCTTCAAAGAACAATGAGTTTCCTTACTGAACATCTCCATGCTCTGGCTGAACAACTTGAAAAATACAGGAGTACGCTATAATGACGCACATCCAAGCATCATATTGTTTGTGAGCCTTTATAGCTTTTAATATCCTCGTCATTGACTCTGTGGCTAGCAGTTAGTGAGGACAGAGATTTTATATTTGCATCTATAAATCACATAAAGCATCTACAAAATAATGACTGTGTAAAACATATATTGAAATTGGTATTTTGAATTTATGATTTCAAGGTAAATACGATAAAGTTATACATATTATACACTAATTATAATATATCAGGAATATATAATTATTATTTTATCTTTTGTAAAAATGAAAAAGATTCAAAGTAAAATTCTCTCAATCGTGGTATTTGCTTTTATTATAAACATTATTTATTGTATGCATTAGCTATAACCAATATATTGTTGAGCAACAAACTGCACCAAAACGTAATAGCTTAAAATAAACAACATTTTTTTGTTTCTTACTTACCTGTGGGTTCACTGAATAGGTCTGCTGAGCTAGTGAGGCTTAGCTGCTCCCAACTGAGATTGCTCAAATATCTGTGATCAGGAGAAGAGTTGGCTAAAAACAGACTGTCTGGGATAGTTGGAACCATTAGGGTTTGTCCACATGTCTCATACTACAGCAAGCTAGCCTAAGGTTTTTCTTAGGTCTTGGTAGAGTCCCAAGAGACCAGAGACATGCAGGCTCCCCTAAGACCTAGGCTTGAAACTGGCACACCATCATTTCCAACATATTCTATGGGCCAAAGCAAGTCACATTGCCAGTACAGCAAATAGATTCTACCTCTTGATGAAAGATACAAAGTCAAATTGCCTAGGGCATGGATACCAAGAGAGCAGAAAAATGGGAAAACTTTAGCAATCAATCTGTCACACTGAAAAAAATGTTTTGACATGTCCTACTAGGTATACGGCAAGAATTGAACTGATATTATCTATTATATATGTAATACTTAATAATTAACTAATATTGATTATTAAAATTATTAATACAAGAAGTATAAATAGTTAATTTTAGAATGATTTACTTTGGTATTATTTAACTGCTAAATGGTTATGCTTTGCTGTATTTGCAAACTCAGTAGGAGAGCTGTATTGATTTTCATTTGCTGTATAACAAATTGTCTCAAATTTGGCAGTGTAAAAGAACATACATAGATTGTCTAACTATTTCCGTGGATTAGGAACCTGGGAATGGCCTGAGTCTTCCGCTTAGGGTTTCACAAGGCTGAAATTAAGGTGTTGACTGGGGCTGGAGTCTCATCTAAGGTTTTGGATACTCTTCCAAGGCCCTAAAGTCATTGGCAAATTTAACTTCTGTGTGATTATCTTGGTGACCTGCTACTCCAAGACCAGCAGGAGAGACAGTCCCTCACATCCAGACCCACTTTGAAAGGGTATGTCTGATTAGGCCTACTAAATATTCTCCACTTGATTACTTCAATCCAGCTGATTTGGAACCATAATTACATGTACAAATCCCCTTCACTTTTGTTATATAACATAATCATGGCAGTGACAGCTATCATATGTGCAGCTTTCTTCTGTAATTAAGGAAGGGGATAGATAAGGTATATACACGGGGGGCAGAGTTCTTGGAGGCCATCTTAGGATTCTGCTACCACAATAATTAATTTAGAAGTTTTAATCACAATTTCATTTGTAGAATTCTTCCTGCCTATGTGGTACAGAACAAAGTCAATAAGTTGTTGCCCAACTGATATAATTATTTTCAATGACCTCTTCACAAAATTTTCTAATATCAACAGGCTTTATGGTTTGATAGCCATTAAAATCATTGTCTTACAAAGGCGAATAACAGACACTGGGGCCTACCTGAGGCTGAAGGTTGGGAGGAGGGAGAGGAGCAGAAAAAGTAACTGCTGGGTACTAGGTTTAGTACTGGGGTGGCAATATAATCTATACAAGAAACCCCTGTGACGTGAATTTTCCAGTCTAACAAACCTGTACACGTACCCCTGAACCTAAAGTAAAAGTTTAAAACATAATAAAACTAGAAGAAAATAAAATCAGTATCTTCAATAAAAAAAGAAAAATCACTGAAATTCTAAGTCTAAACCTTAGCTCTAGTTTTGTTATATTTAAGTGTTTGGGAGATGTTGCTCAACTTATATAATTTGCAGAACTAATAAAATAACACAAGACAAATTAATACATCTATGTTTAGGCCACCTCAGCTGAGGATCAGAAAAGACATCTGCATATCTAATTATTTGAAGGAAGTTTCTACTTAAAAAAATACTTGCTACCCAGGACAGGGGAACAAGAATAAAAGTGTGAGATGTAATGATCAGGAAGAAATGGGGCCATGTTTCCTCTGAATTTCAGTTTAAAGAAGAGTCACAGGAGTGGCAGCTTTTGTTTTTCAGCTACAGGCAAGGTCAAAATGAGATGCAGGGAACTTGGTAAGGGTTACCAGGGCCAGCAATATGGAGTAAGTTCTGGGCAGACTCTGATCCATACTAAAAACAAACTCTGGTCTACCCTTGCTAGAGAGCCCAAACTATTCTCCCACAGGGGCCTTTATACATTTTAGAAGGCCTGGCAGACTTCTCAAATGTGTTTCTGAATTTCTGTGTTGTGTACATGTATGTGTGCGTGTATATATTTATGTGTATATATGTACGTTTGCGTATCTGTGACTGCATGTGTATATGCTTGTGGGTTTGTGTATGTTTTATATATTCATGTATGTACATACTTGTTTTTAATCTACAAGTAGAATACCCCTATTCCCCCAGTACTCATTTTGATAAAGCCACACAAAAGTGGATATCATCCTTATAAGCTTCCTGTCGAAGTATCAACACATATCAAATACAAAAAAACAAAAACAAAAACAAAAAACCTCAGCACAAAGTGTTCAAAAAAAGAAATAACATCAGAAGTTGAAGTTTGAAAGCCACAAGTCTAGGAAAACACATATTTTCTTAAGTTGAAGGTTTTGCTTTGTTTATATTTCCATTTTAGTGCTTTTCTTTTTTCTTTTTCCTTTTTTTTTTTTTTTTTTAAACTTAGAAGGATCCCAAAATCCCCTGTGGCAGGACAATTTGCTGCTGAGGAACTTAAGACATTGAGAGGTTAAAACTGGCAGACTGAGAAAAGCTTGTGGCTCCCAGACCTAGTTCTTTGGTTTACCAAGTGGTTTAAGAAAATTGAATTTTAAAAAACTAGGCATGTGCTCTCAAACTTAGCACAATCCTCATCACTCTATCACCTTACAACTAAGAGGTGTCATTTACTGAGGTTTCCTGGCTGTGGCAGGAAGGCATCCCAATGTGTGATCCTTACCTTATGGGACTAAAGATGATGAAGAGACAATTTTCAGGTTAACCTTGTCAATAAAAGTTTGCTTTTCAAATTTTTATTACTCATGAAAATAAAATTATAAAGATGACATATTAGATCCTAAGAGAATAAATATTATTTTTATGTATCTCCATTTTACCCTTCGTTCTTTCCTTCTGTGGTTGAAATGAGATACTTATAAATTGCACTCTGTGGCAGACAGTTTGCATGTAAGACTCTAGAAAGCACTTCCTTTTCCTTAGGGTCTGATCTTCCATCCAAATACTTAATATCTTTCTGATGATGACTTTGATTTTTAATTCTATGAGAGAGACCGTGCAATTTGAATACTTCAGATGGAAAAAAGTTGCATGTAACCATTTTTAACGCGTTCAGTCTGCCACAGGGGACCAGGTGTTTGTCAGCCCTCTTCTGCTGTTCACAAGGACCCAAGGCTTAACTTTCTGTTCTAAGGTACTGCATGCCAGGAGAGAACTATGGTCTGGCACTGTCAATCCCTTTCACGTATGGCTGAGCTGCCTTCCTCAGACAAGCTTGTGAGTGCTAGGCTTCTTTTATCTCTCCTGTGCCTGCTTTGGCAAAGCGTTTTTTCCTGCTGTTTTGTCTTCCTTTTCCCTCCCAATCTCCTAGTTTCATCTTTTTCTGATCATCCTCAACCAGAATGACTAAAAATCCACATAAACTCAAAATGAAATTCTTGTGGCTGGGGGACAAGGAAATCAGAAGTGAAAATGCACGTATTTTAATGTCATGTCTGGGTAGGCAGAGGTGGGGTAGGTGTTGCTGAGCAAAAACATGCATGACAACACAAGCAGCGCCTCCAAAATGGGAAGAAGAGATGTTACGATGCTTGGCACCTGTAAACATGCCTGTGAGTCAATGGGCCACTTTGTAGCTGTCATTCTTTATCTGCTTAAATATCTTTCACATCCATTGGCACATTCATGATTTCCCTACCTCTCAGCTCACCTGTTTCCCAGGGCTCCCCCTCCCAGGCTCTCTCTGGTTCTGAATGTACCAGCAGTCCCCTAAGCGTGAAACCCACCCTTCTTCTTGTCTGGGTTCTGTACAGTTAAGTTTCATACTTGACCATTCTGCATATATGTCTTTGTTTTTTAAGGTAAAACTGGTGGCATTCCTGACTGAATACCCTTCACTCACAGGCAACATTTTTTTTTCATTAATATGATTGTGTTCTGTGTGTGTATGTATGAGAGAGAGAAAAAAATCATATTAATAGAATTAAAGGCAGTATTTTCAGGTGAAAGAATACACCATTAGAAAAACACTTAAGGAAGAGTCTAGGCGATCCTTGACTTTCTTCAAATGATGTCACGCCCTTCCTTGTTTCCTATTATGCAGGTGTGTAGGGGCAATGATATTTATATTCTTGTCAGACAAAATAAAAAATATATATTTGGCCTCTAAGCTTCTGAGTACTCTGCTTCCATAACTTTATCATTTTGTGAGCATTTGCCTGTGCAATATGTAATAAGTTTGGGTTTGGACATAAATAAACTTCTACATCAACTTTTAACCTAGCTACTCTTTTTCCCATAGTATGAATACCACGGGTATTTGTGTTGGGAAAAAACCCAGGCCGGGCGCGTGTGTGTTTGTGTAGGCCAACCACATGTGGGTGGGATAATAAAAACAAAACCTTAGCATAGTGTACCTTGAGAAAAAGGTGGGTCAAGAGAGATAATGTGTGGTATAAATTAAAAATGACCTCAGATGGAAATTTTGTGGAAATTATAAAAACATAAAAACAATCATCTGTCAGCAGAGAGCTTGCTATAATGGTGACCTCTCATTCTTCACATCTTAAACTATCTTCCTATTATTCCAGAACACAACTCACGTTTGTGACATTCTTCGTTTATTTACTGTGGAACCATAGTTTTCATAAGGCAAATGGTATTAATTGTGTTTCTGCCAACTTTATAAATTGGGTAAACCTTTTAGGGATTAAGACCATCAAATTGCCAACTATTTTGAGCCCATTTCCCCAATACTTCAAGTTAATTAAAAAACTGTTAAAAGGGAATGATACACAATGCCTTTGTTGGTTTAAATTATTGATCTTTTGTCTCTATCTTAACGAGCAGAGAGGTAGATACAAACTCTTGCAGGAGTCTCTGTGGAACAGTGGGAATGAGGAATGTTATGGGACCTTGTATATCTATCTGCTCTGGAAGCCTGTTTCTGGTACATACAGCTAGGTGAATTGGCAAATTACTTAAACGGTCCAGATCTGAATTTTATTAACTGTGAAATCACGTAATAAGATCTAACTTGAAAGGTTGTTAGTATCAAGGCTAATATAACCCTTTGGTTATTATAATAGGTAAGTATATTTCTTAGTATTATTTATTTTTTGGAAAAATTTATTAATTTATCGGTTCTCTGAAAACCACTATAGAACACTTATGAATAGAATTACTTGTGTAAGAGTTCAGCCTGCTGGGAATCATTTGTAATCCTTTAAACACTCTTAGTAGTACCATGCCAACTTTTGTATAAAATCGTCATTCTTCCACATGAATTTTTGGGCCACTTTTGGCTCTTATTCTTAATTGAACAGCAGAGAGGCCCTTAACCTGTCTTTGCTAAAGTCATTATTCTTCTTTACAGACTTTGCAGTTTGCTGTACTTACATTAGCCAGACCGTAGGAACTTTTTAATCCATTTCCTGTCTTAGTAAGATCTGATGGTGATGATCCTAAAAATCTGTCCTCTCTTGATAACTGAGACATTGCTTTGCCATTTTACTGAATTCTATCAATTCTACATCTTTATTTAAAGATGGTGTTATGAGCATTTAATGTAAAGATCTTATCATAGCCACTGGCTCAGAATAATTGCTCAAAAACTGGCATATTATTATGACATTATCATCATCATTATCACCATCACTTAATTTCTTGGTTGGCTTTTCTTCTTCCTGATCTATAGTAGTAATGGCCTTCCAAGTATCCATTCTTGATCTTTTAGTCTTTGTCCACTCCGTCCTTTTTATGAAAATCACCCACTCTAGTAAGTTGAACTATCTTATCAAACCTAACTCTCTAGCCCCAAATACTTACTAAGGTTTCAGTTTTCGATTTCTATCTGCTTAAAAGATCTTTACACAAATAGGATATTCTTTCATCATCACAAATGGAATATGTGCACACTCTCCTAGTTGCTTTTCCAAAGTGCTTTATTTGCTTGTGTGCTTGCTTACCACTCCTAGCTAACTTGGCTATCTTCGGTTAATCCTTCTCCTATCTCTGTCAAAAGACACCAAGACAGTATTTTTTTTCTTGCATTTGTCCTTTCATCTTTAGCAAATCAATACCATTGTCTTCTAATTGCCTCCTAATAGAACCTTAATCTGCCATGAAACCTAACTCCAATTCTTCACTGATACTCTTATAAGAATGAGTTCTAATGTCTTTTTTTATTTGCTTGTTTGTTTCAGTGCTTACAAACCTCCCTTATGCTGTTCATTTTACATTTAAGTATATCTATGTAGTTTCCAGATTAATAATGTCTGAAACATTTATCTATCCCAACTTTTACTCCCCACAACTACTCTGTATTAATGTAGTTCCAATCAGTCTGGATCCTACTGTGCCAGCTTAAAATCAGAATGAGCAACTATTGATTCTAGAACACTGACCCGTGCTTTGACTCCTTACGTGGAAATTCTTCCACATATTCTCTTTACCTATCTATTTTTTGTGTTTCCTTCAAGGTAGCTAAATATGCCTTGTTTTATAAAGCTTTTCTTTGAGAGTATGGTTAATTTTGCCACTCTCTTTTCTAATTATCACACCTTGTTAAGTACAACATAGGTTCATTATATGCTATCTCTAATTGTAGCATCATCTGGGGTAAATGCTTTTATGGCCTTATAAAGTGTACTTTTGGTTACTCCCCAAATAGTCTCAATTATCTCTCCCTTCTTTGTAATTCTCTGTGCCAAAATTCAGGCATACCAAAGTTCAGGTTCTTTTAATTATTTTCACCAACTATCACCTGTGGCTTCTTCATATTCAGTATTTGTTTTTCCTCGAATCCATCCTGAACGCTATTGCCAAGTTTAAATTTCCAAAGCTAAAATCACATCATTTAAAAACCCTATTTATAACAAAAGCGACATTCATAGTGGTCTCTTACCTGTTTAGCAAATATTCCCTTTGGATGTGAACCCTGGATCTTTATTTATTGTCCTCCGAATATCTAAAATAACTATGCCAACTGTACCAATATCTAACTCTGGGAATTCCATTATTCAAAATCATGTGTCAGCAAACTTTTCCAGATTTTTAAAATTTTATCCTTTAACATTCTCTGCTTCTGAGATTTGGTCTTTGATTTTGGGATTTTTCCTTAATTGTACTTCTTATTTAGCCATCCAAACTCTTAAATCAGGATCAATTACAATTGCCTCATAAGAATACTTGGTTTCCAATAATATCCCACCTCAGTTCTTCCTAAATGCTACTGAAGTAATGATTGTGCCAAATTAGACCTTTCCGGTTCCCTTATTTTATTTCCCATTCTGCCTGGCTTCAATGCTTGTTTGATTGTCTGTCTTTTGCATCATGTTGGGCCATGAACAACTCAGAGTCTATGCTTTCATCATGCTCTATTTCCACAGAAGACAGAGATGTACTGTTTAAACTCTGAGAATTAAATATGTCATCATTATCATCATTGCATATTTTCCACACAAATGAATTATATGAGTTCACTTAATACTCTATGTAGCTACAATTAAATAATTTCATCACTAGAAAACATATAATAGATCAACATACCCATTGTTATTTAAAATAAGGTAATCTCTTTAAAAATGTTTGTTGAGCTCCAGATAATGTGCTAAGTATTAAGAGCGTAATGATAAATATGTCAAATTTCCCATTGCTGAAGAGCTTAATATAGAGTGAAGGAGACATAGAACTGTTGTGCTACATGATAACATCAAAACACATTTTAAAACAGGAAGGTTGAAGGAAAAGTCATGGAAAAGACAGACAACAGATGAAGTCGAGATGAGTAGATGAAATATTGCTGTGAGTGTGATCATGAAGGATAGGATTTCTTCATTACAATGACGTTCACTGTGGGTGATCAAAAAATATATTTTTAAAGTTCTCCTAAATAACAATTTTGCATTTTGTCTTATAAAAATTTATCTGCAATGCTCATATGCTGCATCCCCATGCATATTTTGAAGATATAATTCTAACTCCCTTAGTTTTAATTAGATTTGCTTCTTTTGAACATATAAGCTTTCGTTTTCATATTCTACTCATTAAGTTCCTTCGTCAGCTTCTGAAATTGAAAGCATTCATAATTATAAGCTTACTTTGTGGCTTAAATGGCAAGGATGGGCATTTTTCAAATAAAAAAATCATCTGCCTGGATAAATATCAAACCTAGAATTCAATCTCTAAATTACAGGCTGTTTGCAAATCCCTGCATGCCTGTGTGTTCCTCTCTCTAACTAACACCTTTCATAGATGGCCTATGTTTTCCTCTGAAAATGAAATAGAAAGGATGTTTGAACCCACTGAATGGAATGAATCTGTAAAGATGCCATGTTTCATAGGTCAGGACTACCCAGATATTCTAGTGTTTGTTTGAGATCTCAGTTACCTTCTTGAATGGATAAGTAGGTACTAAAGTGAAATTTTGAGATGAGAGTCTCAGATGCCAGCTGGCCTGGATTTGAATCCCAACTTTACCTCTTACCAACAGTGTGATTTTGTGCAAAAGAGTTAAACACTCTGCCACTATGTAGCATGCCTACTTAATAGACTTTTAAGATTTAATGAGTTAGTAACACCTACATTCCGACTCCTAATAATAATTTAATACCTTTAAAATATTTTTATTGTGTTCACTTTTCAAGTTCCTGTTCACTGGATTTATTACTCAGATTTTTCTTCCATAAGTACACAGGTCTCTGGAGCTATAAATAGTTTTCCTGAGTTTTTCTTAGTTCTTTCTCGCTGAGAATTAACTGACACATTTAGAGCAATGAATACATCAATATTCCATAGTTCTGTCAGTAAATTGGTTTATTTTTACCTTCCACAGACCATCTTATGGCCTATTTTCTTTCATTCTCTAAGTAAAATGTTAACTTTTGCTTAAAGTCTATTAACTTATTTATCATAGCAGTTATTATTTATACAAGAGTCTTTATTTAACTCTCCTTATTTCTCTCTCTCTGTGAATTGAATGAATTGCCTGAATCAGTGTAAGTTGTCTTCTCTGTATGGTTCATTTAGATCATAATAAACTTTGACTGAATAAATTTAGAAGCAGCAAGGAAGTCACATTTAGTCTTGCGTAGCAAATAACAAGTCATGGTTCTGCAGTTGGAAGCCCTTTGGCATAGACCAGATAACTTGCCAAAGGAAAAAAATTAAGTTTCATATTTTCCTTGAATGTCTCAGAAAAAAATATATATCTAAGTACTGAAATTCTGCTGTCATATAAACTTAGACATACATGAAAATATGTACATTTCACTTGGAACATTCTAAGTTGTTAATATATAAAAAGATATTTAAAATTTTTTCCTTATTACTGCAGTTCACTAAAGCATACCTATCTCCTTTCTCCAAGAAAAATATTTTCACCAAAAAAGGTTTAACAAAAATGCTGTAGGATGGCAGCACTTTCACGTAATGTGCCAACTCCCTCCCTGTCTTGTAAGCTCAGATGTTTACAGTGCGGTAATCATATTAAACCACAACTCATAAAGTGAAAGAGCTAACGGAAAATCTCACTTGTATTTCTGAAACAAGCCAACTGTTTACACTTACATTTTTAAATTAATAGGTCATAAAGCAGCATCACAGAATTCTGTGTATTACACATATTTTCAGTAGAAACATGCAAAGCATGTTCCCTTTTTGAGTTTATTTGGAATTAAAAACAAAGCATACTATGTACTTTTTCCATTAGAAATCTAATACAATCATTTCATACTTGAACTTTATTTTGGTAATAAGTGTATACTCATTACTCTTACAAGGGATAACAAAAGATACTAGTGTGTCTATCCCTAATCAAATATTATGGAAGAGTAAGGATTTTTTTCTTTTTCTTTTTTTCCGATGAGGTTTTGCTCCTGTTGCCCAGGCTGGAGTACAGTGGTGCAATCTCGGCTCACTGCAACCTCCGTCTCCCGGGTTCAAGCTATCTTCCTGCCTCAGCCTCCCGAGTAGCTGGGATTACAGGCATGCGCCACCATGCCTGGCTAATTTTGTATTTTTAGTAAGAGACTGGGTTTCATCATGTTCGTCCGGCTGGTCTGGAACTCTTGACCACAGGTGATATGCCCACCTCGGCCTCCCAAAGTACTGGGATTACAGGCGTGAGCCACCACGCCCAGCCTAGGATATTCCACACACAGAAAAGTAAATCTGAAAGATTATATACCAATATGTGAATTGTACTTGCTCTAGGGTACAAAATCATGGGATTTTAGTTTACACATTTCAGTATTCTCAAAATGTTTTTACCTTGAACATATGTTACTTTAGAAATTGGGGTTAATATATAAAAGGATGTTTTAGTAGGATGTTTAAAATTTGTTTCCTTATACTGAAATTCACTAAAACATAACTATCTCCTTTCTCCAAGAAAAATATTTTCATCAAAAAGGTTTAACAAAAAATGCTGTAGGACAGCAGCATTTTCACTTAATATGCCAACTCCATCCCATAAAAGGAGAAGCAATGTCACGCCTTTAAAAATATATTTCATTCTCTCATATTGTCAGAGGCTGTATGCCATCAGAGATATAACCTTAACATTTTAGAGTACTTAGCATCCATTTAAACTATGGTAAAAGTTAATTTAACAACACATCTAACTTTAAATCAAGCTAGATGTGCTTAAAGACAAAACCTCTGACAAAGACTGATGAAAATGAGTTCAGATTTAAAGAAGTGAAATGTATTTATTGTTGGCTGTTCCTTTGAGGACATAAAGACTATTTAACATGTTTTAAGAAAACTATTTTCAACCGAAATATCCTAGGTTTTGATTCCATTTCTTTCTTCTTAGAATATCTTAAGATTCCACACAGACTCTTAAGTTTGTTTCTCCCTCAAACATCAATTTAGCTATTTCCTCAGTTAGCTGTTTCTACAATATAGTGAAACAATGACATTTGATATTAATTTCTTGCTCACACTTTAGCACATAAGCTCTAGCAGCTCTTTTCCCCTTTGATTTATTTGACATGAGCTTTTCTGAAAGAACCAAATAATGGTGATTGGAAGCACCTACAAGGTTGAGAAAAAGCACCATATTTCCTAAGACCTAGGTTGAAATTGACACAGTGGTACTGGCTACCGTGGGAAAGTGTGTTTGTACTTCCTGTGGAGGTGGCGTTGGAGAGCAGAGAGCAAATTGTTGTGACTAGTGGTTGAAGCTACTGCAGCTATGTCTACTACTGGGCTAGGTGCTGGAGACAGGAGAAAACGCAGTGTCATGTGATAAATGCCATACATGAAAGACACATGAGAATTATTGTAGAAACAGTCGAGGACTTCCATCTTTTGAAAGAGTTGGACAAATCTTTATGAAGTCAATAATATTAGAATGAGGTCGGAGAAAATGTATGAGTTCACAAGAACAGATAGGTGAGGGTATTGTAGTAAGAAGGCACAATACATATAATATGGAAATACAGAGTCACAGTAAACAGTATCACATCAAGAAAACATGTGAAGCATATAAACTGAGAATGGATTTCAAAGGGTAAAGTACCAGGACTGAAACTGGAAAGAAAAACCTAGAGAGGCCTTGACTATAATGTCAAAACATTTGGAATTTATTGTGTGAATTATTATGAGTTACCTTATACTATATAACTATCCCAAAATACGGTGGCTGAAAACAAACATTTAACAGCATAGCAAACTCATTACAAATTTACTGGCTTAACACAACACTAGGTTTTGGTTAATGATTTTGTGCATCAGCCATAGGGACTGGGTTCAGGGAGGGACTTCTCCTGGTCTCACTTGGAACCCTCATTTGACTATGGGCTATGTGAGATCTCATCCTCCAGCAGACTAGCCCAGGCTTGGTTCTATGGGGAAGGCGGAGATCCCAGGACAGCAGGTGGAATTCTGCAAGGCTCTTGAGGGCTAGAGTTGGAATGTGCACATCAACAGCTTTGATGCTGTATTCCATTGGCCAAAGCAAGCACAAGACCAATCCAGAGACAATAGACGTTATTTCTTGAAATAATAGTAAGAGCTTCAAAGTCACATTACACAAGGAAAGAAACTAAAAGGAGGGAAAAGTTATATCCATTTTTGCAATTTATCAGAAAAGACCTTTGAATAATTTGATTGGTACAGTGAGTATAAGCTGTGTGCTGGATTTAGATAAGATGATTTCAAATCTCATCACAGGGCCTCTAGGTAACAAAATGATGAAAGAAGGAAAAAAAAAAAAAAGAAATATGGAAACTGGAAATATGGCCAGGCACAGTGGCTTACGCCTGCAATCCCAGCACTTTGGGAGGCTGAGGCGGGCAGATCACGAGGTCAGCAGATCGAGACCAGCCTGGCTAACACGGTGAAACCCCGTTTCTATTAAAAACACAAAAAATTAGCTGGGCGTGGTGGCAGGCACCTGTAGTACCAGCTACTTGGGAGGCTGAGGCAGGAGAATGGCGTGAACCCAGGAGGCAGAGCTTGTAGTGAGCCAAGATCATGCCACTGCACTCTAGCCTGGGCGACAGAGTGAGATTCCATCTCAAAAAAAAAAAAAAAAAAAAAAAAAAGAAAAGAAAAAGAAACTGGAAACATTAGAGCAACGCTGATTGTCATAAAAAGAGGATAATAGAAAATGTACCTTCCTAAGAGACCCTAAAAACCCATTCTTCTTGTTTCTCCTGCTGACCAAGCAGAAAGCACTCCCAGTTAAAAAAAAAAAAATTCTTCATACCAAGTCTCACATGCCAGTAACATAATAATAAAGACTAATTTCAATTAAAGATTATTTTCTTTAAAATAAAAAATCTCAGTGTTAACAGGAGCATTCATTATATATGCATAAACCATAGTTAGTATAAATGGAGAATAGCCGACTAATTTGGGAACAATATAGCTAGCCAGAAGTGGCAGGAGAATGAACCTAGTGTTGAGACACTGATCAGAGTGTAAATTCATTTTTTATTGTTGTTTTCGAGAAGTGGAAGAACTAAGAAAAAGGAAGATCACTATCACCAGCTGAGGCAGGGAGGGGCAGAACCCAGCGCTGCTGAGATCATTTCCCTTTAGATTAGGCCACAGCTGGGTGTCCAGGGGCTGCTCGTGAGGATACAAGTGAGGACTGGATGGAGCCAATGGAGCACAGAGACCTTGGCCCTTGGCATGATTAGGCTTTTTTCGCAGGGACTTTTAAAATTTCAGTGGTAGTTATTTACTTCAATGAGGCTTTAAAAGACTTGTGCTATTTTCAAGTCTTTTAAGTCTCTTTTGTTTGGTTTGATTTTTCTCTTAAGTATGCCCCTTTGTATACTTTTATATAAAACTACCATGTACTGGGAAGAGCACGTCTTTAGAGTGGTATCCGTCCCTCAGTATAAGCACTGTGTCTGAGAAATTGAATGCTTGTAAGTTGAGCTGAAATATGCTCCTCCCCCATGTGTCTATTGACATGCAATAGATGGGTGGTGGAGTGGATGGAAGTAGGAGATGATGTTGAGTTTGAGGTGTGTGGTCTCTCCCAGAGCAAGGAGCCATAGCAGAGACTGTGTGGTCTCTCCCAGAGCAAGGAGCCATAGCAGAGACTGAGAGGGCACGTAGAGCTAGATGCAGAGACTGACACAGGGTGTCTGTAACAAAGAAGGTGGGAGAAAAGTATCCTGTCCTACATGATAGGCTCACCCAGAACAGGGCTTGTCCCCTCATTGTCCCCGACATCCTATGGAAAGAAACAAAACCAAAAACAAGTAACTCACTTTCATAGGAACTTCACGGAATATAAGGCTCTAGTTCTCTATTAAAAATGACAGAGTATGCGAGGTTATTTCATAACCTACCTGCTACACCTTCCTGCTCTTAGAATGTATGAGAAGGTGGATGGGACTAAAAAATAATGCGGACAAGCAAGTTTATGTTTTGCAGTTGTAGCCACATCCTGGAACAGAGTCAGGCTTCTTTGGCTTAACCTGGCCCCCTTCATTCTTCCCAGACCCTGTGTAGCCTGTTTTCAGGTTTTTCTTCTCCTTTTCTTCCTCTCTGAACCCTCCCCTGCATAAGCTCAAGATGGATGTTGGCTGTGTGTAGCAAAACATGCACTTTTCTCTTTGGTAATAATGAGCAGACTAATGAAAAAATAAATTTCAATGATCACAGCAAATAGGATGAGCCGTCACTCATTTTACACATCTGAGCCACCAGATTTCTATTTGTGTAGTTCACATAATCAGAAAAAAAATGTTATTAATACAGAAAATATGAATCAGCAAGAGAATCTGGTGAGGCACATTTTCTCACACACTGAGTAAGCCAGTGAATTCACCTGGTACTTCCGATCCCACTTTCAGACCTGACCAGCCCATTCTCAAGAGCTGTGTCAGGGATTTTAGCTTTTCCTCTTGTAACTTTATTGTTTTAAGACCTGCTCCTCACCTTTAAGCAAACATTTCCACATCCTGCCTAATGTAGACACGCCTTTAGAGATAATAACTGGAAATCACAGCTAATTTGTGTCATCAGTCTTGGTGTTTGAGATATCAACTTATAAAATTTTAGGATACAATAACCAAAAAATGTTAAATATAATTATCATTGGTAAGTATATGCAAATTTTTTAACAGAATATAAATTTTCTTTAAAATATAATAAAATAGGAATTATTTAGATTAATTGTTCTTAAATGGGTTTTTAAATAATTGTATTATATACTTGGTGAATTAGACTACAAAATTATTAAATTATAAAGGCATCTTATCAAATGACATTTCAGCCAAGGAAGGCAGAAAATAAATGGTTACTGAAAATGTGTCAGACATAGCGAGAGCTTCCAAGCTAAATTATTCATTAAGAATAAGTTTAATTTACACTATTTTCAAGTTCAAATAAAGTACTTGTTAGCTACTAATGGACAGAAGATTGATTTGAACTCAGAAGGCTGTGGGCCCAAAATACATACATCTTCCTCTATACCCTATTGTTTTACTTTTGAAGATTAGTTTTAACACAATGCAGCAGCTGTAGCTATTTTTTAAAGTGGACCATTTCTGAAAATCAATTTGATATGAATTTGATGTTAAGATGTGTCTAATATGCTGAAGGAATATTCCTCTTCTGGAACCCTCTAAAAACACTGTGTTGTGTAATATTTGAAAAAGAAAACCAGGGTTCCCATTTGACTCTATTATTAATTTACTGTGCTATCTTGGGAATACAACTTATTCACTAAAGACCACTTCTGTGTATTACTAAAGAAGCAAAATTAATGAACTCAGTTTTACAATTCAATTTTTATTATATATAACCGTAGTAGTATTATGCTCATATTTTGGTTTAAGCATTAGAGTAAGAGAGAAAATGTATTTACGTTTCTGTAACACAGATTTTCTTACACAGAAAACCTATATCTAAACTGAGACTCTTCTTCAGTAAGCAAGAAAAATAGAGGTTTGCATATAAGGGCATGAGTGTGATAATTATCCTAGCTAATTAGCAACACTAAGTTGGGTAGATGGTAGATGGCGAGTTCTGATGAAAGTTGATCAAAGCATAGGTCTTAACAGATTGGAAACTTGTAAATTTAATTGATAAACTTTCCAAACATAAAATAATTATTTTATGTTTTTAAATAGGACAATCTACTTCATCACTGTATGCGAAAACCTCTCGTACTCACATACATTATCGCCTTGATATCTTTGTGGATTCATCTCAGATGTATGTGAGGAGGTATCTTCCATTTCTTGATCCTAGCAGTCCCTGTTAATCTTGTTCACCTGTTACCTGAGTTTTGCACAATAAAGGGCATATGTTGATTGCCTTTTCCCGCTCAAGTTGATATTTTCCTGGCTCTTCAAATGCTGAGTAATTTTGATTTGTGTCTTAGACAACAGATATTTGAATGGCATCAGATTGCTCATTAGAAAATGTGAAGACCAGAAGGAAATGTAACAATATTTTCCCAGCTTTATTGAGCTATAATTGACAATAAAAATTGTTTACGTTTAAGATATATATAATGTTTTGATGTCCATACACATTGTTAAATGAGGACCACAATCAACTTAATTAACATATCTATCACTATACATAGTTACCTACTTTCTGGGGTGGAGCAATATTTTTAACTCCTAAAAGGAAAGATTGTCAACCCCGACTTCATGCAGTGAAACTATCCTTAAAACATGAAAGTTAAATAATGAAATTAAGAAAATTAATTGCCAGCAGATCTCTACTAAGAGAATCATTAAAGGACTTTGTTGTTGTTGTTGAGATGGTGTTTTGCTCTTGTTGCCCAGGTTGGAGTGCAATGGCGCAATCTCGGCCCACTGCAACCTCCATCTCCCAGATTCAAGCGATTCTCCCACCTCAGCCGCCTGAGTAGCTGGGATTACAGGCGCGTGCCACCACACCCAGCTAATTTTTTTGTATTTTTAGTAGAAACAGAGTTTCACCATGTTGACCAGGCTGCTGTCCAGCTCCTGACCTCAGGTGGTCCACCCACTTCGGCCTCCCAAAGATAGAAAAATCCTGAAAGGTGATTAGCAGCTTCCCAATACAATGTCGGAGTTGGGTGAGGAGGCTCAAGCATGCACAGTAAGAGGCAAAATGGCAGAGTTTAACTGGTATATGACCTTCTAGGGATATTTGACTGGTCAGTGAGGAATGCCTCAAGTGAGCATGCATACAACTCCAGTAAACACACTTCCTATGCTCCCCTCCCAAGGGCTAGCAGGCCACTGCGCATGCGGACAGCCCACCCCCAAGGGAAGAATCAGGGGAGAAGTGAGGCAAGATCCCGGAAGCATGCCAAAATATAAAACTCCAAGTCAAAAGGTGAAACTGCGCCTGTGATCTCTCAAGTCTCCTGCTTTACTTCCTTTCATTCCTGCTCTAAAACTTTTTTTTTTTTTTTTTTGGAGATGGAGTCTGGCTCTGCCGTCCAGGCTGGAGTGCAGTGGCGCGATCTCGGCTCACGGCAAGCTCCGCCTCCCGGGCTCACGCCATTCTCCCGCCTCAGCCTCCCTAAAGCTTTGTAATAAACTTTCACGCCTGCTCTAGAACTTGGCTAGGGCTCTCTTTCTGCCTAATGCCCCTCAGTCCAATTCTTTCTTCTGAGGAGGCAAGAATTGAGGTTGCTGCAGACCTACGTAAATTTGCTGCCTGTAACATACTGTAATTCCTGGAACAAATGTTAAAAATAACCACAAAAAGACAAAGGACATTATTAAAAACACAGTTAAGGCTGGCACAGTGGTCCACGCCTGTAATCCCAGCACTTTGGGAGGCCAACGCGGGTGGATCACATGAGGTCAGTTTTTTGAGACCAGCCTGGCCAATATGATGAAACTCCGTCCGCTACTAAAAATACAAAAATTAGCCGGGCGTGGTGGCGGCGCCTGTAATTCCTGCTACTCGGGAGGCTGAGGCAGGAGAATGGCTTGAACTCGGGAGGCAGAGGTTGCAGTGAGCTGAGATCACACCACTGCACTCCATCCTGGGCGACAGAGCGAGACTCCATCTATAAATTAAAAAATACACAATAAATAAATGAATACACCACAAATTAAAATTGAATGAAAAAGAAAGTTTAAATGATACAAAAGAGGACACAGTAAGGGAAAAACTTGAATAAATAACAGAGGGAACAAATATAAAATAAATAATAAAATGGCAGTTTTAAATCCAAACATTTTAATAATTATATTAAATATAAATGGTTAAACATATCAAATGAAAGGCAGATTGCCAGATGGAGAAAGGTATATCATGTTCATGAAAATAATAGTCAAAATAAAGCTGGATTAGCTATGTATATTGGACAAAGTGGACTTCAAACAAAGAAAATTGGCTTATCTCTGTATTGGAGTATCACATCATCACACTAAAAATGATCATCATGAAATTACTGATTACTATCCAACCCAAACCATGAAATCAAACTGAGAAATGTGTTTTGACAAGGGAAATAATACATTTTGGACTATGTAAATATCCTCACAAGCATAATACTATTTTTATTAACATCTCCAAATAGATTTTTTCATAAGAAAACAAAAAAAATACAAAAAATATTTTTTATGATTAAACCAAATCAAGATTATGTTTTTTATACTTTTCTGAAACTTGTATTTATCAGTCAATAATATATTATGGAAATGCCTATAATTCAACTGTTGTAGTTTTAATTTATGCTTTTTCAATGGCTTCATGCTCGGAATGCACTGAAATTTATTCAATATTCCTGTTATAAATGAGTGAGCATTCATTTTTATTTTATTTATTATTTTGCCACAATGAACAATGCTAAAATAAATATCCTTCAACATTTATCTTTTCATACAATTACTTCACTCCTATAATATAGATTCTGAGGACTAGAATTTTGAGTATATAAATTTAATCAAAACATTATAGCCTGTGTTTTTAAAATTTGTTAGTTTTTTTTAAACTATCTATTATAGCATCTAGGTTTTTAAATTCTTCTATTAAGTGATAAGCTCATGGGGCTTTCTGACTTTTTTCCTCAATAGTCCTCAAATGGTCAAACCCACAATTATCATTAATTTACCTTTTAAAAATATTTTACTTTATTTTTAATTGCCACATAATAATTGTACACAGGTTTATGGTACAGAGTGATATTTCTATACATGTATACAATGTATAATGATCAAGTCAGGGTAATTAGCCTATTAATCACCTCAAATATTTAGCATTTCTTTGTGCTGAAAACATTCAAAATATCTTTCCACACAAATATTAGAAGGGGCAAATATTAAAAAGCGAGACTAACTCAAAGGCACAGGCACCAAAAATAAAAATAGACAAAGGGAATTCCATCAAACTAAAAACATCTGGACAGAAAGGAAATAGTCAATAGAGCATAGAGACAATGCAGAGAATAGGAAAAAATATTTGTAAGCCATACATCTGATGAGGGGTTAATATCCACACTATAAGGAACTCAAATGCCTCAACAGAATTCAAATAGCCCAATTAGAAAAGTGGCAAGAGACCTGAATAGACATTTCTCAAAAGAAGATATACAGATGACCAACAAGTATATGAAAAAAATGGCACTTTTAAATCCTCAGAGAAATGCACATTAAAACCACAAAGAGATATCACTTTATAGCTGTTGGAATGCTATGATCAAAAACATGAAACATTAGCGTTGGTGAGAAAGTAGAGGAATGGGAACCCTTGTACATTGTTTCGGAGAATGCCATTAGGAAAAACAGTGTGGAGGTTTCTCAAAAGATTAAAAATAGAACTACTGTATGATCCGGTAATCCCACTAATGGGTATACGGTATATCCAAAGGAAATTAAATCAGCATATTGAAGAGATAGCTACACTCCCACCTTTGTTGCAGCACTATTCACAAAGCCAAGGTGTGGAATCAACCTGTGTTCATCAACAGATAAATGCATAAAGAAAATGTGGTACACATACACACTGGAATATTATTCAACCTTTAAAAAAGAGGAAATCCTGCTGTGTGTGACAACATAGATGAACCGGCAAGACATTATGGCAAGCGAAATAAGCCAAGCACAGAAAGACAATTACCACAATACCTCACTTACATGTCGAATTCAAAATAAGTGAACTCAGAAGCAGGGTGAAAACTTATAATTAAGTGTTCAATGAAAATACATGAGAACCTATTACATAGTACTTGGGTTCCTCATCCGGATGCTTCTTACTCCAATTAAAAGGGCGAGAGGGTGCGGGTAATTGCAGAGTCCAGAGTGGGATTTTGGGAACAGGACTGCTGTGCTGGGACTCTCACTATCCTTTCCCACAAAGGCTTGGGGTGCAGACATTGCTTCCTCATCCCAAGCCTAGTAGAGGGGTTCGAATAGGCACACTCAGAAAGCTCGACACATATTCCCTCCAGTGGGAAACAGATGCTTGACTCATGCCAGAGGAAGAAAACGTATTCTTGGCAGCAGAGTAGGGAGCTGCAGCTGGAAAGGAACTGCACTTCCAGCTGCTGACAGGCAGGTCAAAATGCATGCATCCCAGTGACTGGATGTGACACCTAAAGAAGGATCATTAGCCTGGAGGTCATCCAAAATGATCCCTACCCAGAAGGGCAGCATCCTGTAGTCCCAAGATTACAACAGTAAGTGGCTCTTGGTGGAGAAAGCTAAAGCAGATCGACAGTGGCAAGGCAACAGAGAGTCATCACTTACATCATGGAAGCTATAGTCTAAGGAAACCAACTAGTTGCCTTTAAAGAATTCACAAAATACCTTGCAAGAGAAGCCACAGCTTTAAACACCTGCTAGATACAGGACATATGAAGGCTACATGCAGTTGTGCCAGGCAAGGAGGAATGCTCTCTGCCTCCTTTTGCATCTTCTCTCCCTTTATACCATCCTTAGGGATTAGAAGCAGCATCTATCAGCAGGGTTAGGATTGAGTGACAAGAATAGTGAAGCCCACTCCAATTAATTTTTCTGACAGCCACAGCCCTCCTGAGGCTGATCCTAGCTGACAGAGAAATAGAAAGGCAAATTATCTAAAATAGAGATTCAAATAATATATCTTCACCTATCCTTCTTTTTGTCTTCATTTACTCTCTTACCTTCTAAGATTGACTTTCTTTGTGCTGTTTCTTTATAGTTATATCCTTTTTTTCCTTTTTTTGGAGAAAGAGTCTTGCTCTGTCGCCCAGTCTGGAGTGCAGTGGTGCGATCTCAGCTCACTGCAACCTCTGCCTGCCAGGTTCAAGCAATTTTCCTGCCTCAGCCTCCAGAGTAGCTGGGACTACAGGCACGTGCCACCATGCCCAGCTAATTTTTTGTATTTTTAGTAGAGACGGGGTTTCAGTATGTTAGCCAGGATGGTCGCGATCTCCTCACCTCATGATCCCCCCGCCTCGGCCTCCCAAAGTGCTGGGATCACAGGCAGGAGCCACCGGGATCATAGGCAGGAGCCACCACGGCCGGCATAGTTACATCTTTTCTTTTTTTAGGTTTTTTTTTTTTTTTTTTTTTTTTTTTTTAATTGTTTTCTGACTGCCATTGCTTTTTTTTCTTAAAGGTGAGTTTGCTGTAGGGGGAGAAATTTGGCCTGGTAGGAGACACTTGCCAATGTGTGGAGATGTTATGATTATCATAACTAAGGAGGTGATACTACGGGCAACTAGGGGAAAGGGTCATGAATGCTGGCAAATGTCTTAGAAGACGCTCCCTCCTGACACTCTTACCTTATATATCTATGGACACTTTAATTTGCTGAAAAGATGAGACTGTGTTTGCCACTTAAAGTGGCATCTAAAAGTGACCAGAAATTCTAGCATCCTCCCCACACTTTAATCTAGTGGTAGAGAAAAAAATTATCCTCTGTACAACTTTAAAGAGACAATAAAAGACAAAAATAAACTCTCTATTAGCTCTAATGAGTCCTACTTGATTAACATACAGATTACAAACACACATTTACTTTCCTTCACCATGATGTAAGAAGTCAATGATTTAAAAAAAAATATTAACGAAACTCTCAAATGTTAGCTAGAGGTAGATAGATAGATAAAAGATAGATATATTTAATATACATATATATAAATACACACACACATATACAAACAGATATTGGTAAGGGGAGTGTCTAAACACTCAAGTCAGTACTTATGCAATGCACAGAGACTGTTTGTATATTTCCAATAGGAGGGGCTCTGTTCCTTGATTAATATACATACACCCAACCCTCTTAATAACTGCATTTTTTAGAGTTTTACTTGTCTCACTTTATTAGTTACATGAAGCATATTTTTGGAATTTATCAAAACCTCCAAACACTTAATAATTCCCTGGCTTTTTTTCCCAGTTTTTCCGTTATCACTCATTCTCTTCCTGGCAACCCAGCCTGGATCTAATCATCAATCATTTTACCTACATTCTAACCTGGGATCTCTTTCTTTCCATCTAATTCCAGAACCACACCTGCCCTGTTAAAACCTCAAACTCTGATCAGTCTCACCATTTGTTTTCTATGTATTGATTCCCTTGAGGTTGAACATTGCTGGAGAATATTTCATCAGCTTGCTGATTGGCACCACTTCAGCTTATTATTCAACCTCAGCTGCTCCTCAATATTCCTTGGCAAGTTATTTTTGCAAAAGCTTAATCATGTCCTTTATCAAACTCCTAAAAATCTACTAGCATCTAACCACCCTCTCACATTTCATAGCTGTTCTGCTCTTACTTTTTTGGGGAAAAAATTGAGTCCTTCAGTTACACATTTACTCTCCCCAAACCCATTTCTTCACCCATCCTTCTTTTTGTCTTTCTTCACTCTATTACCTTCTAAGATTGACTTTGTTTGTGTTATTTCTCTATAGTTATATCATTTTTTAGTGTTTTGTTGTTGTTGTTGTTTGTTTTTCCTAACTGCTGCTTTGTTTCCTTAAAGCTCAGTTTGCTGTAGGGGGAGAAATGTGGCCCTGTAGGAGAGACACTTGCCAATCTCTAGGGATGTTATGATTATCACAATCAAAGAGGGGATGTTACTGACATCCAGGCGAAAGGGCCATGAAGGCTGCAAATGTCTTAGAAGGCACTCCCTAATGACTCTCTTACTTTGTCATTAATTCATTAAAATTATCATCTAAGTTTTGTTGGATTTAATTACCAATACATAATACACCTTAATTAAATATTTTTATAGAAAGGTAAAATAATTGTAAACATTAAAAAAAGAAGACACATATATTCATCAGGCAAAAACATGAACAGAAATACTTATTTTGTGGCACTCTAATAACATTTTAAATTACAAAAAGAGTCTTTGAGAAATAGAGATTTTCCTTCTTTATGCAGTTGTTTCCCACTCTGCTTTCCTGGTCACCCTTCCCAATTTGCAGAATTATTTATTTGGCACCGTTGAACGTAATCAGTTGAGAAAAACAAGAGCATGGTTTCTATCTCAAGTTTGAGTTTTCCAGGCTCTGCTCTTGCCACATCTCTTCTCGTCTGAGTTAATCACAAGGGTGGGGAACACATACAATTCCCGACTTCAACAATTACTCCTTCTGCCTCACACCCACGGGAGAAGTCTTTACAGATAAAGTAATGATCTGCAGCACACGTTAAATGTGCCTCTCTGACCAACCTTGGGAGAAGAAAACGACAGGAAACAGTAACACTTGGGAGCACTTGTTCATTATAATGCTTTAATAAGTTGATATGCATTGGATTCTGTATAATATATTAAAAAAAAGAGAAAGATTATTATGGTTTAGCTTTTATATTAAAACCTAAGAAGGAAATAAGGAAAAGGGATCTTCTTGAACCAAAAATGTTGTTTATTGTTGTCGCTGCTGTTCAAGAAAATCTTCTCAAATAGTTAATGCACCATGGTGTTTTTGAGAAAGATTGGGACATTTTTTAAGTATTGTTTTGTAAAAGCATAGGTTATTAAATCCATTCAGTTAGGCAACATTTTGAGTGTGTTATTCTCTCTCATAGGCTCCGAGTGTTGTCTTGAAAATGCCTTTTCTCAGCATCTAAAATTGTAAAAGCAGGAAAGCTTTAGCCAGCCTCTAAGCTTGAGCAGATTTCCAAAATCAATTTGTGATCTCTCCTTCTAAAGAACTGAACCTAGATTGCTAAATTCCAGCAAAAAGTCTACTTCTCCTTGTTTAATGCTTTTCTACATTGTCTTTCCCTTCAGAAACTGTTCTTCCGATAGAGGGTATTCACAAAAGCATTTTTATTTATTTTGGCATTTTGTATTCATGTTGGTTGATTTTCCAAATATATAGTTCAGCAATTTTTGCTTTAGGTTCCCATGAAAGTTTCCTGTGATTGAACAACGGGTGAATAAAAACAAACTTGTGGGTTATTTTGCATACAGGTTAGACAAAACAAACATTTCGCCAATAAATTGTTCTCTCGATTTTCATTTAACTCCTTGACTAAAATAAAAGATATCTGAATGTTTAGGTTTCCTTCATAAACATAGCTTGTGTTCATATCATTAAAACAATCTCACCAGGCTTTGGTTAGAAATTTACATTCACAGTAGCAGTTGTTTAAAGACAAGAAGTAGAGGTGATATATTGAAGGCCATATATTGAATGCCACAAAGGGCATGACAAGATCAAATGACTTGGATTGACAAAATACGTATGTCAAATGCTAAATCATTTGTCCAGGTTGTTGATTATTTAGAGGTTGATGATGCTACTATTCAGTGTACAGCCAAAATTCCTTGCCTTTTTATCTTCATCCATTCTCCACCACCACCCTCTACACTTCCCCGTTGCCTTTTCACTCTTGCTGCTTTGGAGTAAAATGGGATATCTTGGAATAAAGTTGCTTGCTGATAACTGTATCATTAAATTTTAAACAATTTATGTTCTACTTGTAGATCTACAATCTCTGCAGATAATTTATGTGTAAATTAGTAGATGGATTTTGTAGATTATCTGTCATGCTAGGAAAATTTAAATTGTACTGAAAGCATGAAAAAGTAATCTTATTTGACAAGTAGTTCTATCATCTACATAAGGAATGCAAACCTTAAGTATCCTCTGCATAGAACATTAATTGAATGGTAAATACATTCACAAAACATACATCTGAATGTTTTGACTGTTCCCCTAAGAGTGCTAAGACAACTTCTTGCCCACAGTGCATTCCACACTGTTTAATTGACTGTTTGTTAGAAAACCCCATTGCAAAACGATATTCAATAAAGACATGCAACCCTCTTCAAATGTTTTTACTTCCTGCATCTAATACCTACACCTAACTTGCTTATGTTAATGGACCAATTTAGTTTTAAATATGTATACAAGTAAATTCCTGGCCAGGTGCAGTGACTCAGGCCTGTAATCCCAGCACTTTGGGAGGGCAAGGTGAGCAGATTGCTTGAGCTCAGGAGTTCAAGACCAGCCTGGGCAACATGGTGAAACCTTGTCTCTACAAAAAAGTACAAAAATTAGCTGGGTGTAGTGGTGTGCACCTGTAGTCCCAGCTACTTGGGAAGCTGAGGTGAGAGGACTCCTTGAGCTTAGGAGGCAGAGGTTGCAGTGAGCTGAGATCGCACCACTGCACTCCAGCCTGGGTGACAGAGTGAGACTCTGTCTCAAAATAAATACATTTCTTCATAGTTTTATCAATTATGACATGGTTTTCGGATGAATCAAGTGTCTCCTTGGGGAAGTTACACAGTTTTCTCTGACATTGTCCCCAGTCTAAGCTAGGAGTCCCTCATATGGCCTGTCAACTATACATGAAGCTTTTGGATGAAAGGGTATGTATCAGTAAAGTTTCAGTGAGGGGACAAGAATCAGTAGGAGCTATATGTTAAAGGATTTATTGCAGTGAGTGGGGTTATATGATCGTGGAGGCTGATTAGGCAAGTCCAAAGTCCATAGAGCAGACCTTCAAGAAAGGATGCTGAAACTCTAGAGCATGAACTAAAGCTTCATTCCACAGGCAGAAATTATTAGTATTCAGGGAAACCTCAGTTCTGGTACTGAGCCTTTTAACCGATTGAATCACGCCCACCCAGATAACCTGGGATAATCCCCTTTACTTAAAGTCGACCGACGATAGACCTTAATCACATCTACAAAATGTCTTCATAGCAATACCTGGACTGGTGTTTGATTAAATATTGCTACTAGAGCCCAGTCAAGTTGACATAAAATTGATCATCATAGGATCTCTGTCTTTTACCAGCTTTTTATAATAAAAAATGTCAAAAATACAAAAGAGTGGAAGGAAACAGAAAAAACACCCACATGCTCCCTACCTAGAATTGAAATGTATTAACACTTTAGCAAATATGCTCTGTGTGTCTATGTGGGCACATTGGCATGTACTTTTGAAAACTTTTGAAAATATATTGCACACAAATATCACCCTACGTCTCTAAAAACTTTAACATCCATGGCCTAAAAATAGTACATTCTTTTTCATAACCACAATTACATTGTATCTCCTACCAAAAATTAAATAATCTTAGAAAAATCATCAAAAATTGGTTTATATTCAAAATTGTTCCAAAACAAGGAAAGCAAAAGTGAAGAAATGAAGGAAGCGAAAAATAGAGAAAGCAATAAATAAAGAGAAAATCCTGAAGTTTCCTTCTAAGATTTAAGGTCAGATACGGGATGCATGTTTTAAAAACATCCCTTATCTTATCGTCTCGGGTACCTAAGTACAGTGTTGGGCAAGCTGGGTGTGGAGTACATCCAACAAAGAAACAGGAAGATGCCTCCAAATCATCTCACATCTCAGAATTTTATAAACTGCAAATTGTTAATATATTACATCTAAATCCAAGATGTGCACTGTAATATTTGATTCTTTGGATATTCTAAATTTATTTATCTGCAATCCATTTGCTAGGCATCAGTTTTTAGTGCCTTATCATATACTAAGCAGTGCAGATAATGAGTGAAATAAGATTATATTTTACTTGGTTTAATTATTTTTATGTCAGTGCTACAAATTCATTCTTACATCATCTACTTCAAGAGCAGAATTACTGCAGAAAACAGAGTTGTTTTTTAACTATTTGGATTAAGTGAGATTTTAAAAATATCATTCCTGTATTAATGCCAATTTGAAAGGGTGAGAATATTTGGATTATTTTTATCGATAATAGGAATATGTTGCATATAACACTGAAAGTAAGTTGTACTCCATTTATAATTATATTAATCCTTCATTCAAAAACAAATCACTGAATGACTAGTGAGTTGCTTAATAGATTTCAAAATTGTTGTAACACATGGTCCTTGTGATGAAGAAGAGTAGGCAAAATATTAGGTAAAGAGAAATGGAAAGATTGGATAAATAAAAACATGTACAATTTGGTGACTAAAAAGCACATTTTTGTATCTGCTGGACTGTTTCAGTGGCTTTCTTCACTTAACGTTAATTCTCATAAACCCTCACCGACTTCCAAGCCATGAGTTAGGAATTACTTGGTTAACAATACTCCATCTGGTTTTCCCAGAATTTTGAGAAGAAGTAACACTTAGGCATTCCTTGAAAGATAACAACTTTATACGTGACAAAATTCATTTTCCCCTTCATTCATTTAATTCCACAAAATGTTTACCCACTTATCCATTATATGAATCCAGTTTCAAATACGATTTGAGGAAGGATTACTTCAAAGAATGTTTTCTGAGACATTTTAAAATGGTAATTGATGATATGAGTATTTGCTTAGCTAGAGCAGTTCTTGAGCTGTGGAGAACATCCTGTTCCTTGGAAGTAGTTTCACTGTATAGCAAATGCTTCAGAAAATAGGAAAAAAAATAAACACTCAGAAAATTACTAACCTTGTATGACTTCAAGTCAACTTTGAAATTTTGCGGTGGGAGAGATACAAAGAAACAGAGTTTTGTTTGCCTCCTTCAAAATTTGAAAAGTGTATTGCATTTGTTAGAAATTAACATTGAGGCAAAAGAGACCTCCCGTGAGTTTCTGTCTGGCCTTTGCACAATAAATTATGACCTGAAACATGGCCATTAGCAGCATTGGCATAGTGGAGAGACTTTTCCAAAGACTATAAATGCCGAGCCACAGTGTCCCCCCTACAAAATCACACTGTCTCACAGCCTGTATGGAGCTGAATTTACGGAGTTCTTTTTCATTAGAACGTGGGGAAAGCTTAAGAACTAGCTATGTGGGTAAGAAAAGGTGAGAAAAGACGTCCTTGATAGAGCAGAGCTATAAAACAATCACTTCCACTTAAAATACAGTATATATTACTTTAGTATTAAGTATGCTCCTTATGGGGCTTTTATGGGTCCCAAAGTTTCTGAATTCAGGTCCCAGACTAATGTTAATGCAGATGCAATTACTTTGATAATTTTTGACTTCTACTTCTTCACTCTTTTGCTATATTATATGCCTCTTGGTCTTCAAAGAGAACTGTAATTGAATCAGTTTAACCCAAATATGTCCCATGTGCAGCTCAAAAGACTTCTTAGTTTTGAAATTAGCAAAGTATTACAAGGATTTTGTACAGAGCTACATTTCCCATTTAAAGACGTTTTCTAGGTCTAACCTAATCCATTGACTGATGGTTTTCACATACTAATTAACAAGAATAATTTCAGTCATTTGCATTATGTGACCTCTCAAGCCCCTTTGGTCAAAAGCTTAGTTACCTCTTTTTTTTTTTATCATTATTATTATTTTTAATAGAGACAGAGTCTCACTGTGTTGCCCAGACTGGTCTTGAACACCTGGGCTCAGTCAATCCTCCCACATTGCCTCCCCAAAGTGCTGGAATTACAGGCATGAGCCACCACAACTGTCCCTTAGTTACTTCTTGTTTTTATTTTTTTGTGAAATGTTTGTGCCGTGTGCACGTGGTGGTGTTGTTATTGTTGTGGTTCTGGGTGTGTGTGAAACTGTTCTTTTTTAAAGAATGGAATCTTCTAAACCTGCAATAAAAAGTTTCAATTACTCTACACAGTGGAAGCATTTGAAATATATTTACAAAATTATTTATCCTAGTAACTATAAGCATCCTAATGGTCTTCACATAAAGGTTATTTCATTTTATCAAACAATTATTTCTTGTTGGATCATAAGAGAAAGAATATTTTTACATACTTTGAAGCAGTATTTGGTTTTTGGTATTTTCTCTATCAGGAAACATGTGGTCAGTGAATGAGTAAAAGAATGTTTGGTGCCAAGCACCATCTTATTATAAATACCACTATTTTTCATTCTGCCTTGCCATTCATGGCCAAGAAGAAATTCCTTTGCCAGGAAAAATAAATAAATACAGGTGAAAACTGAAGGATAAGAACAAGGCATCTAATACAAGATACTAAAAAGTTAAAAATTTGGATTTTATACACATGGAGTATGAAGTAACTTTACTATACGTTGTTAGGATTACAGCCATTAATAAAAGTTGAAAACATTAGAGCAGTAGTAATTTTATCTCTAAAAGCATTCCAGTAGGAACTCTAAATTCTGAGGGGCTCAGTGTCCCAGTGTCTCTTCTCTGTCTGTACTCTCTTTCTCTGGCTAGTCTCATTTATCTCATGTCTCATGCCTTAAATGCAATCCACCAATGAGACCCTCATTAATAACAACCTCTTGCCTGAACTTCAGAAATGTACATCACCTACTTATGTGGCACTTTGACTTAATTCTAATAAGCATATCAACTTGACCTTGTCACCTACTCAGCCATTTCCCCCTGTCTTGATAAATGTTATCATCATCTGCCCAGTTATTTATCCAAATGCTTAGATGTCATTAATCCTCATTCCTTTTTTCTCTTCATTCTCACTTTTAATCTGTAGGCAAATCTGCAGGCACTTTTACTACAATATCTATGCTAACAGTTCAATACTCCCCACTATCATTACTGTAGCACAAGTCTGGGTCTCTGTTTTGTTTATGCATAGATCCTTACTGGACTTCCTGCTCCAAAATCCAAATAGCATGATTTTCCAAAAATTCAAAATAGATAATGATGTCTCCTTGCTTAGAACCTTCAATAGCTTTCTATTTCACTTACAATACACACTTCTTACGATGACCAGCCTCAAAAGGATCTGGCCCCTACCTGCCTCTCTGATTACACATTGTATCACTTTTACTTTGCTCACTGCAGCCACATTGACCTTTTCCCAGGTTATTGAGTGTATCAGGTCGGTTTTGCAGTGGTTGATTTCTCTTGTCATCTCCACGTGGATAATTTCATGATAAAATTAAAATATCAGTTTAAATTTAAGTCCCTCCTATGGCCAGCTGTATTTACATAGTTTGGAGGTGCCCAATGATTACTTTTTGGTTAAATCACCCTCTTTCATTTTTATCATAATATGTACCACTACTTAAAAATATCTTATTTATGCATTTATTTCTTTCTTTTCTGTCTCCCCTCGTATGGAATAACACATTGTCCTTTTTTGGGCCAATATAATTGTGATAGAATCTTACCAGTTCAAGAATGTCAGGTATGGAGGGTATTTTGAAAGTCTACACCTCTACTTTTTTCATCTATAAAAGATGAGGAAATTCCCTTTAACTATCTCACTGGGTTGTTGTGTGAAACAAAAGAGATAAGAAAGGTAAAAATAGTGTTGAATAACAAAATTTCTATACAATAAAAAATATTATTATTCTCATGAGGTATGGACCTGGGTAACATCACAGATAATGGGAAGACTTTTCCTATTAGAATATTTTATGATAAACTCGGAACTATAGAACTCTGTGTCCATCATCACTTAATAATTTATCTAAACTATTACATATATTGCTTTATGAAACTTTTTTTACCCCTATAGCCAGTTGACCTCAAGTCAATGCTTAGAATCACCACTCAAATGGTAACCCTTAATGATGTTGAAATGACTCAACATATTCTATGAGGCATGATCTCACTGAAAGATAAGGCAGTCAAGAGCTTGTTTTCCTGTGCTTTCTCTCTCAAATATGTCTTCACAATCAACCTCACACTGATAAGAAATACCCAGCTCCAACAAAAAGCACATGGAGACAGCTACTGTCCTTAAACATCGTCTTCCTCTACATAAATGAGTAAAAACCTCACAAACACAAATAATAATGAAGCTGCCATGTCAGCAATAGGACTTTTGTAGACTGATTTCTACAATGAAATCTAGACAATTAACCTGTCAACTATTTTTCAGATCTCTCTTATTCTAACATAGATTGAGTAATTTCAGACAGTTGGAATTGGTTCTTAACATTGACCTTCATAAGTTGAAATTCCAAGAATGTGAAACAGCTGCCATTTACAGAGATAAGCCTATAAAGTTTTATAAAGCTATAAAGCTGAGAGATTTCAATGTCAAAAAATTGGACTGCTATTAGCAACAATTTAAAAGTTCTGAGCTTTATTAAGTAAACTGAAGAATAAGACATAAATAGAGAATACAAACATAATAATCACCATACTCAGCCTAGCCTTGTGGCCATCGATGATCTTGGATATATTCTACCTAATGATATCTGTGTATAAGGAAAAAGTAGTAATATATATATTCCTGCCACATATATTATTTCATAAGCACATTAGATATATTTTTTGTTTAGATTATCTTATCTCCCATACTTAGAAGTCAAGTGCCAAACTTTTTCTTGCTCTATTCTTCATATTTGTTTCCAAAATTACACTAAGATTACTTAGAATTTTTGACTTCCTGCAATGCATTTTTTAAATCCGCCACACAAATCACTTTAAAATAAAGATAATAATGAAAGAAAGTTGGCGCCACAACTGAGCCCTCAGTATGTGACAAGTATAAATCAGTGGGGACAGTAGTCAGAGCAGCTTTATAAGCACAAATCACGTGCTGACCTTGCATTCCCTCAATTCTATTTCTGCTACTTCCAGTTCCTATTTGAAAGAATTCAAAATCCTGCAGTTGTGCCAGTGTTTATTTTGGTGGTTGGCAATCAAGTAAAATACATTTAACAAGGAAAATGAAAAGTGAGTCTTGTATTATTGGCTCAACTATTCAATCTTGCAAAGATGTATTATAGTTTTCTTTGAACAGCCTTGAATGTTTTGGTTTGGTTTTGAAAAAGGGAGAAAAAAATAGGAAGCCCCAAATATTAGTAAGGAGTTTTATTTCAAAATCCTAAAATTTAGAGATTGAACAAGCTATGAAATGTATAGGAAGAAAAAATAATAATTAGTTGAAATCTTAGTTCTATACATGGTGGATTAATTATAAAAGTTTCTCCAATTACTTCCTTTGTGGTACACATACCCTTTGAATGTGAGTTTTCGTAATGCAACCTCTCACATCTGCAAGTGTGTGGTGGAGTCTTGACCCAGTTCTCAAAAATGTACTGGCCTTGTGACTTGCTCTGTCCTATAGAATGCAGCAGATGTGTTGCTAGCCCAATTTCAAGTTAAGACCTGAAGAGGTCTCATCTAATTCTGCCCATTCTTTTAAAACCTTACCAGTGCCAATGCCATGTGCAAAAGTTCATACTGGCATGACAGAGAATGAGAAACCTAGTAGCAAGCAATCTTATTGTCCTCAGCCAAGCAAAGCCACCTTGCTTCCCCTAATGCTGGAGAAAGCACATATTCATTGACTGCTCAATTCAGAAGTACAAAAGGACATATCTGAAGGGTCATCGCAAGGTTCAGAATTCCTCATGGACTGACCAAGGCTTCTGCTGCAGGAGCATCACACACAGTTCAACTCTGACTAATCCTACTCCTTCCACTTCCTTCCAGGTGTTGTTCTTGAGAGCACTCCCTTATATATACCAAGTAAATGCAAATCTCTATTTTTGCATGTGATTTCTAGAACACAGGAAGACAAACTTAGATGCCAAGAGTAGACTTAAAAAAGAGACTATAAAGAGAAATTCGCATCTGTATAATTGGCCAGATGGCTGATAGGTGGAGCACAGATAGCTCCCAGTAGGAAGTACTAGTGCAATTGTTAAACTTTCATTGATGGAAGGAAGTGCATGAATGAGTGCAGCATGATTTCAGAGTTCACGGAAGGTAATAACTATAAGGCTTATAAAATGGATTGATTTTTGCTGGACACCCAATATTTTAGAAAATGAAAACAAAAGCTGAATGTGATTAATTCATTCATTTATAGCTATGTGTGAGAGTCATAAGGCATTTTAGCAGCACATAAAGAGATCCTCATTTCCTATAGCCATAAGGCAGAAATAGTTGAAGATAAAGCCCACAATTTCATTATAAGAACAGCAGAGCTAAAAGGAAGGTTGTATCCAGGTGCAGTGGTGTGTGCCTGTCATTTCAGCTACTCAGAAGGCTGAGGCACAAGAATTGCTTGAACCTGGGAGGTGGAGGTTGAAGTGAACGGATAACATGCCATTGTACTCCAGCCTGGGTGATGGAGTGAGACTCTTTCTCAAATATAAATTAAAATACAAATAAAAGAAAGGTTGAATTCTCAAAATCAGCAAGTCTGCGAAGTCATGTCAGTGTCCTTATTCAAGAGGAGGAAGACTTTACAAGTTGATATGGCGATATAAGGGCCAATGCCTTGAAAATTGTGAGTCCCCAGATTTTTCCGAACACTCTGGGCCTGCAGAAAAGCTACACTCTTCCCACGTGAAGGCCAGCTAATGCCCCTGCACTGGGAGCTCAGCCATATCCACTTGCTTACACATTATCTATGGTTGCTGTCACATTACAACAGTAGAGTTGAATACTCGAGATGCAAAAACTCTGTCTCTCAAATCCTAATATATTTGCTGTCTGGCCCATTTTAAGAAAAACTCTTTTAATCACTGATATAGAGGACTTTGACCTTGATTCTAGGGTCCTGAAATTTCATCACACTCTCCCATTCCAGGAGAAATGATAAAGTGCTGGCCCATTTGTGAGTCACAGTAAATTCATTGGGTAAATGGACCCCCTTGAGTGCTATTTCTTTAGGTCCAAGCATGTTTAATTGAAATGATCATATTGGCCTTTGGCATGATCATCAATGTTGCTTCTCCTGTAAGGTAAGACCTAGCACAGTGAGGACACTCAAGTGGAAGCCTTGAAACTGCCCAACTATTCCTGCCTCACCAAGAGAGTGAATAAAAAGCAGTATTACATCTTAAGGAGAACAACATGTATTACTGTCAGTCTTAAAGAAAGACTCTTAAAGAACTTAAACGATGTAGGTATGTTTTTTCTCAATGCATCCATGCCACCAATTTGTCTTCTATAAAATCTAAAGGAATCCTGGAAAAATTCTTCTATGCAATCTCGAGGGATCCTGGAAAACATGAATAGACTATAATCTCAAGGTCATGAAGCATGGTACATGCATTCTTTTGATTCCTGAGTGTGACTGGTAGGCCTCCCTGGTCTCTGGAGGCAACATATTACACATTTAAGAAAATAGTTCCAACCCATTTCCTGAGTAACATGCAAGTCTCCCAGCTATAAATGGGACCTGGAGAAGGAATGAATCCCTATCAGGTTCAGGTTACAATGAAAGCAGCCATGCCACCTGAGCCATAATACCTATAGAGTCATGCATTTGAGGTATCTTTTGTGGTATGGGAGATCAGAATATGCTACTCCAGAATATGAAGGATTGTTGAGCTAAAGGCAATGAAGAAGTAGTTGCAGGAAAGATTTCTGCCCTTTTCTACATGCATAAAAGTAGGACATAGATTCATAAAGACAAAAGGTATAATGTCACTCTTCTACCAGGGAGAACAGAGGTAAAGTTCACTAAAGACAACTTTAGACCTTTATTGGCTTGTACGTGGTACCAGAAGAATCTACACTAACATGGTTTACTAATTAGCCTTTTTTTTTTTGAGACAGAATCTCACTCTGTCACTCTGTCACCTAGGCTGGAATGTAGTGGCACGATCTCAGCTCATTGCTACCTCCACCTCCCAGGTTTAAATGTTCAAGCGATTCTCCTGCCTCAGCCTCCTGAGTAGCTGAGACTACAGGCAAGTGTCACCAAACTGAGCTAATTTTTGCATTTTTAGTAGAGACAGGTTTTCAGCATGTTGGCCAGGCTGGTCTTGAGCTCCTGACCTCAAGTGATCCACCTGCCTAGGCCTCTGAAAGTGCTGGGATTACAGGTGTGAGTCAGAATTCTCAATCCTGAGACGATGGCCCTGATGGAATGGAGCCCAAAGGCATCATTGAGAGTAACTGGAATGAGATTGTTGACAGCTTTGTTGACATGAACCTCTAGGAGTTTCTCCTCCATGGCATCTGTGCCTATGGTTTTGAGAAGTCCTCTCCCATCCAGCAGCGAGCCATTCTACCTTGTGTCAAGGTTATGATGTGATCACTCAAGTCCAATCCGGGACTGGGGAAATGGCCACATCTGCCATATTGATTCTGCAGCAGATTGAATTAGATCTAACAGCCACCCAGGCCTTGGTCCTAGCACCCAGTAGAGAATTGGCTCGGCAGATACAGAAGGTGGTCATAACACCTGGAGACTACATGAGTACCTCCTGTCAAGACTGTATTGGGGGCACCAATGTGCGTACCGAGGCACTGAAATTGCAGATGGAAGCTCTCCATGTCATCCTGCATACCCTGCACACATGTTTGATATGGTTAACCAGAGATACCTGTCTCCCAAATACATCAAAATGTTTGTACTAGACAAAGCTGTTGAAATGTTAAGCCATGGATTCAGGGACTAGATCTATTGAGAAACTCCAAAAGTTTAACAGCAATATCAAGGTAGTTTTGCCGTCAGCTACAATGCCTTCTTATGTGCTTGAGGTGACCAAGAAGTTCATGAGGGACCCCATTTGGATTCTTGTCAAGAAGGAATAGTTGACCCAGGAGAGTATCCATCAATTCTACATCAATGTGGAATGAGAGGAACGGAAGCTGGACATGTTATGTGACTTGTATGAAACCCTGACCATCACCCAGGCAGTCATCTTCATCAACACCCGAAGGGAGGTGGATTGACTCACTGAGAAGATGCATGCTTGCGATTTCACTGTCTCTGCTGTGCATGGAGATATGGACCAACAGGAACGACATGTGATAATTAGCTTTTATCCGCTGTTTATTTGCCTTCCACAAGTTGCTGCTTCTAGAGTCTCAAAGTCCTTTTCTTTTGTCTTAGTACTTATCTAAAAATTTACTGTTTTATTTTTTAAGATGCTGGATATGCAAATAGAAATTCAAAGCCGCCTTTCTGAAAACTACACATTCCCTGGTGTCTCACACATCTATATGAAATATACATGTTAATGAACTTCTGTTTGTTTTCCTTTTGTTAATCTGCTCTTTGTTACAGTGGTCCTTTTTAACTAAGAATTTATGAGGGTAAAAGAAAAATTATTTTTCTTCCCTTACATTTGTGACAAGCCTTAGTCTCAGAACAACAACAGAGAACCCTGGGATTCTGTATCTAAGTCATACTATCTGTATCTGCATTCAGAAAGCATCTCCCAGCATGTCAAAGGGCTCTGGTAGAGACTGAGCAGCTGAACCTGGCACATCAAGTGACCGTGTGACCAGAACTGCCCATCTTGCACTGTATACATGTTATTTTCACAAGCTCCAAGGTCAAGAAGGCCTAACAGTAATGCATTTTAAGAAGAAAGCAATATATATGGGATGAGGCACGAAGAATCTCAGAGGGTGAAATTAATCTACACAGCGGGTCGCCCACACCATTTCATTCTTCCTTGTCGCACCTAGCATCTCTCTTTTGGTGTGGGGGAAATTTCTTATGGCCACGTGACAGAGGAGGAAAAAGGCTGAGTTTGTTTCCCAAGGGCCTCACCTTTGTAAGTGAGTTCAAACTGAAAATCAGTTACTGTACAACAGCGCCACTCATAGATGTTGCAAAATGACTGGTGATTATACATTTACCGATCTTAGGGTGATATAACTCGTCACCCACTTTGCATGGAAATAGAAAGTCCATGGTAGGAGTATGTACAGATACATTTACAGAAGCTAATGGTTTGATTGGTTTGATAGAGCCTTGAAGGAAAAAAGATAGGAAGAACTGGGACATGCAGATGAACTTAAGAGTAATGGGAACAAAGTATAAAGATCTATGTATGACATTTTAATGCCTACCAAAGAACATTCACAAAGAAGAGGCACTAACAGTGCAGATTTAACAGCAGCTTATTGACATCAGCCAGCATCACATCTATGCTCAGACACCCTTTTGCTGCAGTATAGACTCAAGCACAGAGTAGTCTTGGTAGTAGAGCTGGAGCCATGCAGGGCCTGACAGCATGGAATCCCACTCGATAAGGTTGATCTGGCTACTTCTCTAGTAAAATGCCCAGTGCCTTAGCAACTGAGATCAACTGTCAGTCTCTAATATGGCACCTTAAAATAACCCACCAGGCATTTAGTAGCAAGTTGCTACCCTTGAACTTCTGCTCTAAAAGGGACATGATTCACCTCGATTATAACTGGCACATATTTTAGTTATTGGCTTCCTTTTCCCAACCTCAAGACCTAGGCCAGTTATACCACCACAAAGTTTACTAAATATTTGAGCCATCACACAGGATTCTGCTTACAATCTCTTCAGATAAAGGGAATCATTTTACACAAATTAACATAAAAGAAGGAGAATACAACCACAAAGTCTATTGGTCTTATCACATACTATATTCCACGACGTGCCAACAACTGTCAGCCGATGGAGCAAATAAATGGGCTTTTCCTTTTTTCAGCTGTATCAAGGTAGAATTGACAAATAAAAAATTGTATATATTTGGCCGGGGCTCACGCCTGTAATCCAAAAACTTTGAGAGGCGGAGGCGGGCGGGTCACGAAGTCAGGAGATTGAGACCACCCTGGCCAACATGGTGAAACCCATCTCTACCAAAAATACAAAAATTAGCTGGGCATGGTGGCACGCGCCTGTAATCCCAGCTACTTGGGAGGCTGAGGCAGGAGGATGGCTTGAACACGGGAGACGGAGGTTTCAGTGAGCCGAGATCTTGCCACTGCACTCCAGTCTGGGGACAGAGAGAGACACTGTGTCAAAAAAAAAAAAAAAAGAATTGTATATATTCAAGGTGTACAATGAGTACTTCTGGGTTATTTAGTTAATCTCATATTTTAGGATTATAAAATCTAGAATTATGTAGATGAAATAATTCAACATGGTTTTTCACGATGCGGCAAAAATTGTACATCTATATACAAAAAATAAACGTGAATCCCACCTTGCACCACATGTAGAAATTGTAAAACATCTCCAAGGAAATGTCCAGAAAAAAAAACCCAGGAGACAACCTTGGATTAAGCTTAGACTCAATATCCAGCAACATGGATCATAAAAGGAAAATTAAATATATTGGCATCCAACAAAATTAATTAAAAAAAAAACAACAACAATTTGCTCTTTTAATGACACTGTTAAAAAATCAAAGAAAAAGTCACAGTCTTGGAAAAAATATTTCAAAACATATATATAATGAAAGTCTGTTATTAAAAATATATTTAAAAATTTCACAACTCAATAAAAAAATTAAAAGTGGGCAAAATATAAAGCTTTATCCAAGGAAATATGTGGACGCACATTAACATATGAAATGATACCATACATCATTTTAATTTAGGGAATGCAAATTAAGACCACAATGAGGTAGCAAACATCTGTTAGAATGGCTTTAAAACAAAACTGGCAGTATCGAGTTGCGGTGAGCATGCAGATCAATCGGAAATCTCACACAATGCTAGTGGTAATGCAAAATAACACAGCCAATTTTGAAAATGACGCAGCTACTTTTGAAAATATTTTGGTGCTTTCTCATAAAATTAAACGTCCATTCAGCATACAACACAGCAATCCCACTCCTAGGTAGATGTAAAAGAGAATTGAAAGCATATGTTTGTATAAATATCTATATACCCATGCTTATACCAGTTTTGCTCCTAATTACCCAAATGAAAGCCAAATGTCCATCAATAAGGAAAAGATTTATACAAATTATGGTACATCTATACAATGGAATAAAAAGCAGCAATGCAACAACATTAATGATTCACAAATGTATTAGACTAATTGAAATAAACCAGAAGCAAATGGTAGTACATACAGTATGATTTCACTCATATGACATTTTGGAAAAGGCAAAACTATATGGACAGAAAATAGACCGTTGTTTGTTAAGGGCTGGATATGGGAGAAAGAATTGACCACAAACTTGCATAAGGGAAATTTTTAGATGATGGAAATGTTCTATGTCTTAAATGTAATGACCATTTCTTGATTACATGCATTTATCACAATGCATAGAACTGTACAACCAAAAGGAATAAATTTGTCTATGAGTAAATTATATCCCAATACAAGTAATTTATTTAGTAGCACAAGAAGAACTTAGGACAATTTCTGGCACAAGTAAGTGTCCAAGAAACACTAGCTGCCATTGTTATCATCATCACCATTATTGAAATGAGAGAAACAGTTTTAATAAGTGAATAGTAAGTTATAATAATAATAAGTTACAGTTTTTATAATATAGGATGAGACAGTAATATAAATTTATTGTTTCTTAGTCAAATATTTAAATGGTCAAATGAATAAGACTATAAAAGCACAAATAATCTAAATCTCAAATCTGCATTTAGAAATAACAGTGAATATTATATAGTTTTTTTTACAGTATTCTAAATTTTCAAAACAGATTAAAAGTGTCTGTGCATGCATTTTATTCATGCAATGTTTATTGACCATTTATCACGTGTAAATCCTATGCTACGTCCTGAGACTATTAGTGCTATGACCCTGAACTGAACCTATTAGTTTAAAAATTATCAGTAATAACTTTACTCTTACATAATCTAGTGTATTGTATAATTAAACACGTAAAAGCAGTTAAGTCAAAAATATTCAGAAAGAAAACCAGGGTCAAACTGAAGACTGAACGTATGTTTATAATTTTTATAGGAGAATTTTTCTGTGCTATATAGTTGGTGTAAGTCAAGTCAACTGGAACAATTGAAGATAAAGTATGTATATAAATACTGTTCAAGTTAGGAAAAACACTAATGAAAAAGTTTAATGGAAAGTTGGGATCTAGTTATGTTTGAATAAAGAATGTTTCAGTTACTATGGCTACATTACAAATTATCTCAAATCTAGTATTTCAAAAAAATACTATTTTACTAGTATTGGATTCTAGTAAACGACTGTCATGGATTCTGAGGTTCAGCATGGCTTGCTTCTGCTCCATAATATCTAGGGTTATACTTGGAAAGGCTTGCTGGCTGGAGGCTGGAATCTTCAGAAGGCATCTTTGCTCACGTGTGTGGTTGTTGACACAGGTTTTTGGCTGAAACCTAAACCGAGGTGTGGATTAGAACTCCCAAAGTGGCCTCTTCTTGTCTAATTCATGTCTTAATAATAGTTGTAAACTCAGTAATAGCTTTTCTAAAACCCCAATTTAAAAATGGGCAAAACGTGTTAGTTTATTTAGAAGTATTTTTACTGAGAAGTTTATTTAGAGGGACCTGCACCCCTGGCTCATGATTGGGAAGAACACCTCTGAAGGCTGAATATCTGCATTGAACTTGATGGAGTAAGGATAAATTTTACTCTCCACTGACATCTAGAGGGAGTGCTTCTGGAGAGAAAGATTTGGACTTCTTTCTAGTGTGATGGCTGACAGCAAACATCCTCAGAGAACAAAGTGAATATGGCTAGCATTTTTTATAACCAGACCGTGGAAATGTCATGGCGTCATTTTAGCTTACTCTATTGGTTGAAGTAGTCACAAAAATCTACTCTGCTGCCACAGGTGGGGTTGGGGATGGCAGCACATCACCGTGGGCAATGGAAGGAGAATCAAGATCACATGAACAAGAGCATAAAGGACAGGCCATTTTGGAAGATGCCATCTTTCATAAAACCTGAGTATTTGTCATCGGATTATATGAATATTGATGTAATTAGCAATTGGTGAGTCCCCTTTTGGAAATATAGTAATTGACATCAGAGCTAAGTGAACATTACAAAAGTGGCCTTAAATATTTAGGTTCCCAGCTTAGTCAAGGGTCTCATTAATCATTTTCATTCTATAGGAAAGTTGGCCATTAATATTCAGGTCATATAAGCAAAAGCAGATATTTATAGATAGCCAGAAACTCACTGTTTAGCAGACATGCATTCATAACATGATGTGCTAAGCACTAACTACACCTAGTAAAGACATCATGTTTTCCATATAAAACTACTATATTAAGTACTCTGCTAGCATGAGTATTTTCTTTTACCACACAATGACCTGTATTTTACTTTTGGAGAAATTTTTTCTCAGCTTACAAAATGTTAGTTGGATATTTACCACTTTTATTACCTTCATGGAAGTCCAGCTCGACTAATATGCCTTTTGAAGAATGAGCTAAGATGAGGCATTTGATAAATTTCTTACAGCTATTGTTTCCCTTGACATTATTTTTATGGGATCGTATTAAACATCACAAAATATCAGTTTACAATGACTGGAAAATCCCATTCCCTTAATAGTGAAGAAGGGTAAAATCTTCCAAAGAGTATTACATATCTCCAAGCACAATATACCTTGATAGATATACAGCATGACTTTTTCTTAATATAGACAAAATTCAGCATATTGTGGCAATAAAATAGGAATGCCAAATGTCTCTTTTGCCAGTATCCTTTCTTGAGGTGGCTACAGTCCCATTCCCGTTTCCCTTTGAAAGAACAAAGTTCAACGTGCACCTAATAGAGTGGTGGGGTTACTCATTAAATCTGTTTTATATTCCAGAGTGTTGGAGGAGTAGGGAGAGAGTAGTTTGGGCTGATGGGATGTTGGTAGAAAAAATGTAAGTTATTTCATTAAAGATGCTTCTTCTCTTGTTCAATGTCCAAATGCAGAGGATTTGTAGAAGACTCCAGGACTCCAGATGACTCTGAAATACTTAGCGACAGTGGAAGATACTATCTAAGAGGAGCTTGGAGCTTTGGCTCACCACAGGGAAGAGCACCGCTGAAGGCTGACTATATCTGCACTGAACTTGATGGAGCAAGAATAAATTTTACTCTCCACTGACATCTAGGGGGTTGTAGTTTACAGCAGTTGCCACCATGATCAATATAGCTGGTTTTGTGAGACAGAAGGTAAAGTCTGAACAAGTTTATAGCCTCAGTGCAAGTAGCTAAAGAACAAAACCACTAACTCCCTGTGAAAAAGGATATCAAGGTTTTTTAAAAACAATAAAAAATGACAGTGTTGTAGACCTAATTGTGCATCATATAAAATCCTCCCAGACCTACCAGCTTATGTATTCATCCTGTCTTAGATCTTGGCCCTTGCCTGTTTTCTAAGGGACAGACATAACGATAACTCAGGGACTTCCCAGGTCCAGACTACTCTCCCTGCTCTACCACCAGTAGAAGTTTGGCAGCCTCATGCAACGCACTGGCTGACAAGGAAAGACTTACCTTCACATGGTCACACTGGACCATATGAAGGTTGTCTGCTTCTTCTGGCTGCCCAGGCTGACCAAATGACACATCCTCGATGTGAAATGTGAATGAGTCAATGCTCCATGGGGCACACTTATACCAATGAGAAACAATATGAGATTTTTCTCTTATTCTCAAAATCTTAGAAACAAAATAAGAAAAAAATAGTTCACCTAAATTAGCAAACTTTTTCCTATAAAGCACCCACATTTTCTTGCAAATAAATACGTTAACCTGGAGCAATGTCACTAACATAAAATGAACTTCTCAATTAAAAAAGGCCAATTTTGATGTATTTCTAGCACTTTCAAGCTAGAAATAACGTGAATAGTTTTAAACTGAATTGTTATACACTTTAGTTTTACAGTTTTACAGTTCTGGTAAATATTTGGCTTCTATGCTTTTAAGTTACCATTGTAACTCTGAAGCCATATTTTGATTTAATCCTGAAAGATTTCAAGAAGAAATCATGGACTACAAAACTTGTATAGAGTAACTGTTTTGTGTTAAGCAAATAAATGCAATGTTAAAAAATTCCGCATTGGACAAAAGTAAAGCAAGTTTAGCTTACTCAAATAAAACAAGCTGAATGATGATCAGTGTATTCTTCTATATGTTATTATATCTTCAACCTCACCAGACTTTTGGCTGATAGTCACAACAGTGTGTCCTAAACTTTGTATTATCAGTTTTGATGTTTGTTTTCACTACAACTGACCATAAACACTTCAAGTTAGAGACTGTTACTGATACTATTTTTCTTTTTAATTATTGTTATGTGAAGTAACTGGTATATAGTAGGGAATCAATAAAGATTAGAGAAATTAACTTAAGAGGAAAAATGCACATTTGAAGGTAAAAATAAAATACTCAGAAAGGAAGTATTATGGGAGATATTTTAAGGACTTGACATTTCATTGATTAAGATTTTTTTTCTTCGTTGTGTAGTATCAAAGATCTTTCAAAAATTACAGGGATATCGACAGAGAAGAACATATTTAGAAACATCACATAATGATTCCAAAATATTATCTTTACTTTTAAGATTTTTTTTAAACTCTGTAACATAAACTTCCATGGGAATGGGATCACTTAAGGATAAGGAACTTTGGATTGCTACAGAGCCATAAATTACAAATTCCAACCAGTTGACAGATTGAGCTTTGAAAAAAAAGAAAAATGCAAACTCAAAAGTTTAAAATGTAAACATGTTGCCCAAAACCATTAAAAAGTCAGTTTGCATGATACTCTCAAGGTTGTTTTTTAAAAAGGCTATTTGTTAAGTAAAGACAGTATTGTTCACCCTTTGAAGCTGATTCCCAAGGAGAAGAGGTGCCCTTCTGTTACTCGCTATGAAAATAAAAATGAAAACGAAAATATAAGGTTTTCTTTCATGCTTAGAGTTGTCCTAGGCCTGTGCTAATGCTTTCTACTGCTTTATTTCTAAAATTTTGTATATAGCTATAGGAAATCTTTTTTTTTTCTTAAGACTTTAATGCCTGGTTATCACACTACTGTAGAATTACTTCTCTATGAGGACCTTATCAGTGGGATTTAGTAGGCAATTCAAGAAGATAGCAAGCAATGAAAAGATTTGGAATTTTCCTGGCTGTGAGATAATCAATGATGTTCTATAAAATCCTGGGAATGATATCATTTTGGAACTACTTGCTCTGTGGTTGTTATTGAGTAATTTTATAATATGACTTTTAGACAAATCACCACATTCATTTATTGATACAAGATTTAATTATAGGGTCCTTGTTTTACACATGACAGCATGCTAGTGGGCTCTTCTGTTGCTTGAGGGGAGAGGAAGTTACAGGCCTGGACATTAAGCGACCTGCAGTTTCATAGAGGAGATGACACGTGAGTCCAATTACAAAGACATTGTAGGAAGTTCTAAGAGTCTCACTCAAGGCTCTCATGTCTGCTCTTCTTCCTCTACACATTTGTCTTTTCCTCTCTCATCATTCAAAATTTCATCACCCATCCAAGATAGCGTCAGAGGTTCCAGACAAATACATTCCATTTTAAACTACAATTTTCCTGTTTTCAAGTTACTCTGTTACTGTTCTTCCACTGGAACTCTTTCTCCACTTCCCTTGAACTTATATCTCATTGGATCTCTCTACTTTTTCTTTACCCACTATTCTTTTCTCCTTATTTTTCATCCCATCAAGCTTAGATTTCATGATCTAGTCTTTAATTACTTGGAGAATATTTGATCTTTCTGAATTCTCCTCTTCCAAAAACTCTGGCAAAACCCCAAACCAGTTATACCCACTTTCTTTTTGCCAGCACACGTAAAGCTGAGTGTTGCACATAGGTATCAATATGAAGTTACCTATTTCAAACTCAACAGAGTTCAAGTAAGTTGATTATATTACATAATTTTTCTACTAGGTAGCCTAGAGCCCCTTCAAATTCGTCTTGCTCAAAAATAACACTCCCCCTGGGAGAACATTTCCCCCTGTATGTTTCTCATCTCATTTTATGTCAACCCCATCTACCTAATTACCTAAGCCAGAAATCTATGTGTCACTCTTGATTGCATTGTCTCTCTTACTTGACAATTTCAATCAATCTCAAGGTTGAGTCAATTCTGGTAGATATATCCATCCCTTTTTCTAAAACTGCACTGTTACCTCTTGGTCAAGCCACCATCATATTTTGCATAGGTCATTGGAACAAACTCTTAATTCACCTCCTTACTTACAGTCTGCTTTCTTGCCAATACTTTTTATATGTTGAGTCCTCAACATTTGAAAAACGCAAATCTGATAATTACTTCCTTGTGCTAAAAAGATTTTAATACTTTCCCATCCCATTTAGGAAAATGTTGCATCTCATGAACACTTACAAGCACTGTATCCTTTGGCCACACATAGTTATTCAGTATAATTTCTAATTGATGTCTCCCCGCTTTGCAGTCTGTATCTGGCAATGCTGAATTTTTTTATTTTTATTTTTAAATTTAACTTCTTGGACAATACTTCATCATTTCTTGCTTCTGAAATTTTTCTTTAGCTTTCTTTTTGACTAGACAGTGCTTTCTTCTTCTTCTCTTTGTTTAACTAAATTCTATTTACCCTTTAGATTCATGAAAGTTTTCTTGAAACATATGGTCTTCATGTCATTATACCAAACATACTTCCAAATTCTTATGTAATAGCCACATAATCCACTAGACCACTGGTTCTGTGAAGGCAGAAAGTACATCTAATCTGTCTCAGCCTCTGTCTGGGATTTGCAGGGTATTCAGTGAATACACTGAAAGAATGAATGATGACGAAATTCTTACGGGGAAGTTCTATTCATATGACAGCATGGTTGGAAAAGTGGGTTAATACCTTTTAATGATAGCAGTGTAATCAAAGATATTAAATACTACAAACATTAAAGAATAGTAGAGAATGTTACTAAGAACGATATACCAACAAACTTGACAGAATAAAACAAATAGACAACTTTCTCAAAAAATACAATTTATCAAAGTTAACAATAAGAAAGAAAATCTGGGCCGGGCGCGGTGGCTCAAGCCTGTAATCCCAGCACTTTGGGAGGCCGAGACGGGCGGATCACGAGGTCATGAGATCAAGACCATCCTGGCTAACACGGTGAAACCCCGTCTCTACTAAAAAGACAAAAAACTAGCCGGGCGAGGTGGCGAGCACCTGTAGTCCCAGCTACTCGGGAGGCTGAGCCAGGAGAATGGCGTAAACCCGGCAGGCGGAGCTTGCAGTGAGCAGAGATCCGGCCACCGCACTCCAGCCTGGGTGACAGAGCGAGACTCCGTCTCAAAAAAAAAAAAAAAAAAAAAAGAAAGAAAATCTGAATAATCCTAATCTCCATTAAGGAAATTAAATTTGTCACCATAAAGAAAGTTCCAGGCTGAGATAGTTGTACTGATAAATTCTGTCTAAAACTAAATAAATAAAATCAAGGTTATACACACATTTTCATTAAAAAAAGAGGAGGAGGGATGATCATTTTATAAGGTCAGCCTAATACTACATGAAAAGGTGAGAAATACCTCAATGAAAAAGAAAATTACAGACCAATGTCAGCCATGATTGTATTGTTATGAGTTGAATTGCGTTCTACTAAAATGCATGTTAGAATTCTAACCTCTAGTGCTTAAAAAGATCTCAAGGGATTTATTCTGAGTAAAAAAAAAATCTAAAAATATTACACACTTCAATATTCTATTAATACAACATTATTTTCTTTTTTAATAGCTTTATTTTTGAATTATAATTATGTATAATTATAGGAGACATAGTCAGTATGTATCTATCATATACAGTGTGAGATGATTGAATCAAATGTTAATATATCTAGCATCTTAAATACTCATTATTTACTCCTCCTATTTAACTTCAACTTGGATCTTTTGACTGACATGTCGTCATTCTTCCTTTCAATCTCACCCCTGCCTCACCTCCAGGCTCTGGTAACTGCTTTTCTACTCTCTGCTTCTATAGTTAGATTGTTTTAGTTTTGCATATAAGTGTGAACATGCAGTTTTCCTCTTCTGTACTTGGTTTATTTCACTTTGCATGATGTCTTCCAGGTTCACCTATGTTGTTGCAAATGACAGAATTTCCTTCATCAAAGCTGAGTAGTATTCCATTGTTGATAAATGCCACGTTTTCTTTATCCATTCATCTGTTGATGGACATAGGTTGAGTCCATGTCTATTATAAACAATACTGTGATGAACATGGGAATGCAGATATCTTTTAGATGTACTGAATTTAAGTCTTTAGAATATATACCTAGAAGTGGGATTTCTGGATCAAATAGTAAAATTTGTTCTCTATTTTTTATAATTTTGTCATTTCAAGAATGCCATATTTTTAGTTTTTTGAAGAATTTCTATTACAGAAAACTGTATAGAGGTTCCTCAAAAACTAAAAATACAACATTATTGAAATGAAAAAGCAATGGACCTGAAGAACAAATTTTTGTTCTCTAGGGTTTAGGGATCTTAGAGGTGGAAGGGGATAGATGAGACTATAAAGAGGTCGCGCTGTACAGATCTTTGTGTTATCTTAATCGGAGTGGTCGTCATACCAATCTAACATAGTGCTAAAATGAAAACACTCTATACACACATTGTATTAATGTTAATGTTCTGTTTTTTTATCGTATAGAGTTCTGTAAGATGTAACCTTTGGAAGAAACTCTATGTAAGTTAAATAGGACTTCTCTGTACTATCTTCCCAACTTCTAATGAATCTGTAATTATTTCAAAACTAAAAAGGTAAAAGTAGTATTTATTGCAAAGAGCCAGTATTTTAATTCATTGTGAATGAATACTTTGGAAAAATATGATCAAAATAAATTACTAGAAAACTAAAATTAAACAAAGATACATAAACTGCAAACCCTTTTTTTAGAATCAGGAATCTCTCTCCATTTTTATAAATATAATGAGAACAAATATGGTATATGAAGAAAATAATTTCCAAAAGACTATATATTTTTATTAAAAGTATACACAGAACCATCAATATTGAGAATTGCTAATATACTATTTGTCTTTCTGCAATCTCAGCTAAACAAAATGTATAAGTGACATGTGATTTCATGCAATGAAAACTTAGTTTTGACACTTTGAGACTACTTTGTATAAACACATTTAAAGATTTTGATACGAGTAAATGCAAACAGTTCATTTCTTCCCTGTTAACATGTCTAGGCTAGGTTTTATTCACAACATTCATTTATTCATAATTATCTGCACTATTTCTAGATTCCTGTTTTAGTGACACTCATTGTGCCCAAAACAATCTGCAGAGTTGTACTGTTAGAAACAAAACAAGAGCATTTAAATTAATTTCATCTAACTCACCATATTTATTTTTAACTGATATCCAAAAATGAAGTGATGATGTACTTTAAAAACACATCTTCAGTGATTCCACCAGTAGCTAGTTCCATAAATTTATCCTTTTTATTACATTTGAATTATCTTTCAGTAAGAATGGTGTTCAGATCCATGCATTTCTTATGTGTGAAACATTTTTGGTAAAAAATAAAATAAAATTCCAAACCTTTGGTTAAATGTTTGGTGATAACCTTTTGCAGGTGTTCAACAACAACATTATCACCTACCTCATTGGTAACTGTTATTAGCTTGCCATAAAACTTGTAAAAACTAGATTCTGTAAATTCTCAAAGTTTCATTTTCTGTCATTGAAAAAACTTGTTTTATTTCTACAATACCTAGAAATATTAACATCATTAAATACATACAAAATATCAGATAAACAAGTTACCCTGGCTATCACTGAACAGCTTTAAATTGTTGGACCAAACTGATTTCTTAAGAAGTGAAACATTAAAAGTGTGTTCAATAATTGAAGTGCTTTCCACAGAACTTTTGCTCTCCATGAATTTCATGGTTCTGTATGTAATAATGTGACTTTATAATCGGCTTCCATATTATTACTTGATACATAAAATAATCTTGAATTTAGTGTATTGGCATTTACTTAATTCACAGAATGTTACCATGCTATCAACGACTTTTTAAAGCTGACATTTAATGCCATGCAAGAGTTTTTTGATAAAGAAAACTGTTGATTTGCGTTTTTTAAAAAGCACCATATCTGGGCAACCATTCAAGAATGTTTTCTGTGATAAATATTATGCCACGGAAACATGTACAAGAGATGTAATCTCTAAACTACACCGGTTGACGGTTCATATCATAGAGTTCGGATCTAGTCAGTTTACATGAGCAATGAAGAAAAAAGTTCTGTAATATCAATGTAAATTGAAATTGGACTACACTAAAAGAATTTCCATGTCAGTAGTATCAGTGCATTAGTATAATCACAATGAAAAAAACACTTCACTAGTTTTAATTGTTCAATGAGTTGGTCTTCTATGTCATCACTCAGCTCCTGAGCATACAGTGTTATTGCAAAGTGGTATTTGATTGACTTCATAATACTAATTCACACTGCATTTCCAATCAAATATCTTTAATACCATACTTCACTGTCTCAGCAATTGTATATGTTTTCTCTAGTCTTAGCAACCCAAAGTGCTGTTTTACAATAAGACACATAGCACCAACATTCATATGTGAAATGCTGAGCATCTGCTTCTGTAGGCTTTTGAATTCAATACTCTTATACAAAGAATGTGGTTTTGAAAATTTATATCTTTTATGTAAATACCACATAGGTGTTGATTGTTTCATCCTTTCACTATACAATGCAACTCCACAAATGATGCACCATAGTTTTAGCATAGTATTATCAATTATGGTTAGAAAACTGATCTCAATATACTAGGATACACACTTCTAAGTAAAACCAGTATGAACTCTTTTTGGTCTTTAGCTTTTCCCTACTGTTTTTCTTCTCCATTATTTAACCTAAAATGTCTGTAGTTGAGAATCTACGCCTTCTCGTAACAAGCCCAGAGAAACTTATTTCTCTCCGTGTTAATTAGCATTAAACTTAAATAATGTAAATTGTATTTTCTTAGTATAACTAATAACATTAAATTACAATTTGAAAAACAGGCATCATTAAAAAGTAAAGTGCACCTAAATTTTTTTTGAAGCATCCAAAGGCTTATATTTTCTCAAAATTTTACATACACTAGGGTTAGAGCGCACAAACTAACCTTAAAGTGTCACCTGTTGCTATGTGGTTCTACTGCATATGACTAGCATACAGCTTAGAGCATATGTGATCCACAATTAACTGTACCATACCCTGGTCAGAAATAATCCCATTGATCAGAAACCTATATGGTCTGGCAACGTGAAATTGCTGCAGATATTCTGAAACACTTACTCTCAATTTTTATATTTATCTTGCCTTAGAGCTCTCCACTAACGCCAGTCCAGGAGATCATGCACTGAGCAGGCCAGGTCTAGAGGGCAGAGCAAACATTTAAAAAATGCTGCAAACATGTTAGCTACATATTATGATATCAGTATAAAGGAAACATACAGGGTGATGGGAGCAAATATTATAGCAATCCTGCTTACATCTCAGGGTCAGGAAAGTCCTAAGCAAAGATGAATGGGTTAGGGCAGCCTTCTAGGCAGAAAATGAGGAGACATCAAAATGCATGTGCTCCAGGAATGGAAAAAAGCCTATAGTTGCTCTAGGTTGTGAGACAGAGGAAAGGCCCAGGAAGTGGACAAGAAGCAAAAGAAGAACCCAGGCATTGTGTACCATAATAATGAGGCTAGATTTGTCCTAAAGTTTGAGAGATGACATTAAACAAAACACAGCAGGTTGTGGTTGTGAGGGAAGATAATCAGATTTGTCCCACGTGGGCCTGATTGAAGAGAACTCTGTTGGAAGGAGCCTGGGGCCCAATGTTCCACTGACTGTAAAGCATAGTGGGTGGGAAAGAGACCAAACAGGAAGCCCCGTTTTTAACTTTGAAGTTCAGGGGTGTATGTGCAGGTATGTTACATAGGTAAACTTGTGTCATGGGGATTGTATCAACTATTTCATCATCCAGATATTAAACCTAGTACCCATTAGTAATTTTTCCTGATCTTCTCCCTCCTACCACCCTCTACATTGAAGTAGTCCCCTCAGGGTGTGTAGCTCCCCTCTGTGGGTCCTTGTGTTCTCATCATTTAGCTCCCACTTATAAGGTAACATGTGGTATTTGTTTTTCTCTTTCTGTATTAGTTTGCTAAGGATAATGACCTCCAGCTCCATCCATGTCCCTGCAAAGGAAATGATCTTGCTCTGTTTTATGGCTGCATAGTATTCTATGGCATATATGTACCACATTTTGTTTATCCAGTCTATCATTGATGGGCATCTAGGTTGATTCCATGTCTTTGTTATTATTAATAGGGCTGCAATGAACATATACATCCATGTATCTTTATAATAGAACAATTTTTAGTCCTTTGGGTATATACCCAGTCATAAGATTACTGAGTCAAATGGTAGTTCTGTCTTTAGGTCTTTCAAGAATCACCACACTGTCTTCCCCAATGTCTGAATTTATACTTCCACCAACAATGTATAAGTAAACATTCCTTTTTCACTCCACACCCTCGCTAGCATGTGTTCTTTGCTTGTTTGTTTGTTTGTTTGTTTTTGAGATGGAGTCTTGTTCTGTCACCTAGGCTGGAGTGCAGTGGCATGGTCTTGGCTCACTGCAACCTCTGCCTCCTGGGTTTCAGCAATTCTCCTGCCTCAGCTTCCCAAATAGCTGGGATTACAGGTGCATGCCACCATGCCCGGCTAATTTTTGTATTTGTAGTAGAGACAGGGTTTGCCACGTTGGTCAGGCTGGTCTCGAACTCCTGACCTCAGGTCATCCACCCGCCTCAGCCTCCCCAAGTGATGAGATTACAGGCATGAGCCACCATGCCCCACCTTGATTTTTTAATAATAGCCATCCAATTGTTGTGAGATGGTATCTCATTGTGGTTCTGATTTGCATTTCTCTAATGATCAGTGATGTTGAGATTTTTATATATATATATATATATATAAATTGTTGGTCACATGTATATCCTCTTTGGTTCTTTTGGTTTCATATGAATTTTGAAATAAATTTTTGACAATTTGTTTATACTGTGTGTGACCAGTTGTGATTGGAATATATTGTAGAAACTCAAGTAAATATCTTCGAATGACTCAGTGAATCGATTTATTTGGGATGCTTTAAAAACAGTATAACTTTTTCCTAATGCAGAATGTCCTAGTAGAAATAAAAAATACAGTATATCAATAATTCATAGCATTCCCAAGAAAGGATACAAGTAATTGTATCAAGTAAAATGATAAACTAATGCAAGTCTTAATGATGATGCCCAACATCAAGTCATTTTTAAGAATCACAAGCAGTGTAGCAGTATTATTGCTGATGCTTTAAAGCTGAGCCATTTTTTCTTAGATATTTATAGGATGACTTTGTAGGTAAAATACAGGAGTAAATACCTGCGCTAGATAGTTTTATTTCACAGTTATTCATTCTTCCTTTCCTGTAAGAAAATTATACATTGTTTCTCATTGACATGAGGCTTAGGGGCCCCTTACGGACAGACTATATATTGTCTGCTCTATTGATGTTTGACCTGACCATGTGATGTGCTTGGAGTAAATGTAGGCAAGATGTATATTGTTTTTGAGAAGAAACTTTACGAGGTACTAATAAAATTTCTATGCCTATTTGTTTCTGTTTTCTGTATGGGTCCTGGAATAAAAATATATGGATGAGGATTGCAGCTGACTTCAGCCTACATGCAGTTTGAATATTAAGTAAGTGTTGATTTATTATTGTAAGCCTCTGAGATTACATGGATTGTTGTTTCCCCAGCAAACCTGGCTAAACCATTCCGACTGCTACAATTTGACTAAATAAATGTAGTATGTATGGCAGAGACTTCATCCTTATTTGTTTATTGCTGAGTTTTCAGTTCCTAGATGTTACTAGCTCACAGTTATAACTCAATGAATATTTCTGGATGAATTGAATTAATAGAATGGTGAAAGGAGAGAATAAAATAAGAGGATAGGTACCTTCATTATGGGGCACATTTTGAAAGTCAATTTAGCAATAGAAAATGAAGCTAGATATAGAATGAGGTCACATTGAGAAAAGCTAAGAATATCAGTTGAGTCAGATTTTATGCAGTACAAAATAATTCAGAATTGTATATTTTTAGCAGATTTTTCATTATTCTTCAACTCACTTTAATCTGTTGTCTCCCTCTACTAGTCCCCCAAATGTCTTCTCAATGTATATATTTAAGGTTTAATCTTTCTTGACATTTCATCAGCTTTCAAAAACGTTTACCACTAACTTTTTCAAAGCAACTTATTTCTTCTAAAATGCCACACATCTGCTGATTTTTCTATTTACTCCCCTATTCTCTTCGGGCATTAAGCATTGACATTTCATCCTAACTCCTCTTCCTTAGCAGTCCATACTCGCTTTCTGGTTGACTTAATATATAATCACAGTTTCAATCCTACCTATTCAGGGATAGTGGATACAATATCACTTCTAATATTTAGCTCTAGCCTGAGCTATAGGTGAATGATGTCTATCTTTGGCAACTGAAACTAGTTTTCTTTAAAAGACACAGGCAAAGTCAAAGATATTATACATTTTTTAGAGATTGCATAAAATGAGTTGTTCTGATAAAATGATAGAGGTAGAATCCAAATAAGAATAAGTTGAAGAATTAACCTGTGATGAGGAAACGGAGGATAAACACAGACATCCTTGATGAAGTTTGTGATGGGATACAGGTTGGCAGCAGTAAGGGAAAGTGAATATTTTTCAGTTCAAGTACATTTCACATTTGCATGATTGGTAGCAAAAAATAAATACATAAAAACTATCAATAGCTTTTATAAGAGGTAATTATTATGTTAGAGGGCTAAACACTACAAAATTGGCATGCATATTAGATTTTCCCCCAATTTGATACTTAAAAAAAAAATTTTTGCCAAGTTGTAAAAGTAAACATTGTATTTATGGGTTTGTTATTATTCATAGATTCAGTATACTGACTGCCATTCATTAAGCCACTTGAACATGTAACTAAGGCCTCCCCAAGTTTAAAAAGCATAATTATGAGGTACAGAGTAACATATAATAGTATATTCTATACAACTCTTTCCATCTGGAAATGAACATCTACATTTACATGCTTGAGATACTTGCTGGGTGTGATTGTCAATTTTATGTTGACTTGGTGCCTAGACATTGCTGTGAAAGCATTTTTTAGATGTAATTAACATTTAAATTAGTAGCATTGGGGGTAAAGCTGATTACCCTCCATAATTCAATGGACCTTATTCAGTAAGGTGAAGGCCTTAAGGGAAAAGATTCAGGCTTCAGACTCAAGACTGCAACATCAATCCTTCCTTAGGTCTCCAGACTATTGGTTCTGCTTCTGTGGAGATCACTGACTAATACACTGGGATTCTCTCGCTTTGCAAACACAAATGGGAGGCAATTTGGAAGGGACTTATAAGACTTTTAAGACACAGGCAATGTGGTAGTAGTTCTATTCACTTAATGAATATTCTTTAAAATATACTTTCCAATATATATTCTCTGTAGCATTAATGATATATTCCACAATATGATTAAATTAAAAAATAAAAATTATTTTAAAAATAATTTCAAAATAAAATTTAAATTCGACATTCAATTTCAAGATGAATATATAATATACAATATATAAACCAACATCTATTTATTTCATTTATGAAATCAATTCCAGTTGCCCCTCTGTATAAAACAGATGAGGTCTTATAGAATCTCAGGTATGACATTTTGGCCATGTGTGCTCTAATTTTCCTTCCTTCCTTCCTTCCTTCCTTCCTTCCTTCCTTCCTTCCTTCCTTCCTTCCTCCCTCCCTCCCTCCCTCCCTCCCTCCCTCCCTCCCTCCCTTCCTTCCATTGCTGCTTCTGCCTCTGCCTCCTTCCTTCCTTCCTTTCTCTCTTTCTTTCTTCTTTTCCTTTTTTTCTTCTTTCTTTTTACTTTCAATTTTTTTCTATTTTTAAAGTTACTTCGGTAGGCCTCTTTAGAGATAATCTTTAGAATATAATGAAATATGAAATAAAAATAACATTTAATATTCTCCATTGAAGGTAAGTAATAATTGAATAGTCTCTCACTATATTTTCTTTACCCCTTTTCTACAAAACTATGTAATTCTGTTTATCAATCCCTCAGGTCTTGCTTTGAGCTAGATGGTAAGATATTTATAAAATAAACCTTAATATTTAGCTTCTAAATATCAATTTTTAAGCCAGCTTGAGGACAGCCCTTTAGGTATATCTAATGCAAAGAAGTTCAGTAACATTGTAGTTAACTGGGAAAAGGTCATCAGTGTGCCTGGCATTCTTGTAATCATTCTATGTCATATGGTTTGGCTCTATGTCCCCACCCAAATCGCATCTCAAATTGTCAGGGGAGGGACCTTCAGGGAGGTGATTGGATCATGGGTTTTTTTTTTTCCCCATTCTGTTCTTGTGAGAATGAGAGAGTTCTCATGAGATCTGATAGTTTTAATAGTGGCAGTTTTTCCTGCGCTTTCCCTTCTCTTCTGCTGTCATGTAAGACCTGTCTTGCTTCCCCTTCCCCTTCCACCATGATTGTAAGTTTCCTGAGGCCTCCCCAGCCATGCAGAACTGTCAGTCAATTAAACCTCTTTCCTTTATAAATTACCCAGTCTCAGGTATTTTTTATAGCAGTTTGAGAATGGACTAAAATATAATGTAAGTAGATCCTCCCCACAGAGGGCTGGCAAAGGACCTTTTACATAAACAAAGGGTTAGACAGGAGCCTTGCCATAAGTCTCTTCATCTTAGCCATCAATGGTCCAAAACTGTTAAAGGAAAGGAGAAAACTGGTCCCAGAAATGATTCCGTTTCATTCTTATTCTTTGTTAAACTTGTTCCCAAACTGAATGTGAAAGCCAACAACTGAAAGCCCCAATCATAGTTTCCACCAAAAAGATGCCAGTTTTGACAGTTCCTCTCATCTCCTGGAAGCATCTGATTTAGACGGCTCCATTAGTAGGTCAAGTGATGTTTAAATAACACTGTCCCAGCTGCAAATTGATTCAGTTTACTTTTTAAATCTCCGAATGTTTTTGTTGCAATAGAAAGTTTGGGGACCAGGCGTTCGCGTTTGTAATCCCAGCACTTTGGGAGGTCAATGTGAATGGAGCCCAGAGAGTTCAAGATCAGCCTGGGCAACATGGTGAAACCCCATCTCTACAGCCTAGGAAACAGAGTGAGACATTGTCTAAAAAATGTAAAAAGAGAGAGTTTATAATTTCTAACTCTAATTTTTAAAATTATGTCAAGAACTGATTTTAAAAAGAAGAGATTAAAATGGAAATGGAAATACATTACTATATTATTACAAGTGTACACATGTATCTGTAACAGTTATACTCTGATAATGAAAGGCAAGCTCTTAGTAGAAATAAAATATATTTCTATTACGTAATTACTTGCTTTTGTTGCTTCCTGTGGAATTCAAAGTGAGTTAAACAAATGAAATGGCTGAATCATTGGCTTGCTTTTTCTATGCAGAATTTAAGAACTAAAGCTTTGTGATGATCAAATATAACATTCTGGACTTCATTACATTAAACAGTCTAATACACATTTGGTTTTATATTTATTAAAATGAATTTCCTTTAGACACTTTGAATTTGCCTTCTCTGAGATCCATTTATGAATTAGGCTGTTTGGCCAATGACTAGATATCAAGGAGTGAATGAGAGAACTGTTCTCATTTGCTTCAGTAAAAATTCAGCCACATTCTTTGTATGGGGTTGATTTGTTTTCCAATTCTAATTCCCAGTCACTCCTCATTGGTCTTTCAAAGACAGACATTTGTGTAAATGACAATATGCAATTATTTCATAAAAAGTAACATATCCTTCCAAATGTTTATTAATGGCTTTGAATTGTCTTTTGTAAATGTTTTGGATTTGTCATTTATTTTCCTCAAAAACCTGTAATGAGGAAAATAGATATCTATATTCGAAGTCAATTCCCAATTGAAACGATATAACTTTTTAGTCCAGGAATATACCAGGTTTAACTACTTTCACATCAGATTCAAGTTGCATTCCTATATTTAAGGCCTTATTACAAACAAACATGTGTCCAGGCAATACTGATATTCTCCTGCAACATTGAAATGAGATCAAAAAAATAAAAATTCTTATTCTATTTCAATTTTCATCTTAGCAAAAACAGTAGCAGAATGGAATAATGTCCAAAATCTAGTTCCAGGTGCAATTATTATATGTTTCTAAAATTTGCAGAAATGAAAAGACTATTTTGAGCCTTTTAGAATAGATCATTATGATTCCACATGGCTAGCACTGACTTATGCTAAAGGCATTATAACCTGTGATATCATGTGAAAAACAAAATAATTCCAGCCTTCACACAAAATGTTTCTGATGTCATTGACCTAGGACTGTTGCTTATTGTCTGTAAATGATCATTTGCTATAAATGTATTTATGCTAAATTGAATTATTTAATGTTAAAAATATTCTACCTGAATATATTTTAATACATTAAATATATTATTTATAAGTAACATAGATGCTTATTTACTTACAATAGGATTATGTCCAATAAAGTAATCTTAAAATGAAAATATAGTAAGTCAAAACGCATTTAATAAATCTAACCTACCAAACGTCATAGCTTATCTACACTAGCCCACCCTAAACATACCCTTCACATCTACATTAGCTTATGATTGGGCAAAATCATCTAACAGTAAGCCTATTTTATAATTAACTGTGCGATAGCTCATATAACATATTGAATACTGAATGTGACAAACAGAGTGATTGTATGGAATCTAATGAATGCTTATCACTTTTGTACCATCATAAAGTTGAAAAATTCTAAGCCAATATTATAAGTTGGGGACTGTTTGTATTTATATTAAATATTATAAATATTTAATGGAATAAATGCTTTGTGAACATTTTAGAGTAAGTTTGAATTACTGTTTCTCTGAATGACTTGTTTTGAGTAGATACAGTTATAAACTGCCATAAAAATAGATCTTTTACATGCTAACTAATTGCATATTTTTTCAGGTAAAATTATGGTAACCAATACTGTGGTTAAAATACTCTTGTGTAATCGAAAGAAATGAGCAAAGACCCAGTTAGTCGGGCCTATGTGTAATGCGTACTGCTGGCCTGGTCAGACAATTTTTTAATAACTTTAAAATAAAGTAAATTAAGCAAACAACAACAAAAACAACTAAATTTGACATTCAATATTTAGACCTGCTATCTCTGACTTTAACTTTTTTTTTTTTTTTTTTTAGATGGAGTTTCACTCTGTCGCCCAGACAGGAGTGCAGTGGTACGATCTTGGCTCGCTGCAACCTCCGCCTCCCTGTTTCAAGCAATTATCTAGCCTCAGCCTCCAGAGTAGCTGGGACTACAGATGTAAACCACCATGCCCAGCTAATTTTTGTATTTTAAGTAGAGATGGGGTTTCACCATATTGGCCAGGCTGGTCTGGAACTCCTGACCTTGTGATCCGCCCACCTCAGCCTCCCAAAGTGCTGGGATTACAGGTGTGAGCCACCACGCCTGGCTTGACTTCTAAAAAAATAAAAACTAAAATATAATTTAGTATAGTTTAAAATCAATTATCTGCCCTGATGGTGACATATTTCTTCAATGAAAATCAAACAATTAATAAATTATTCATTCTAAATGTTGTCTTTAGCTAATTTATTTTGTTAAAAGTGTTTTCATATTAAGCTACAGATTGACTGCTTTTCTCACTGTTCTCTTGATTTTATAAATGTAGTCTCTTGATTTTATGAATATATATTTCCTAGATTTTCTAAGAGATTGCCAGATTATGAACTCTTTACCCACATAGAATTCATGCTGTTTAATTTCTTCTACATGGGTATTTGTTTAGTATGTACACAGCAGTTGAAATAAGCCTTTGTGTGTAAAGAAATGCATTAGAAAAAGATTTAAGTGAAGATTTTCAATGAACAAACTCGTATGGGTTCACAACAAGCCTAGTAACCTCTTAAGAAAGAATCTACTAAGTCTTTCAAAAGTTTTGATTATAAGGCTAAATTAATGATTGAAATTTAATTCTACACATGGCTAAATAAAACTGTTAGCCAGACAATAATGGGGCTATTTTTCCCTGTAGATCCTTCATATCTTTCTAATAATGTACTGTGTGAAAAGTTTTAAAAATTTTGTTAGAGAAATTACAGTGGTACTTCAGTTGAACTACATGTATGTGTATAATTAAGGCGACCCAGCTTTTATTTTAGTAATTTAACCTTCATGAGTAATGCATTTGATGCATTTCTATGAACTTTCTCATTATGTAATATTAAAAGTATATCCTCAGCTTCCTTTATAAAATTGTCCATAAAAGAGTACAGAGAAATAAGATGGTACAGATAACTATAGTAAGAGTTTAGTATAACAGCTAAACACAGTATTTGAAGCTAGCCCGCCAAGATTTCAATCACACCCAGATTTTGCTAGCTCTGTGATTTGGATTAGGCCTTACCCCACCTGGCCTCAGGTTCCTCATTTGCACAGGGATGAATAATAACAGTACCCACCTCAGAACCATTATGAAGACTGCAGTAGTTAATGTAGCTGCCACGCAGGAGGCAGCCATAATCATACCTCACCAAAAATATGGCAGTGTTTCCCAAATCTCACTGGCTGTGGAAAATTGCTTAATGTGGAAGAGAGGAATAAATAAGGAGGATAATTTTAAAAATAATAAAAAGCACTAAAAGACAAAAGTGAAAATGATATTTCTAGAGTGAGATAGTATGAAGATTTTAGCACTCAAAACAAGTAAGACAAAAATAGTACTTGTGAGTGCTTTCAGCAAAAGTTGAAATTGGCAGCAGCAGAAAGACAAGGTAAAAATGTGTTTAAGTTGGAGTTCCCTCAGATTTGATGAGTATATAAGATAGAAAACATGCTCCAGTGAAAGGCAGGAGCATGATAAGTAGCCTAATTACACCAGCATAATCTGACTTGCCAACTGGCATTATTCTTTTTTCTTAAGAAATTAATGAAATTGGCCAGGCGCGGTGGCTCAAGCCTGTAATCCCAGCACTTTGGGAGGCCAAGACGGGCGGATCACGAGGTCAGGAGATCAAGACCATCTTGGCTAACCCAGTAAAACTCGTCTCTACTAAAAAATACAAAAAACTAGCCGGGCGAGGTGGCGGGCGCCTGTAGTCCTAGCTACTCAGGAGGCTGAGGCAGGAGAATGGCATGAACCCAGGAGGCGGAGCTTGCAGTGAGCTGAGATCCCGCCACTGCACTCCAGCCTGGGCGACAGAGCGAGACTCCGTCTCAAAAAAAAAAAAAAAAAAAAAAAAAAAAGAAATTAATGAAATTACAAATAAGTTGATTCTTCAGTGTATTTGTTTTTTATGTTTCATATTCAGGTTTGGTTGCGTGTTTGGAGGGGGCATTAAACATCAGCTGCTCCATCCTGACAACAACCCTACAAAGTAATTAGTATTATTCTCCTCATTTCACAAAGGAAAAAACCAAGTCTCAGAGAAGGAAAGTAACTTTCATCTTAAAAACAGTGGGGAAGAGCTGGTTTGTATAATGGTCAATTTCAAATATTTGAACAGTTTAAAAGATCGGGATGCAAAAATATCTTATAGGCTATTTATTTAGGAGAGAAATGTGTTCTGTTCCTTGCTGCAGTGTAACTGTTGAAGGGCATATGACAAAAAAAGAAAAACATTTTGACACTGAGGTAGTTTTACTCTGTTTTTATAATCCAATTCCTAAAACATACTCACATGTATAATGTTGATGATGTAATCTCAAGAAAATGATTTAGTTTCTTGGAGCCTTTATTCTGTTATCCATAAAATGACAAGAATATTTACCCTTAAAAATTGATATGATTATGAAGTTACATGTATCAACCAGCTAGCACACATCAATAGTTGTCGCTTAATAAGTCAATGGTATTCTCCTTCAGTCTATTATTTTTTTCTTATTACCTTCAATGTTACATGCTTATCTGAAGTGCTCCCTTACACTTCTGTTACATGTGGGACATTGTGACTTGAGAGATTTATGTGCTTGTTGCAACATCTCTGTTCATACATTTTTACTCCACAAGCTCAATTTGATATTGAACCACATGGTTGTAGGATGTATATGCATGAATGGGCATATATCTTCTTGACTCTTTGCATGACATAATACATATTTTTTCTCAGGTATTTAATGTAATGGCTATTGCTTCCATGTATTTTCAGCTAAAATATAAGTCTTCATCATTTTTTAAAAAAATTATGTTAATTTTATTTACACAACAAATAACTGAATATATCCTCCCTGTAAAAATACTAAATTTTTAAATTAACATACATAACCTGCACTTTTAATAGATATTATTTTTAGAGTAATTTTTTGTTCACTGGAAAGATGAGATGAAGTTACAGAGATTCCCTACATAACCCTGCCACCATACAGGTACAGCCTGCCTCATTATCAACATCCCCAACCAGAGTGGTACATTTGTCACAGCTGATGAACCTGCATAGACACATCATCACTCAAAGTCCACAGCTTACATTAAGTCTCGCTCTTAGAGTTGTGCGTTCTATGGGACAAATGTATAGTGGCATGTACCCACCGTTACTGTATCATGCAGAGTACTTTCATTGCTTTAAAAATCCTCTGTGTTCCACCTATTCCTCCCTTCCTCCCCTTAAATCCCTGGCAACCACTATTCCTTATAAGGTCTCCATAGTGGTGTCTTCTTTGCCAAGAATGTCATAGAGTTGGGATTATACAGTATGTAGCCTTTTCAGATTGGCTTTTATTTAGTCTTTTCAGATTTAGCAATGTGCATTTAAGTTTTCTTCCTCCATGTATTTTTGTGGTTTGATAGTGCCTTTATCACTGAATAATATTTAGTTGTCTGAATGTACTTCAGTTTATTTATCCATTCTTCTACTGAAGGACATCTTGGTTGCTTGGGGAATTATGAATAAAGCTACAGTAAATCTCCATGTGCTCCACATGTTTTTGTGTTGACCTAAGTTTTTAACTCATTTGGGTAAATATCACGGAATATGCTGGGTCATCATCTACATTTTATTGTCAGTTCACTAAAGGCATAATAATCTTAATTTTCTTATATACAGAATTTAAGTTAAGCTAAAACACTCATTGGTAACAATTTGAATCTTCTAATAAATAGTGGTTTCTTATCAAGTTTTTAAATCAGGAATGTAATCATTCATTTCATGATATTGCCTATAACCTGTACTTTGATTTTAATTAACCTTTTGCAAAAAAGCATAATGACATAAAGTGACATTTTAGATATGGTAGTGTGATAAGAAGAAAAAAGAAAAACATTCACAACCAGTTATTGCATGTCTACTATTTTCCTAGCATTTTCAAACAGATGTATATAGAAGTTTAATAATCTGATTTCTCTTCTAGAATGAAGAAGCTTAGGGTTAGGGAGGTTGAATAATTTGTCATAGGTAATACTACAATTCCATCTGTCTGACCGCAGGTTCATTTTCTTTCCAAGACATAATATTCACAACTTTGAAGGGAGGAGATTTCTGCTCTATTTGTTTATCTCAGCTTTTTTCCACAAAGAGTTTTGAAACCACAATGCCCATGTGTGTATCTCATGTGTGTGATGTTTCTCTGTGGAAGTTCAGGGTAGGGCTACAAATGATTTCATAATATGCAAGTCCGGAATATAAACCATATGGCCATATTTTATGCTTGCATAAATAGATCATGTTATCTCTACACAACCGTAGCAGTACATGTGTAATTACATATTCACACAGTAGTCATTACAGTAATGGTCTTTGCCCCAAAACACAGAAAATCGTAACAGTGCAGCTACTCAGAAGTAATACGTGACATTCTTTTACATTTTTGCTCATAATAGAAGTAGAATTGTAAAAATACAGGATTTTTGGAAATTAAAAACTGTGTTTCAAATGCAAAGTATATTTATAATAAGAAAGACTACACCAATGTTTTTCTATAAATGAAACGTACTATGTTTAAGAATGTTTTCTTAGCTATGCCCTGTAATTTATATTTTCTCAAGTGTTTATCCAAAGTTTCTCTGCTACTGCAGTAAACATGCTTTGTTAGGAATAACAAATGCTGCTACTCTTTCACTGTTTATAATTTCCTGTAGCATTCAAGTTTAGAGTTGCTTGAATAAATAATCGCTAATGTCAGAAATATTTGTTAAAATGCCTTCAATTTTAGCTAAGAAAAGAAAAAGCTCTCCTAAGATAAAGAACAGTTCCAATACCGATAGGTAGGTAGGTGAGGAAGAGATCCCTTGGAAAAGTCTTACCCCTGGTATTACTCTCAGTGAAGGGAACTTAACTGACTTCACTTGTGAAAGTGAAAGGATATATATCAGATCCAGCAGTGGCTGTGATGACTACAAATTACGAAGTAGAAAATTCTTCCAACAACATGAGATTTTTGTTTTTCTAAATACCCTGTTCAATGCCAGAGACAAGTGATAGATATTAGATAGGGAAATAGATTCTTTTTTGCGAGGGGACGTGTTGCGGGGGACAGAGTCTTGCTCGGTCGCCCAGGCTGGAGTGCAACTGTGGGATCTTGGCTCACTGCAGGCTCTGTCTCTCAGGTTTAAGTGATTCTTGTGCCTCAGCCTCCCAAGTAGCAGGAACTACAGGCGCCCGCCACCACACCCAGCTAATTTTTTGTATTTTTAGTAGAAATGGAATTTCGCCAGGATGGCCTTGGCGGTTCACGCCTGTAATCCCAGCACTTTGGGAGGCCGAGGGGGGCGGGTCACGAAGTCAGGAAATAGATAATCTTAATAAAGAAATAAAAAAAAATTGGGGGCGGAGCAAGATGGCCGAATAGGAACAGCTCCAGTCTCCAACTCCCAGCGCGAGCAACACAGAAGACCGGTGATTTCTGCATTTTCATCTGAGGTACTGGGTTCATCTCACTGGGGAGTGCCGGACGATCGGTGCTGGTCAGCTGCTGCAGCCCAACCAGCGAGAGCTGAAGCAGGGCGAGGCATTGCCTCACCTGGGAAGCGCAAGGGGGAAGGGAATCCCTTTTCCTAGCCAGGGGAACTGAGACACACAACACCTGGAAAATCGGGTAACTCCCACCCCAATACTGCGCTTTAAGCAAACAGGCACACCAGGAGATCATATCCCACACCTGGCCGGGAGGGTCCCACACCCACGGAGCCTCCCTCATTGCTAGCACAGCAGTCTGTGATGTACCAGCAAGGCAGCAGCGAGGCTGGGGGAGGGGCACCCGCCATTGCTGAGGCTTAAGTAGGTAAACAAAGCTGCTGGGAAGCTAGAACTGGGTGGAGCTCACAGCAGCTCAAGGAAACCTGCCTGTCTCTGTAGACTCCAACTCTGGGGACAGGGCAATAACAAACGCAGCCGAAACCTCTGCAGACGCAAACGACTCTGTCTGACAGCTTTGAAGAGAGCAGTGGATCTCCCAACACGGAGGTTGAGATCTGAGAAGGGACAGACTCCCTGCTCAAGTGGGTCCCTGACCCCTGAGTAGCCTCACTGGGAGACATCCCCCACTAGGGGCAGTCTGACACCCCACACCTCACAGGGTGGAGTACACCCCTGAGAGGAAGCTTCCAAAGCAAGAATCAGACAGGTACACTCGCTATTCAGAAACATTCTATCTTCTGCAGCCTCTGCTGCTGATACCCAGGCAAACAGGGTCTGGAGTGGACCTCAAGCAATCTCCAACAGACCTACAGCTGAGGGTCCTGACTGTTAGAAGGAAAACTATCAAACAGGAAGGACACCTACACCAAAACCCCATCAGTACATCACCATCATCAAAGACCAGAGGCAGATAAAACCACAAAGATGGGGAAAAAGCAGGGCAGAAAAGCTGGAAATTCAAAAAATAAGAGCACATCTCCCCCGGCAAAGGAGCGCAGCTCATCGCCAGCAACGGATCAAAGCTGGACGGAGAATGACTTTGACGAGATGAGAGAAGAAGGCTTCAGTCCATCAAATTTCTCAGAGCTAAAGGAGGAATTACGTACCCAGCGCAAAGAAACTAAAAATCTTGAAAAAAAAGTGGAAGAATTGATGGCTAGAGTAATTAATGCAGAGAAGGTCCTAAACGAAATGAAAGAGATGAAAACTATGACACGAGAAATACGTGACAAATGCACAAGCTTCAGTAACCGACTCGATCAACTGGAAGAAAGAGTATCAGCGATTGAGGATCAAATGAATGAAATGAAGCGAGAAGAGAAACCAAAAGAAAAAAGAAGAAAAAGAAATGAACAAAGCCTGCAAGAAGTATGGGATTATGTAAAAAGACCAAATCTACGTCTGATTGGGGTGCCTGAAAGTGAGGGGGAAAATGGAACCAAGTTGGAAAACACTCTTCAGGATATCATCCAGGAGAACTTCCCCAACCTAGTAGGGCAGGCCAACATTCAAATCCAGGAAATACAGAGAACGCCACAAAGATACTCCTCGAGAAGAGCAACTCCAAGACACATAATTGCCAGATTCACCAAAGTTGAAATGAAGGAAAAAATCTTAAGGGCAGCCAGAGAGAAAGGTCGGGTTACCCACAAAGGGAAGCCCATCAGACTAACAGCAGATCTCTCGGCAGAAACTCTCCAAGCCAGAAGAGAGTGGGGGCCAATATTCAACATTCTTAAAGAAAAGAATTTTAAACCCAGAATTTCATATCCAGCCAAACTAAGTTTCATAAGTGAAGGAGAAATAAAATCCTTTACAGATAAGCAAATGCTTAGAGATTTTGTCACCACTAGGCCTGCCTTACAAGAGACCCTGAAGGAAGAACTAAACATGGAAAGGAACAACCGGTACCAGCCATTGCAAAAACATGCCAAAATGTAAAGACCATCGAGGCTAGGAAGAAACTGCATCAACTAACGAGCAAAATAACCAGTTAATATCATAATGGCAGGATCAAGTTCACACATAACAATCTTAACCTTAAATGTAAATGGACTAAATGCTCCAATTAAAAGACACAGACTGGCAAACTGGATAAAGAGTCAAGACCCATCAGTGTGCTGTATTCAGGAGACCCATCTCACACACAGAGACATACATAGGCTCAAAATAAAGGGATGGAGGAAGATTTACCAAGCAAATGGAGAACAAAAAAAAGCGGGGGTTGCAATACTAGTCTCTGATAAAACAGACTTTAAACCATCAAAGATCAAAAGAGACAAAGAAGGCCATTACATAATGGTAAAGGGATCAATTCAACAGGAAGAGCTAACTATCCTAAATATATATGCACCCAATACAGGAGCACCCAGATTCATAAAGCAAGTCCTTAAAGACTTACAAAGAGACTTAGACTCCCATACAATAATAATGGGAGACTTCAACACTCCACTGTCAACATTAGACAGATCAACGAGACAGAAAGTTAACAAGGATATCCAGGAATTGAACTCATCTCTGCAGCAAGCAGACCTAATAGACATCTATAGAACTCTCCACCCCAAATCAACAGAATATACATTCTTCTCAGCACCACATCGTACTTACTCCAAAATCGACCACGTAATTGGAAGTAAAGCACTCCTCAGCAAATGTACAAGAACAGAAATTATAACAAACTGTCTCTCAGACCACAGTGCAATCAAACTAGAACTCAGGACTAAGAAACTCAATCAAAACCGCTCAACTACATGGAAACTGAACAACCTGCTCCTGAATGACTACTGGGTACATAACGAAATGAAGGCAGAAATAAAGATGTTCTTTGAAACCAATGAGAACAAAGATACAACATACCAGAATCTCTGGGACACATTTAAAGCAGTGTGTAGAGGGAAATTTATAGCACTAAATGCCCACAAGAGAAAGCTGGAAAGATCTAAAATTGACACTCTAACATCGCAATTAAAAGAACTAGAGAAGCAAGAGCAAACACATTCGAAAGCTAGCAGAAGGCAAGAAATAACTAAGATCAGAGCAGAACAGAAGGAGATAGAGACACAAAAAACTCTCCAAAAAATCAATGAATCCAGGAGTTGGTTTTTTGAAAAGATCAACAAAATTGACAGACCACTAGCAAGACTAATAAAGAAGAAAAGAGAGAGGAATCAAATCGACGCAATTAAAAATGATAAAGGGGATATCACCACCGACCCCACAGAAATACAAACTACCATCAGAGAATACTATAAACACCTCTACGCAAATAAACTGGAAAATCTAGAAGAAATGGATAATTTCCTGGACACTTACACTCTTCCAAGACTAAACCAGGAAGAAGTTGAATCCCTGAATAGACCAATAGCAGGCTCTGAAATTGAGGCAACAATTAATAGCCTACCAACCAAAAAAAGTCCAGGACCAGATGGATTCACAGCTGAATTCTACCAGAGGTACAAAGAGGAGTTGGTACCATTCCTTCTGAAACTATTCCAATCGATAGAAAAAGAGGGAATCCTCCCTAACTCATTTTATGAGGCCAACATCATCCTGATACCAAAGCCTGGCAGAGACACAACAAAAAAAGAGAATTTTAGACCAATATCCCTGATGAACATCGATGCAAAAATCCTCAATAAAATACTGGCAAACCGGATTCAGCAACACATCAAAAAGCTTATCCACCATGATCAAGTGGGCTTCATCTCTGGGATGCAAGGCTGGTTCAACATTCACAAATCAATAAACATAATCCAGCATATAAACAGAACCAAAGACAAGAACCACATGATTATCTCAATAGATGCAGAAAAGGCTTTTGACAAAATTCAACAGCCCTTCATGCTAAAAACGCTCAATAAATTCGGTATTGATGGAACGTACCTCAAAATAATAAGAGCTATTTATGACAAACCCACAGCCAATATCATACTGAATAGGCAAAAACTGGAAAAATTCCCTTTGAAAACTGGCACAAGACAGGGATGCCCTCTCTCACCACTCCTATTCAACATAGTGTTGGAAGTTCTGGCTAGGGCAATTAGGCAAGAGAAAGAAATCAAGGGTATTCAGTTAGGAAAAGAAGAAGTCAAATTGTCCCTGTTTGCAGATGACATGATTGTATACTTAGAAAACCCCATTGTCTCAGCCCAAAATCTCCTTAAGCTGATAAGCAACTTTAGCAAAGTCTCAGGATACAAAATTAATGTGCAAAAATCACAAGCATTCTTATACACCAGTAACAGACAAACAGAGAGCCAAATCAGGAATGAACTTCCATTCACAATTGCTTCAAAGAGAATCAAATACCTAGGAATCCAACTTACAAGGGATGTAAAGGACCTCTTCAAGGAGAACTACAAACCACTGCTCAGTGAAATCAAAGAGGACACAAACAAATGGAAGAACATACCATGCTCATGGATAGGAAGAATCAATATCGTGAAGATGGCCATACTGCCCAAGGTAATTTATAGATTCAATGCCATCCACATCAAGCTACCAATGAGTTTCTTCACAGAATTGGAAAAAACTGCTTTAAAGTTCATATGGAACCAAAAAAGAGCCCGCATCTCCAAGACAATCCTAAGTCAAAAGAACAAAGCTGGAGGCATCACACTACCTGACTTCAAACTATACTACAAGGCTACAGTAACCAAAACAGCATGGTACTGGTACCAAAACAGAGATATAGACCAATGGAACAGAACAGAGTCCTCAGAAATAATACCACACATCTACAGCCATCTGATCTTTGACAAACCTGAGAGAAACAAGAAATGGGGAAAGGATTCCCTATTTAATAAATGGTGCTGGGAAAATTGGCTAGCCATAAGTAGAAAGCTGAAACTGGATCCTTTCCTTACTCCTTATACGAAAATTAATTCAAGATGGATTAGAGACTTAAATGTTAGACCTAATACCATAAAAATCCTAGAGGAAAACCTAGGTAGTACCATTCAGGACATAGGCATGGGCAAAGACTTCATGTCTAAAACACCAAAAGCAACGGCAGCAAAAGCCAAATTGACAAATGGGATCTCATTAAACTAAAGAGCTTCTGCACAGCACAAGAAACTACCATCAGAGTGAACAGGCAACCTACAGAATGGGAGAAAATTTTTGCAATCTACTCATCCTACAAGGGGCTAATATCCAGAACCTACAAAGAACTCAAACAAATTTACAAGAAAAAAACAAACAACCCCATCAAAAAGTGGGCAAAGGATATGAACAGACATTTCTCAAAAGAAGACATTCATACAGCCAACAGACACATGAAAAAATGCTCATCATCACTGGCTATCAGAGAAATGCAAATCAAAACCACAATGAGATACCATCTCACACCAGTTAGAATGGCGAGCATTAAAAAGTCAGGAAACAACAGGTGCTGGAGAGGATGTGGAGAAATAGGAACACTTTTACACTGTTGGTGGGATTGTAAACTAGTTCAACCATTATGGAAAACAGTATGGCGATTCCTCAAGGATCTAGAACTAGATGTACCATATGACCCAGCCATCCCATTACTGGGTATATACCCAAAGGATTATAAATTATGCTGCTATAAAGACACATGCACACGTATGTTTATTGCAGCACTATTCACAATAGCAAAGACTTGGAATCAACCCAAATGTCCATCAGTGACAGATTGGATTAAGAAAATGTGGCACATATACACCATGGAATACTATGCAGCCATCAAAAAGGATGAGTTTGTGTCCTTTGTAGGGACATGGATGCAGCTGGAAACCATCATTCTTAGCAAACTATCACAAGAACAGAAAACCAAACACCGCATGTTCTCACTCATAGGTGGGAACTGAACAATGAGATGACTTGGACTCAGGAAGGGGAACATCACACACCGGGGCCTATCATGGGGAGGGGGGGGGGGGAGGGATTGCATTGGGAGTTATACCTGATATAAATGACGAGTTGATGGGTGCAGCACACCAACACGGCACAAGTATACATATGTAACAAACCTGCACGTTATGCACATGTACCCTAGAACTTAAAGTATAATAATAATAAATAAATTTAAAAAAAAAATCTACACAGAAAAAAAAAAAAAAAAGAAATAAAAAAATTTCGAGACCAGCTGGCTGACATAGAGAAACCCCGTTTCTACTAAAAATACAAAAAATTCGCTGTGCATGGTGGGCGCCTGTAATCCCAGCGACTCAGAAGGCTGAGGTAGGAGAATCGCTTGAACCCAGTAGGCGGACGTTGCCCTGAGCCGAGATCACGCCACTGTACTCTAGCCTGGGTAACAAGAGCAAAACTCTGTCTCAAATAAAATAAAATAAATAAAAAATTAAAAACTGAAAAAAACAATTTTTTACTAGTTTTGTGAGATTATAAAAATACTACATTTTAAAGTCAAATGTGACAAAATGAATAATTTATCCAGTAGATATGTTAATAAAGACACCGAACATCAAATTCTCATATTGTTTACCTAAAAAAGGTTACTTTTTTTCTGAAGGACATCAGTAAAAGGGTAATAGATTTGAATGCATTTGAGAGTCCTTTGCCCATGTTTGGATTTGTTTACAGCAAATGCTGACAAGTTTGGATAGTGAATTGGTGATAGGTAAATGAGCACTGAGCAAAAGTTTTTGCCTATTTAGTAGTAAATAATGCTTTATCTTTTTTTTTTTTTTTTTTTTGAGAGGGAGTTTCGCTCTTGTAGCCAAGGCTGGAGTGCAGTGGCATGATCTTGGTTCACTGCAACCTCCGCCTCCCAGGTTCAAGCGATTCTACTGCCTCAGCCTCCCCAATAGCTGGAATTACTGAATTACTGGCACCTGCCAACATGCCCGGCTCATTTTTTGGATTTTGTATTTTTAGTAGAGAAGGAGTTTCACCATGTTGGGCAGGCTGGTCTCGAACTCCTCACCTCAGATGATCCACCCGCCTTGGCCTCCGCAAAGTGTTGGGATTACAGGCGTGAGCCACTGCGCCCAGCCGTTTGATCATTTTAAAATTATATATTACTGGTAATATCATGGAATGATTTATTTGATAATGCCATTCAACACTAAAAATAAAATAAATATTTGATAAAATATTTCAGCAACACAACCCTATGAATTGGGCATTATTTTCTTGTGTAGGTGCATATGTTTGAAAAAGAGCTCTTATTTTAATTTTTGGTTTTTAAAATTTTTATTTATCATTATTATTACTATTTCAATTGTGGGGGGAACAGGTGGTATTTGGTTAAACTGATCAGTTTTTTAGTGGTGATTTCTGAGATTCTGATGCATCATCAAAATCTGATCCATCACCCAAAATGATCCATCACCCAAGCAACTTACATTGAACCCAGTGTGTAGTCTTTTATCCTTCATCCCACTCCCATCCTTCCCCCAAAGTTCCCAGAGACCATTATATTATTCTTATACGTTTGCATCCTCATAGCTAAGTTTCCACTTATTAGTGAGAAATTACGATGTTTAGTTTTCCATTCCTGAGTTACTTCACTTAGAATAATGGTCTCCAACTTCATCCAGGTTGCTGTGAATGCCATTATTTTGTTTCTTTTTATGGCTGAGTAGTAGTCAAGGTATATATAAATAAACCATATTTTCTTATCCACTTGGTTGATGGGTATTTAGCTAGGTCTCATATTTTTGCCATTGTGGATTATACTGCTATACACATGCATGTGCAAGCGTCTTTTTTATATAATGACTTCTTTTCCTCTGGGTAGATACCCAGAAGTGGAATTGCTAGGTGAAATGGTACCTCTATTTTTACTTCTTTAAGAATTCTCCATACTGTTATCTATAGTGGTTGTACTAATTTACATTCCTAAGAGCAGTGTGAAAGTGTTCCCTTTTCACCACATTCATGGCAACGTATACTATTTTTTGATTCTTTAATTATGGCCATTCTTGCAGGAGTAAGTTGGTATCATATAGTGGTTTTGATTTGCATTTTGTGATGTTGAGCACTTTTTCATATGTTTGTTGGCCATTTGTATATCTTCTTTTGAGAATGTTCTATTTATGTCCTTAGCCTACTTTTTGATGAGTATTCTTCTTATTATTATTTATCACTGACTTGTTTTAGTTCCTATAAGATCCTGGATATTAGTCCTTTCTTGGATGCATAGCTTGCAAAAATTTTCTCCCACTCTGTGGTTTGTCTGTTTACTCTGCTGATTATTTCTTTTGCTGTGCAGAAGCTTTTTAGTTTAATTAAGTCCCATGTTATTGTTGCATTTGCTTTTGGGTTCTTGGTCATGAACTTTTTGCCTACTTCAATGTCTAGAAGAGTTTTTTCAATGTTATCTTCTAGAATTGTTATGGTTTCACGTCATAGATTTAAGTCTTTAATCCATCCTGAGTTGATTTTTATATAAAGTGAAAAACGAGAATCCAGTTTCATTCTTCTATATGTGGCTTGTTGATTATCCCAGCACCATGTGTTGAATAGGGTGTCCTTTCCCCACTTTATGCTTTTGTTTGCTTTGTTGAAGTTCAGTTGGCTGTTAAGCATTTGGCTTTATTTCTGGGCTCTCTATTCTGTTCCATTGGTCTACATGTCTGTTTTTATACCAGTAGCATGCTATTTGGGTGATTACGGCCTTATAGCGTAGTTTGAAGTTGGGTAATGTGATACCTCCAGACTTGCTCTTTTGGCTCATTTTTGTTTTGGCTATATGGGCTCTTTTTTTGTCCCATATAAATTTTAGAATTGTTTTTCTCTTGTTCTGTGAAGAATGATGATGGTGTTTTGATGTGAATTGCATTGAACTTGTAAATTACTTTTGGAAGTATGGTCATTTTCACAATATTGATTCTACCCATACAGAAGCATGGAATGTATTTCCATTTGTTTGTGTCATCTATTATTTCTTTCAGCAGTGCTTTGTGTTTTTTCTTGTAGAGATATTTTGCCTCCTTGGTCAGGTATATTCTTAAGCATTTTATTTTATTTTTTGCAGCTGTTGTAAAAGGAGTTGAGTTTTTTATTTGATTCTCAGCTTGGTTGCCGTTAGTGTATAGTGGTGCTATTGACTCGTGCACATTTATTTTGTATTCAGAAACTTGACTGAATTCATTGATCAGATCTAGGAGCTTTTTGGATGAGTCTTTAGGGTTTTCTAAGTATACAATCACATCATCAGCTAACAGCAACAGTTTGACTTCTTTACTGATATGAATGCCCTTTATTTCTTTCTCTTGTCTGCTCTGGCTAGGACTTTCAGTACTATGTTGAGTAGAAGTGGTGAAAGTGGGCATCCTTTTCTTGCTCCAGTTCTTGGAGAGTGATTTCAACTTTTCCCCATTTGGTATAATATTGGCTGTGGGTTTGTCATAGATGGCTTTTATTACATTAAGATATATCCCTTCTATACCAATTTTGTTGAAAGTTTTAATTATAAAATGATACTGGATTTTGTCAAATGCTTTTTCTGCATCCATTGAGAGAATCACATGGTTTTTGTTTTTAATTCTATTTATGTGATGTGTCACATTTATTGACTTGTGGGTGTTACATCATCCCTGCATCCCTAGTAGGAAACCCACTTGATCACGGTGGATTATCTTTTCGACATGCTGTTGAATTCAGTTAGCTAGCTTTTTCTTGAGGATTTTTTCATCCATATTCATCTGGGATATTGGTCTGCAGTTTCCTTTTTTTGTTATGCCCTTCCTTGGTTTTTGTATTAGGGTGATACTGGCTTCATAGAATGATTTAGGGAGGATTCCCTCTTTTTCTGTCTTTTGGAATAGTGTCAATAGGATTGGTACCAATCCTTCTTTGAATGTCTGATAGAATTCAGTTGTGAATCCATCTGGTCTTGGGGGCATTTTTTTGTTGGTAATTTTTAAATCCCAATTCCAATCTTGCTGCTTGTTTTTGTTCTGTTCAGATTTTCTGTTTCTTCTTAGTTTAATCTAGGAGGGCTGTATATTTCCAGGGACTTATTCAGCTCCTCCAGGGTTTCTAGTTTATGCACATAAAGGTGTTCATAGTAGCCTTGAATGATATTTTGTGTGTCTGTGGCATCTGTTGTAATGTTTTCCATTTTGTTTCTAATTGAACTTATTTGGATATTCTCTCTTTGTTTTTAGGTTAATCTCACTAATATCATCTTAAATTGTATGAGTTTGGTGCAAAATTAATCACGATTTCTGCCATTAAAAGTAATAGCAAAAAGAGCAATAACTTTTGCACCAACCTAATAGCTCCCTAAACCCCATATGTCATGTGAGGGACCCCATTGGAGGCTATTGAATCATGGGGGTGGGTTTTTCCCATGCTGTTCTCATGATAGTGAATAACTCTCTTGAGATCTGGTGGTTTTGTAAAGGGCAGTTCCCTTGCACATGCTCTCTTGCCTACCACCATGTAAGATGTGCCTTTGCTCCTCCTTCACTTTCCACCATGATTGTGAGGCCTCCTCAGCCATGTGGAACTGAGTGCTCTAATCTTCATTATTTCTTTTCTTTTTCTGTAGAGTTTCGGTTTGGTTTGTTCTTATTTCTCTAGTTCCTTGAGGTATGAGCTTAGATTGTTTATTAATGCTCTTTCAGACTTTTTGACATAGCTATTTAATCCTATAAAGTTTTCTCTTGGCACCACTTTTGCAGTCTCACAGACATTTTGATAGGTTGTGTTGCTATTACCATTTAGTTCAAAAAATTTTTAAGTTTTCGTTTTGATTTCATTGTTGACTCAATGATTATTCAGGAGCAGATTATTTAGTTTCCATATATTTGTATAGTTTTGAGGATTATTTTTTTGGAGTTAATTTCTAATTTTATTCCACTGTGAACTGACAGAGTACTTAACATAATTTTAATTTTCTTAAATTTATTGAGACTTGTTTTGTGGCCCATCATATGGTGTATCTTGGAGAATGTTCCATGTGCTGATGAAAAGAATGTATATTCTGCATTTGTTGGGTAGAATGTTCTGTAAATATCTGTTAAGTCCATTTTCTAAGGTATAGTTTTAGTTCATTGTTTCTTTGTTGACTTTCAGTAAATATCTGTTAAGTCCATTTTCTAAGGTATAGTTTTAGTTCATTGTTTCTTTGTTGACTTTCTGTCTTAATGACCTGTCTAGTGATATCAGTGGAGAATTGAATTCCCCCACTATTATTGTGTGACCATTTATCTTATTTCTTCATTCTAGTAGTAATTGTTTTATAAATCTCCGAGCTGCAGTGTTAGGTGCATTTATATTTAAGATTGTGATATTTTCCTGTTAGGCTAATCCTTTTATCATTATATAATGTTCCTTTTTGTCTTTTTAAACTATTTTTTAAGTATGTTTTGACTGATATAAGAATAACTGTTCCTACTTTTAGTTTCCATTTGCATGGAATATCTTTTTTTAACCCCTTTACCTTAGGTTTATGTGAGTCCTTATGTGTTAGGTAAGACCCTTGAAGACAGCAGGTAATTGGTTGGTGGATTTTAATCCATTCTGCCACTCTGTGTCTTTTAAGTGGAGCATTTAGGCCATTTATATTCAATGTTCAAAATATTTTGAATGGTAATTTGATGATTTAATTGCAAAAGATTCCAAAACATATGGATCACATTTTCCCAGTTTTATTACAGTCCCATTGGGTTTTCAAATAATGAGAAAAAAAAAAAAAAAACTTACAAAAAGAAATGTACCCAAAACATGTGAAAAATAGCTTCAGCATTTCAACACACTCAAAATCAGCAGGATTTGCCCCTCCCAAGTATGTAAGTGACCTAAGTCACAGTATTTCTGTATGAGTACATATTTTCTTTTTGTCAATGTGTTAAACATCATCTATTAGGCATAATAACATCCAGTGATTATTTACACATTCTTAAAAAATAATTGAATAGTAAGTTGTAGAAAACACAGATACACATACCAGCCTTCTAAATTTCTAAAAGCACTTGAGAAAACAAGGATGCTAACAATGACAACTCAGGAGATTTGACCAATCAGGTTTTGTTTGGTTGTGGTTGTTTGCTTTTTAAAATACCTGTCAAAGAGAGGAATGGGCTAGATAAGAAAATGTTACCAATTCCCCACCCTTTTTATTTTGAGGTGAAATCTCACTGTCACCCAGGCTAGACTGCAATGGCAGTATCAGAGCTCACTGCAGCCTTAACTCACTGGGCTCAAGAGATCCTTTTATCTTAGCCCCCAAAGTGGCTGGGACTACAAGCATACACCACCATGCCTGGCCAATGTTTTAGTTTTTGTCAAGATGAGGTCTCACTATGTTTCCAAGCTGGGCTTGAAATCCTGGGCTCTAGTGATTCTACTGTCTCAGCCTCCCAAATTGCTAGGATTATAGGTGTGAGCCACCCGGCCTGGACTATTTTTTTTCCCCCTTAAATTCTCTTAAATAAGAGGACAAGTATGTAAAATTAAGTTTCAGATTCACGCTATTTGAAAATATAATATTAAAAGGTTGGGTACTTTTACTTGATTTGCAAGGGTAATTATTTTGATCCTAATCATACTTACCATATAATTTTTCTACAGTTATAAAGACTGACAAATGCACTTGTTTCAAAAATGTTCCAGACTCCATGAATAACATGTTGAAAACAGTGTTTTTAATAAATTTGAAGAAAATGTGCATGTTTTATCTTGAATTTGAGAGATGAGCAATTTTTTAATCTCCACCATGTTTTCTTAGAAACTATAATTAGCTAGACATAGAATATCCAACAATCTGTGGTTTGCTTTCTTGAAGCTTAAACTAATATCTTTTTACAGTCTCTATAATCTTTGCGATACTTTTAATCTTCCCTGTCCAAATTATTTTTTGTTGTCTTTGATTCTTCATTTCTCTTTAATTCTCCACTTCCAGACATGCTTCAAGCCCTATCAGTGTTCTAGATTTGAGTATTTATTATTTCCTTTGCACTCCCTCTGTTGTCATTTTAGCTTTGCTTCTCATCCCTTTATACCTAGATTATCTCATTATAGCATATCCAAATGCCATGATTCACCCCCATTTCAAAGTCTTTGTTCAAGATGTTTTTCATTACTCAAAATCTCATTCCCTGCCTCTCAAATGATTCCACATATCATAATCCTAGTGATTAAGAGAAGTGGTGGTGAAACAGTGTCTTTTCACTTATTTTGGAACACATGAAATTATTTTATTCATTTTGTGATGCTTCTTTAAATTTTAACATCATGCTGAGTAAATACAAGAAATATGCATATAGGATTTAACTTTCAACTTTGGACAGTTTCAGAATCTCTGCTGTACAATTGAACATAGATATTGCCATGTATATTTTTTAAGCAAACAAACTGGAATATATAAAATAGTTTCCATCTAAAGAATTTCAAAGTAAATTTAACTGACCACAACATTTGTTGTCACAACCAGACAAGGTAAGAGCTTTGGCTAATTTAGGTCAACTAGAAATAAAATAGCTGTCACAACAATTGGAGAAATACTTTGCTTTTGCTCTGCCCATATTATTATTTCTTTAAATCAAGGGTTTATGAAAGATATTAGTGGCAAGCATTTCAAATAAATATTTTATATTTGTACATCATCTTAAACTAAAGCAATGATTAAATACTCGATTTTTTTTTAGAAAACTTGAAATGTTTTAAAAATTGTTTTAGAAAGCTTTAACAGTTATGTAAATATATTTTCTACCACCTTCTAAAACTTACGCAGATTTCTGAGATGTGGGTGTAAGTATTATCAGGAATACTAACTGCTATCTACATATGCCCTCTGCCAATAACCTCATCTTTGAGTATACAAATTACTAGACTCTGAACACAGCTTCAAAGCTTCTTTATTTTCTGTATTTCAAATTGAAAAATGACTACACTATTTTAAACCATTCATAACAACTATGGCAGCTTTTATTATTATTTTTAAGCAGAAACATGAGTCAGTCTGATAATAACCATAGACGAATGAGGTAAGGCTGACATTTATTTAGTAATATTATTGAAGAAAGACTAGCAATGGTACTTTTCATCTGACAAATATGTTTTATTTTTTGTTTTTGTTTTTATTTTTTACAACATCTGTGCAAGAACCTCCAACAGTGAGAGGTTTATTTGGACTGTAATATGTCTTCTAAGATTCTGTTATTCTCTGATTGTACTGAAATTCTTTTAAAATGAACAGCACAAAAGGACCAAACACACACACAACACACACATATACAACACATAAGATTAACAAGCATATATCTGTATGTTATTTTAACTACTGTGGAAGTAAAGTTCTTTCCAGAAAACACACAGTCAAAAGAATGATGCTATAATTTCTTTCAATGAATTCAGTATTCTAATAACAAATCTAAAGAGACTCTATTAAGAAATTTTTCTTAATATTAAGGGTCTATCAAGAAGTCTATTAAGATGGTTTTTCAGAACACAGTACATAAAAATCGAGTGTACATTATTACATGTGCACACATGCACATATTCACTCTCATACCAAAAGTCTTCAGGGATCACATCATGGTTTTTATGTGTAGTCTTCTCTGTCTTGCAGTTTCAGTGTCATTATTTTACAATATATTCTGTTACAGAAGGAAGAACATAACCTGGGTCATTGATGGAATGGAATAATTGGCATGTCAAACTAAAATGCATCATCCAATGTAAAGAAAGATGCTTATTAACAGTAGGAAAGTGATGCAACTTCTTTCCAATTGGATCCTAATGAAAAATGTAAGATATGCAGTATTTTGGAGGATTTATTATGAGTTAATTAGAACATATATATTAGGAGTTAATAATAAGTAACTCGAAAGGATTTACAGTCACAGCCCTGTGACTAGCTGTGAATACTAAAGTTCAGCAACACTAATCTCAAAGGAAATGGTAGCAGAAGGAATCTAAGTTGTCATTGTGATGAAATAAAATAGTTGCAATTGCAGTAGGACAATTAGCTAATATTGACTTTTGCTCTAGAAGCTGTCAGATCTTTGCACAGAAACAGCTGGGAATGTTCTGTCAGGGAAGCATGGGAGAAACATTTTACTTGGGTTGAAATTCAAAAGCTTGATATTTGCTAAAAACATAAGAGCCATATGTTTACTTGTGAGTCAGACAAAACTAAACATAACTTTTTCAGTGTATTCTAAAATGTTTTCTTTCATCACACATCTATTAAGCATTTACAAAATGGTAAGCACTGTACATTCCCAAAAGTGCACAAATTACACACCCAACCTGCTGTTTTGGAAACTGCAGTCCAGAAAACATTGAATTCATCATTTAAAGGTTTTTATAAGAATGGCCAAAAAAAAAAAAAAAAAAAAGGCCTCATTGGTTGAGTAGGCTAACTGCTTTAAAAACAGATCCAAAGAGATAGAGGTGGAAGCAATGGAAGTTTTGATGCCATTACTATTTTAATCTTGGGCAAAGTCTTCCGGTTGAGGGATTTGCTTTCATCCGTGCTGACATTCATGTACCTAGGCTCCTTTCACTCTGCTGTTCCATCATCCCATTGGGCCTCACTGTCATCAACAATCAGACAGCAGAAGTGAAGCACCCAGTTCAGAAAGGAGTACACCCACTTCTGGAAAGCTTTGGTCCTAAACTGGCACATACCACTTGTACTTGCATTCACTCAGGTCCAGTAGCTACTACACATAGCAACAAAGGGGGCTGGTAGGGGTTGGGAAGACAGAAAATATAATGACTGGTTTGGCACTACTTTCCAGCTACAACTTTATAATATGAATGAGGAGACCAGAGAACAGTGAGACATCTCTACAATATGAGCAAAACAGATAACAGCATTCATAAGCAACTCCAAGCTTAAAAATACCTTAATATACAAAATATTATTAGTGTTTCACATAGAAAATGTATCCTCTGACAATGTTTAGGCTCATCACAAGGAATATTTTCTTTAGTAAATATCTGTTTAGATACTTGGATAATAGTGTCTTCTTCAATCAAGGATAATACCAGCACTGAAAGGACTATTCAATAAATGAATGTTGAAGCATTAGATTATTTCATTAATATTAGCGAGAATCAAGCAATTACAAAAATTTACAGTGCCGAACTCAATCGCTATTGTCATTTTATCATTTATTTTATTAAAGACAAGAATATATTTATAATCAAAAGTACTTGGCATTGGATGTTTCCAGATTATCAGTGGCATACTATATGGTAAATAGATTAGTTTTCTAGAAACCTGTGAGATGAAGTGTGGAGAATGATTGGAAAGAAAAAGTTATAGAATATAAATAATACATCTAGAATTATATCATAGTTGCCTTGCTTCAAGCTCCCAGAAATCTATACTAAATGTACCCTTTTCCCATTCCATCTTCTCTTTTAATCTTACCTATCTGTTTAAATAATACTCATCTTCATAAATATATGGGTCTCATAGAAAAATCATAGAATCTCTCATAGAACAATTAGATGTCTACATGGAGTACAAGTGGTACATGTGGTGAAATAAATGAAGTCTCTTTTATGGTGGACACTGCTATCATTCCATTTTGTATGGGTCAAATAAAATTTTATTTTTTCAAGGAAGAAATGTCCCAGGACTGAAATTTTAAGAGGCAAAAATAAGAATGGTCTCACTATCGTTTCTTGTCTCCCCTCACCACTACACCTTTATTTGCATCTTGGGGCGATTATACAAACTTATTCTGGACAAAGAGACCTGAGCAGAAATCAGCAGAGAGATTGGCTTGAAGTGGCTTGAAGAGTATAATTTTACTGTCTCACAGTTCTGGAGGCCTGAAAGTCCAGAATCAAGGTGTCCACGGAGTTGTTTCCTTCTGAGGGCGGTGAGGGAAGGATATGGTGCAGACTTGAAGATGGCAATTGTCTCCCTGTGCCTCTTTGCATCATGTTTCCTCTATGTGTTCTGTCTCTGTGTCCAAATTGCCTCTTTTTAATAAGGGCATCAGTCATATTGGGTTACTCCTTAATTTGTAAAATCCCTATCTCTGAATGGTGACATTCTGAAGCACTAAGAGTAACTACGGTCTAAATGTTTGTGTTCACCCCAAATTCATATGTCAAAATCCTAAATCCAAGGTGATGGTATTAGGAGGTGGGGCCTTTGGGGTGATGATTAGATCATCCCCAGACTCCAGAACTGTGAGAAATACATTTTATTGTTTATAAGCTATCTAGTTTATGACATTTTGTTATAACAGCCCAAAAGAACTAAAATAGGAAACTCCATTATCTTTTTGGAGGGTGACACAATTCAAACCAAGACAGAACGCAAACATGATACTGAAGCAAAGTAATTATCTTATAATGAGGCAACCAGTATGAGAATGAAATCCAACAACAGAACAGGATATGGCAGTGGGCAGAAAACTAGAATGAGGATCACTAGTGGTACTAGAAAGTAGCAGACTATGTAACAAACCTGCACGTTGTGCACACATACCGTAGAACTTAAAGTATAATAAATAAATTAAAAAAAGAAAGTAGTAGACTACCTATGCTTACTGCAAAATAGGTTTTACTGAAATATATTTCCAAAATGAGAAATATACCAATGTCTTGTTAATAGAGTAAAAGTTTAGTATTTATTTCAGAAATTGTTGAAATACTTAGAAAAACCAAGATTGGTACTTTTACAGGCATATTTTACTTTATTTGTTATAGGTGTGTGTGTGTGCTAATCTGAAAATGAATGCATCTTCTTATATTTGTTTTCAAAATTGATTTATATTTTCACATTTACTTAATTACAATGTTGCTTTATAAAAGAAGCCATTATTTTTAGGTATTTGCAAATTTTACTTTACTGAAAAATGTGATTGAGCAAACAAAACGAACAAAAGACACACTAACTTCTTCATGTACAAATGGAACAAAAACACTACAGAAATATGGTCTCCCAGTGGTTTGTAAAGGATTTTATCTGTGCCACAGCATATTAGATTATAACCCTCTAAATGCTTTTGTTCCTGTTCTTATTATTTCAATGCCATGTGAATATTTAGCTCAGTCCACATAACTATAACAGACAAGACAATGCCATTGCTCAATGATGTTTCTTTAAAGATTTTCAGTTTCACAGCAGGCTTAATGTTTGTTGTTTATGATTTTTTGTCTCCCATGTTGAAATAAGTGATGTTACTGCTATGCAATGAACCCCTCTTCATCGTACACATTCAATTCACTCCCTTGGTTCTAAGACAGAACACTTGCTGTCTAACTGGGTCTTCATGTTTGCATTTCCTGCCTTGTGCAGGCAGTTAACCACATTCTTTTCCTATTTACATAAGCAAATGATTACTATTATGTAAACAGTTTAACTTTTAAATACTCAATATGTTCCATTAGATCTATTACTAGACTCATTTTACATATTCTTAAAAACATTGAGATTTTAAAAAAGAGATATTCGATTAGGGAATCATTTTAAGGCTAACCAACAATATACAGACAAAAATTTTATATAACAAAAAGAAAACACAAATCACTTTTCAATTGGAAAAACCTGAAGAAGAGTAGCAATGGAAGTTTCTATCTATAGATTAGTCATTTTAATGGGAATCATGGTCTCATAGACCAAATAGAAATTGATGTAAATTGGTGTAAATGTTTACAGACACACAGCTGAATATACAGTAAAGTATCAAATGTCTCATTGTTTGAGTTTAAACAATATATTAAAGCAGTAAAAAGACATTTAGAATTTTTACTTTGGAAAGAATTTAAAAATTCCTCTTTTCTGTCATACTGTCCTTTGGTTTAAAAGCAATAGCACTTTCTTATTCCTCTCATTCCTTGACTTAACTTGGGATTGATATAAAAATAATAAGATGTTGGTTTGGAGGAGAAACAGTCATTCCAAAGGATAGAATCACGGTGAAAACCGCTTTAAAGAAAGCAAAGCATTTTCTAAACTTTCTATTAACAAGCATTATTAATGTGTTGTTAAATTCTTGATGTCAAAATAATACCTGAGAGTAAGTATTTGATAAAGCAAATTATTCATGAGTGCTATGTATATTTAATTTCATTCAAATAATTTGAAATAATCACAGTATACAAATAATTCAAATAAGATATTTCTCACAATAATTATATAATCATACTACTATATGGCTGGAAAGAATTTTAGATATCATGCAAAATGCTTTCCCACACAACTCAGGAATCTCTTTGATGTCCTTTTCTATATGCGGTTACACAGGCTCCTTTAATAGTCTAGCCAAAGAGGATTTTGATATAATGTCAGGGCTACCGAGTTACTTTCTGAACAATTCTGTTTGTGATATAGATGTGCTTAACAAACTTTGCTCTTCTTAATTTCCACTAGATTTACCTTGCTAGGTCTTCCACTTGTTTACCAAATAAGTTTAATCTGTCACAAAAATGCAAAATGCCTTCACTCCCTATTTGACTTTATGTCCCCGAAGGGAAGAGCCACTGTTTATTCATCATCATATTGTCATGACCAAGCCCATAATAGATGTTCAATTATTATTTGTAGAAATAAAATGAAGAACAGCTCTTTACATATTATTCTAAAGTTGTCATCATCATAACCACATAGCTATATACTATCATAATTTATGAGAACAATTTGTTGTCATTAGCTGCATTCTCCAAAATTCTGTTTTGCAGTTAAGTTAAACCTCTCTTCCTTTCTCCCCTTTTCATTTGACCCCTTAATCTTATTTGCACTAATCTGACTTTCCTATCCAAGCTATTTTAAATATTTTCAGAAGTTCTTACTTTATATTTTATTAGTTCAAATTAAATTATCTTTGAAAGACATTGTATTCAATGTCCATTGCCATGCTGACTGATATAGTAACTTCTAGGCAGTGGCTATCAAACACTTGGAATGCTACTATTTCAAATTGAGATAGGTTGCAGGCATAATGCACAACATATTATGAAGGCATATAATCAAAAAAGGAATGTGTAATATATTGTTAATAATTGTATTGATTACAAATTGAAATGAATTTTTGTACATATTGAGTAAATAAAAATATGTTTCTTTAATTTTACTTGTTTCTTTTTTACATTTTTGATGTGGCATTTAGAAAAATTTAAATAATATACTTCATTTTCATGGATAACACCTCTCTGAAGGAATTGCTGATAAAACATTACATTGAGAAATAGCCATGATCGGTATTCATGATTTTTGTTGATCTACTATGAAGCTGTAAAGAAGCATCAGTGTCTCTCATTATATATTATTTCGAAGAATTGTCTTTCCTCTGATAATCTAAATTGCTTACAAATAGTGCCAAGGCCTGTTTTAATCTTTTTGCCAAAGACTGGGCTTTTCAATGTTCTCACTGACGGTGAGTTCTTATCAAAGATCTAGACAGGAAAGATTTCACAAGTCTCTTTTTCTCCACATGCCTTCATTTGCCTTCCTGCTGCTGCTTTCTGCATTTGTACCAACCATTTGTTAATCCTGTCAATTTGCTTTTCTGAATGATATTCATGGCTGTGTTATATGAAAACATTAGTTTCTAAATATAAAATAAATTGTCATTAGCATGTCTGAATAACATCCTGTAAGTACAATAAATACAATGGAGGCTGGGCCCGGTGGCTCATGCATATAATCCCAGCACTTTGGGAGGCCAAGGCAGACGGATCATGAGATCAGGAGATCGAGACCATCCTGGCCAACATGGTGAAACCCAGTCCCTACTAAAAATACAAAAATTAGCTGGGCATGTTGGCGCATGCTTGTAATCCCAGCTACTTGGGAGGCTGAGGCAGGAGAATTGCTTGAACCCGGAATGTGGAGGTTGCAGTGAGCCAAGACGGCGCTACTGCACTCCAACCTGATGACAGAGCAAGACTCTGTCTCAATAAAAATATTATTACAACATGATTATTAAGAAGTAAAATATTGCCACTCTGGAATAAAATGCACATCCTTCCTATTATAATATTTCCATTTCAAGAACTATGTTTAAGGTCAATGTTATATCAATTACCAGTGCAAGGGCAATGTAGAGTCAAGATAGTACTAATTTCCCAATATTCTGTGATGATTCTATTAAATTGTATTTCAAATGACCTCACTATGTCAAACACTTAGAGAAAATAAGCAGAAACTGTTTAATGTATTTACTATTAAACTACTAGCTATGCTTTTAAAAGAATTATGCCTCAGTTTTAAGATTTTTGGCTCCCAAGTTAAACAAAAGTAATATAGTATTGCTGCCAAACAGAATTCTTCTAGAAATGCAGCTATAGAACAAGCTTTTCTTTTAGAGAATTATGATCTGCAAGAATAAGTGTATCCCTAAGACTTCAGTCAGTCATGCAAATATTGCCTATGACATAATTATACTTTTATACTTATAATTATAAATTATACTTTTATAATTATACTTTTGGCTAATTCAACACAAAGTATTAGATAAATACCTTCAAAAAATCTAAATGAGAGTCATGGTGAAAACATAGCAAGGTCATATTGGTTGTTGCAGATTGCTAGAATAGTTATTAATTGGTCCCCCCTTGATAATGAGTACTTGGTAAAGTGAGATAAAAGATAAATTCTTCTTGTGATGTCATTTTAGGTCATATAATCAACCTTCAACATCAATGAGAGTTGAAACATATCTGAAGTTTGAAGTAAAGGTTGCTTCTACCTGGTGCTACCAACAGTAGCCCAGTTAAATAAAATTTCTTTAGATTTTATTTTCTGTCTAATATTTACTATTGCCACATTTTTTATTTAATTTTTTTATTATGTGTGCCCTGACTATTTTTCATTCCCATTACTCTTACTTTTTTCATTTGAATATTCAAAAGATTTCACTTTCAGTAAGTTGAGGCTAACCTAGACTTCCCTTCACATCTATTTTCAGAATATTTTATTCCTAGAAATCATTACATAATTTCACATAATTTGACATAACCAAATACTGCTGCAGCACTAAAATTTATCAGCTAAAAAATTAGCCCTAAAATATTCGCCAGAAACCACATAATAAAAAACGTAGTTATACATTTATACACACACGCACACACGCGCACACACACACACACATCCATTAGGTTTCTTTTCAACTGATTATTCTATGAAGTGTGAAATGTACAGATTTGGGGCTGGATAAGGTTATGGAATGACTTTAATAAATAGGTAAATGTTCAACTTTAAAAACAACAGCAATAGTAGGGAAAACTATTTTATTCATTCTTAGAGGACGTTTGTTTCTGTTCCTAATGAAAGGAGAGTTTTGAAAAATGGAGCTATTCTTATGTAAATAACCACAGAGAAATTAAACTTTAAATATACGACCCTCACATGATCGTTTTAATATGGGAATCGACTCCTTAAAAAACTCCATGTGTAATTTCCTCAAGATCACTATTTTATGCATCTTCTAGAACTGCAATTGCCTGTGTCCTGGAGCTTTCTCTCCGGTGTCAATTTAACGCCTTCAAATTTTCTAACATTATGTGTGAAAGATAACATTTACTTTTTTTTTTTCACTTTTTAAACAAGCTGTTGTATTATCATGATGCCACTTTTGAGATGTTGAAATATGTAAAATGTAACAAAACATTTCTAAACTTTTCCTCATTAATTTGGTGTTTGACTTTCTACCACACCATTGTTTTACAAATGCAGATTTGCAAATGAAAAAAATACCCATTGTCTGAAAAGAAAAAATATCCATCGTGTTCTCAGTTCTGTTTCTAACTACGAACAGAAAGGATAAATTATTTCTTTCTGAAATCCAAATGACAATCATTTGGGAAAACTAGAGCCTTGCCCTAAGGAAAGTAGGTCAGCTGCTTGAAAGAATATTACTGGCAACTGAGGATTTGGCATCACTTATATTCTTCCTCCATGGAAGACAACTTACTAGAATGGAATGTTATCCTCTAATCTTTATAAGTTTTGGAAATGTATTTAGAGTCTATCATGCATTATTAGATATATTCAAACAAAGATGAATTTTCTAATTTCAAAAGCCTTTGGTTTATATTTTCCCTGAATTTCAGTTTCTCCAAGGATTTTTAGAATGTTTTCCTTTGTAGACTGTGCCCTTTTTCTAATATGTAAGGTATTCAGGTCACTGGGCATGGCTTTTTCTTTTTTTTTTTTTTTTTTTTTTGGTCTAGCCTTTGTATTAAATGAAGTTTCCAGTAGCTACTGTAGTTAATACAAATTTGCCAATTTTGAATCAACTATTATCAAAAATAGAAGACACCTTCGTGATTTCATTTTATTAACAGAATGCCTTCTCTTTGAGAAAAGCTCTATGAAACTTTAAATTAGGATGCATAGTCAGGATAGATAGGTAGGTGGATAGATAGATAGATTAGATAGATGATAGTTAGATAATTATGTTTATAAAATACATGAGGAACAACTATAATAGTCTGTATTTTCATTTTTATCTAATTCTTTCAAGATACAATTTACTTTCACCTTGAAGGTAAAAATCAATTAAATAATTACAATGAGCATATTTTACAAAGATTGGAATTTAGATGAGTTAATAGAGAAAAATAATATTACTTTAGATAGATCAGTGAGTGCCAAGCTTACAGTCAATACTCAACCAACATTTGCTAAATGGAATTAATGTAAAATTGTGTCAGGTGAAATCTTGAAAGAGGTCTTTTGTCTGAAATAATGTTGACATAGTACTTTTGAAGGGTCTTATTGCTAATAGCAAACTCTCAAACAAAAGTTAATTGTTTGGCTTGTTCAATGAGGTCTGACTAACAGAGAAGATTGTAGCAACACAAACATTTCAACTTTGGCTGTATCTTGCTTTAGTTTCCTCCTGGAATATGTGGTTTTATAAAAGAAATGCATTTTATACAATGAATATGTATTATTTTTATTAAAAATATTTTGAAGATTAGGCTAAATGATTGATTACATTTAAAGTTAAACATTAGCAAGAAAGGCAGTAGTTAGGATGAAAGTACAATTATTTCAGGTCCTCTGAGAAATGAATAGGGAAAATAAATAAAATCTGACATTTACAAATAAATATTTCCTAATGCACGTCCATGAATTTAACATGTTAAAATAATTAAACTTAAAAACGGTTATACTGAAAATATGTTACTAAGCTTGAATACAAATTGACCTTATGTTTTTTCAATTGTATTTTTTTTGAAATGTAACGTTTGTTGTTTGCATTGTGCTTATGCATGCTGTGATGATTAATACTGAGTGTCAACTTGATTGGATTGAAGGATATAAAGCATTGATCCTGGGTGTGTCTGTGAGGGTGTTGCTAAAAGAGATTAATATTTGAGACAGTGAGTTCGGGAAGTCAGACCCACCCTTAATCTGGTGTGCACAAGCTAATCAGCTGCCAGAGAATATAAAGCAGGCAGAAAAACATGAAAAGGAGAGACTGGCCTAGCCTCCCAGCCTACATCTTTCTCCCATGCTGGATGCTTCCCGTCTTCGGGCATCAGACTCCAAGTTCTTCACTTTTGGGCCTTGGATTGGCTCTCCTTGCTCCTCAGCTTGCAGACATCCTAATGTGGGACTTTGTGATCATGTAAGTTAATAGGTAAGAAACTGCCCTTTATGTATCTCCTATTAGTTCTGCCCCTTTAGAGAACCCTGACTAATACAGATTTTGATACCAGAAGTGGTTCTAGAGGAACAGAATATTAAAGATGGAGTTCTTTCATTGGATTTTGGGTTTCTGGAGGTGGCTACTTAATATGATTAGACAGAAAACTGCTAACAACTCTACTACTAATAGTATGGAAAACACTGATAGTCTTTGGCATGAACTGTTTAGAGAGCTATACATAATAAATGCATTTGACACTCCTGATTCACTGCTTGTGAGAGGCAAGGAGTTTAGTGATTTTATGCATAATACCTTTGACCATATATAGAGAATCAAGGAACATAGGGAAGCTGATAGGTTGCTCCTACGTTCAGTGGACAAAGTGATGAAAGAAAATGATGAACTCAGAGCTTCTATCTCCTGTAGAGAATGAGCTGAAATTGTCAGAAAACAGACACAAGTTCTTATAATGTGAGGGGCTGAATTGCAATGAAAGGTGCATGTGCAACCTTTCCAGGTGTCTACTGTTACAGTGTCTAGAGGGCATTGATTGGAAAAGAATGGGACCCTGAAACTTGGAATGGGGATGTGTGGGAAGACCCTGATGAAGCTGGGGCCACTGAGTTTGTAAATCCTGATGAACCTTTCTTGAAACATCTTCTCCATCCCTAGTAGTAGCAACATCCCCTCCCCGACCCATGCTGCTATCATCCTTTCCCCCTTTGTCTGAGGAGATAAACCCCACACTGCCTGAGGGAACAGTTGCCAAGCAAAATAATGTTGATTCTCTTCAGGAGCCACCCCCAACACCCCTGTTTTCTTCTAGACCTATAACTACAGTCCCAGCAGGCCTGGGTGAGTAGGTGAGGCTGAGAGTGTGACCCATGAGGGTCACAAAAATAACTGTTTGATTTCTTTAATTATATAAACAGAAATCTGGAGAACAGGCATGAGGGTGGATATTAAGGGTATGGGATAATGATAGAAGGAACATAGAGTTGGATAAGGGTGAATTCATTTATTTGGGCCCACCAAGTAGGGAATCTGCTTTTAATGTTGCAGCTCGGGGAGTTAAGAACAGTTCTAATAGTTTATTTGCTTGGTTAGCTGAAATATGGATTAAAAGATGACCCACTGTGAATGAGCTGGAAATGCCGGATCCCCCTTGTTTTAATGTAGAGAGGGGGATCCAAAAGCTTAGGAAGATTGGGATGGTGGAGTAGATTAGTCAATTTAGACCTACTCATCCCAGCTGTGAGGATCCAGAAGATATAACCTTGACCAATGCCTTGCGAAATAGAGTAGTGAGGGCAGCACCTGCATCTTCGAAGAGCCCTGTAATTGCTCTTTTCCGTATGTCAGATCTAATGGTGAGCACTGCAGTCACTCACTACAAAATGTAAATACAATGTGAATAACTGGATCTCGAGGTGGCAGGGGCCAAGTGTCAGTACTCAACCATAAAAGGCAAGGTGGGAGTAGCTACTGTAATGGACAGCAGAGGCAAAGCAGCAAACAGAATAGTCTGCTTCATATAGAGCCCTAGCATTGACTAATTAATCACAGTGTTCCTAGAAGTGAAATTGATAGGAAGCCTACTGCATTCCTACTTAATTTATACAAGCAGAAAACTTCTAGGTCGAATGGACAAAAGACTAATTTGAATTACAAAAAGAGAATTCCAGCCCTCAATCAATTTCAGACTTGAGTCAGTTTACAGACCCAGAATGGCCTGAGTGAAAGGGAGGCCGGTCTCCTTGTGGAAGGACCCCACTACATTACCAACAATTTATGCATTGAATCTTTCTCCCTTCCTTACCCAAGGTGGCCTCCAGCCTTTTACCAGGATAACTGCACTGGGGAAAGGAAAATGATCAGACATTTCAGGGACTACTGGACACTGACTCTGAGCTGACGTTGATTCCAGGAGACCCAAAACATCATTGTGGTCCTCCAAATAAAGTAAGGGTTTATAGAGGTCAGGTAATTAATGGAGTTTTAGCTCAGGTCCAACTTACAGTGGGTCCAGTGGGTCCCTGGTGTCATCATGTGGTCATTTCCCCAGTGACCGAATGCATAATTGGCATAGAAATACTTAGCAGCTGGCAGAACCCCCACATTGGCTCCACGACTGGTAGGGTAAGGGCCATTGCCCTGGTGGGAAAGGCCAAATGGAAGCCATTAGAGTTGCCTCTACCTAGAAAAATAGTAAGTCAAAAACAATGTCACATTCCTGAAGGGACTGTGAAGATTAGTGCTATCATCAAGGACTTGGAAGATGCAGGGGTGGTGATTCCCACCACATCCCTGTTTGACTCTCCCATTTGGCCTGTGCAGAACATAGATGGATCTTGGAGAATGACAGTGGGTTATCATAAGCTTAACCAAGAGATGACTCCAATTGCAGCTGCTCTACTAGATGTGGTTTCATTGCTTGAGCAAATTACCACATATCCTGGTACTTGGTATGCAGCCATTGACTTGGCAAATGCCTTTTTCTCCATTCCTGTCCATAACGCCCAATAGAAGCCATTTGCTTTCAGCTGGCAAGGCCAGCAATATACCTTTACTGTCCCACCTCAGTGGTATATCAACTCTCCAGCTTTGTGTCATAATCTTATTCAGAGACCTTGATTGCTTTTTGCTTCGATGAAGATATCACACTGGTCCATTACATTGATGACATTTTGCTGATTGGATCCAGTTAGCAAGACGTAGTAGCAAACACACTGGACTTATTGGTGAGACATTTGCAAGCCAGAGGATGGGAAATAAATCCGACTAAAACTGAAGGACTTTCAACCTCAGTAAAATTTCTAGGGATCCAGTGGTGTGGGACCTGTTGAGATATTCCTTTTAAGGTGAAGGAGAATTTGCTGCATTTGGCCCTTCCTGCAACCAAGAAACAGGCACAATGCCTAGTGTGCCTATTTGGATTTTGGAGGCAACACATTGATCATCTGGGTGTGTTACTCCAGCCCATTTATGGCATAACCCAAAAGGCTGCCAGTTTCGAGTGGGGTCAGAAACAGAAGAAGGCTCTGCAACAGGTCCAGGCTGCTGTGTAAGTGACACTTGGGCCATATGACCCAGCCTATCCAATGGTGCTTGAGGTGTCAGTGGAAGATAGGCAAGATGTTTGGAGCCTTTGGAAGACCCCTACAGGTGAAACACAGGGAAGACCTCTAGGATTTTGGAGCAAGACCCTGCCATCTTCTGCAGATAACTCCTTTCCTTTTGAGAGACAGCTCTCAGCCTGTTACTGGACTTTGGTGGCTTAAGAATCTTAGAAAGATAACGGATAGGCCAGGCACGGTGGGTCAAGCCTGTAATCCCAGCACTTTGGGAGGCTGAGATGGGCGGATCACGAGGTCAGGAGATCGAGACCATCCTGGCTAACACGGTGAAACCCCGTCTCTACTAAAAAATACAAAAAACTAGCCAGGCGAGGTGGCGGGCGCCTGTAGTCCCAGCTACTCAGGAGGCTGAGGCAGGAGAATGGCGTAAACCCGGGAGGCGGAGCTTGCAGTGAGCTGAGATCCGGCCACTGCACTCCTCGACAGAGCGAGACTCCATCTCAAAAAAAAAAAAAAAAAAAAGATAACGGATAATTTAATTATTAAAGATAATTTAATAGCAAACAAACAAATGGATAATCCTTGGAAACACCCAGTTAAGTTTTGTAGTTTCAGTAGAGACAGGGTTTCACCATGTTAACCAGGCTGGTCTCAAACTCCTGACCTCAAGTGATCCGCTCACCTTGCTCTGCCAAAGTATTGAAATTACAGGTGTGAGCCACGGCGCCCAGCCTGAATTATTTATTTTGATGGCAGTGAAGACATCTGGCATAAATCTAGGAATGGAAAGTAGAATACTGTATTTTCTTTAACAAAGTGCTTTGCATACAATATTTTCAAAATGAAAAGGCATTAATTTTTCTTCATAAACTGAAAACCTATATGTGAAAACACAAATACATTACTATAGACTAGATATACAATCTGCTCTGAAAGTAGAGTATCTGTGTACATTACATTAGCCATAGTAGTGGAAACTACCATACTAAATTAAGGAACTCTGTAAAGAGATCTTTCTGACAAAGACACATGCACACATATGTTTACTGCAGCACTATTCACAATAGCAATGACTTGGAACCAACCCAAATGCCCATCAATGATAGACTGGATAAAGAAAATGTGGTACATTTACACCATAGAATAATATGCAGCCATCAAAAAGAATGAGATTATGTCCTTTGCAGGGACAAGGATGAAGCTGGAAGCCATCATTCTCACCAAACTAATACAGGAACAGAAAATCAAACACTGTAAGTTCTCACTCATAAGTAGGAGTTAATGAGAACACCTGAACACAGGGAGGTGAACATTACACACCAGGGCCTGTCAGGGGTTGGGGGATAAGGGGAGGGAGAGCATTAGGACAAATACCTAATGCATGTGGATCGTAAAACCTAGATGATGTGTTGATAGGTGCAGCAAACCACCATGGCACATGTATCCAGAACCTGCACATAACGTAACAAATCTGCACGTTCTGCATATGTATCCCAGAACATAAAGCAAAATGAAAAATTAAAAATTAAGAAAAAAAATAACAATTCTGCTAAATTTTTTAAATGATGGCATACTTAATGAAATACAATCATTCTATGGACTCAAATCAATGATAAGCCTTTGCATAGTTCTTACTTTTGTTTTGTACAATTATATTTTTAAGTAGCTCTGCCTCATTATTTTATACTTTAGTATCAATTAAAAAAATAGTTCAAGGCCATGCTGAGCAATTTTGTGAGCCCCCATCTATAAAAATTTAAAAAATAAATAAAAACAAATACTATTGCATGATAGTAGAACATATTTGACATAGACTATTTATATAACCTATTTTATTTATAGCCTATTCAATAATACCATAATTTTAGGGCTTTTTTCCTGAGATGGTGTATTAGAGGCTTTTGGCATACCTCAGCCACCTGGAAATAGTGAAATAGCACATAAAGATTAATTCTGTGTGCTTTAATTCAAGAAGGAAAACGGAAATTCACTGGACTAGCAAAGGATACCCCAGGTACCAGAGAGGAAAAGGCAGGCGAGCAGCCTCTGTGACAGTGTTTGGCTGATAAAACTGAATGAAACTCCAATACATGAGGGGCCAGCAAGTCTTCCTCTGCAAATTGCCTTTCCAATAGGTATTCATGTAGCCCAGGCCAAAGCCCTGGAATTAACTTATGGAGAGACTTGGAGACACTAAGAGAGAAAGACACTAGAAAAGGCTATAGGTATTTTCCCAGATTTATGATGGAGAGGAGGATGCTAATTTTAATCTGGGTTCATAAAAAGTCAGTCATTGATTGGAGACCTGGCAGCAAAGCTGCACAGGCATTTTAGTCTTGGGCTAGAGATTGGAGTGCTTGCTCTAGAATGAACAAAGGGTCTACACAGCCTGAATTGAGTGGCTAGTGTGGAAAGCACCCAGCACTAGGCAATGGAAATGGACTCTCTTCTTCACAGTGTTGTAGTGGGAGGAGTTGCTGAAACTACAATTTTTCCTAGTTGATGAGACTTGCAACCAGGGACTGCTTTACAACCTAAAACCGGTCTCTGTGTGTCATTGATGGGTGCCCTAGTCTATTTCCCTGAAACGGTGTTGTAGTGAGGCCCTCTCTGCTCAACACCCAGGCAGATCTCCAGATATTCAGAGCACCAGCTCATCTGGTTAAGCATCCTAAGCCATCCCACCCTGACTGTACAGAGATTGTGGTACAGTAGAGGGTCCTCTCCATACCACACCCAGGCAGATTTCCAGGCATCTAGAGCACCCACTCTCCTGGATTAGCAACTTGAACTGTCCCTCTCTTCCCATTAAGAGAGACTATGATGCAGCAGGGCTGTCTCCACCCTGTGCCCAGGCATATCACCAGGCATCCAGAGCACTCACTCACCTGGTTCAGCAGCCTATATTTTCCTACCCTTCTGGTCTAGAGATCTTGGTGCAGCAGTGCTTCCTCTGCTCCAGGCCTGGGCATATTTGTAAGCATTTTGTGCACCTCCTCACTTGGATTAGCTGCCTGAGCTTCCCCTCCCCACTTTCCTGCAAAGATCTTGCTCCACCACTGGTTATTCCACTCCTTGCCAGAGGACGTATTTCCAAGCAATCAAAATACCCTTTGTCCCAGACTAGTGGCCTAAGCTGCCTCTTTCGTCCCCTACAAAGAACTTGTTGCAGTGACGATTTTTCCACTCCTTGCCAGGACACAGTCCTCGGCATTTTGCACACTTGCACAGCTGGATAGGAGCCTGAGCCACTCCTCCCTTCTCATGAAGAGGTCTTGTGCAGCAGCACACTCTCTGCTCCATTCCCAGATATATCTCCAGGCCTTTGGTGCACCTGCCCCCTAAGAATAAGAGCTTGAGTTGCCATCCCCTTTCCGCTAAAAGAACTTGGTAGAGCAGCACTCCCTCTGCTCCATACTCAGATATAACTCCAGGCATTTGGCATACCCACTCCCACAGATTAGGAGTACGATCTGTCCCTCCCTTCTCATGCAGACCTTGCTGTGGCAGCAGTTTCTCTATTCCTTCTCTGGCTATATTACCTGGCATGAGGACACCTGCTCCCCTACAGTAGGCACTCAAGCCACCCCTCTCCCCTTTTTTCCTGCAAAGATCTTCTTGCAACCACAGTTTATGTACTCTGCATTCCTTGGGCATATTTCCAGGCATTTGGTACCTTCACTTGCCCATATTTGGAGCCTGAGTCACCCCTCCCTTCAGGTGCAGAGATCTTGGTGCAGTGAAGCTTTCTGTGCTGAAAGGCCAGAAATATTTCCAGGAATTTGGAGTACCCACTCTTCTTGATGCAGTATTTAGGCCATACTCCCCTACCGATGCAGAAAACTTGGGGCAGTGGAGGTTTTCCAACTCCATGCCTAGGCACACTTCTGGGCATTTGGTGACTGTGCACTGGAATCCCCCCATCACAACCAGTGTTTGTGCCTGCTATTATGAGACATGAGGCAGGCCAGCACAGTCTGGCCCTGCCTACCTTGGTCCCCCACTCTGGAGGTAAGTAGCGAGCTCAGACCCCTGTGAATTCCACAGATCAATCCATTGTCTTGGGCAACACAGAGCTTCCCATAGTAAACAAGGATCAAGTATTAGTGTACGCCCATCCACATTGGCTGCAGCCAGTTCTAACACTTCAGCACCACCCACTGGCATGGAGGTTGAACACCACAAAACAACAGGAAATCTGCTGACACAAATGTATAGCTCTGGAAAATGAGATAAGCTTCCTGAGCCTACTCACATGTCTAACACAATGCTATGACAACAAACATTTGGGAAAGCCATGATACAAAGGCTTCCATAAGTAAGGAGTTTTTACAGACTCTTTACCACTGAAAACTCCCAGAAACAAAGTAAAAAGACCCTATACAACATCACACATTGTAGACACCTCCTCAAGAAGGGAAAAAGTCCTTTCCAAAGTAAAGCAAAATCAAAAAATATGAAGGAGAGACAGCTTATCCAAATGTAAAAGAACAAGAGGAAAAACTCCAAAAGTATAGGAAAAAACAGTGCTACAACACCCGCAAAGAGGAGCACTAACTCTCTAGCAATGAATCTCAATCAAAATGAAATATTTGAAATACCAGATAAAGAATTCAAAATACTGATTTTAAAGAAAATAACTGAGATCCAAGAGAAAACTAAAACCAACATAAAGAAATCAGAGAAAAAGTTCAGGACATGGAAAAGATGGAAAAGGAGGCAGGCATCATTAAAAAAAGAGAAAAGAATTTCTAGAAAAAAAAATTACTGTACAAAGTACAGTTGAGTGTTTTAACAATAGGCTAGAACAAGTGGAAGAAGAATTATAGAGTTAGAAGACAGGTCTTTCAAATTAACAGTCAGAAACAATTTTTAAAAATTAAATTTAAAAAGCCTTCAGGATATATGAGATTATGTAAAACATCCAAACCTACAAGTTATACATAATTACATAATGACAGAGGAAGAAGAAGACAAAGAAGAAGAAGAAAAATGTATGAAAAACCTATTTGAGGAAATAATTTAAGAAAACATCCCTAGTCTTGGGACAGATTTAGACATCCAGATACCAGAAGCTCAGAGAATTTCTGGAGATACATTGCAAGAACTTCACCAATGTATATAGTCATCAGACTATCTAAAGTCAATGGGGGGGGGGGGGGGTGGGAAACACTCTAAGAGCATCAAGAGAGAAGCGTCTAATCATTTTGAAATCCCATTAGACTAAGAGCAGAAGTCTCAGCAGAAACCCTACAATCCAGAAAACATTAAGAGCCTATTTTTAGCCCACTTAAAGAAACAAAAAAGCCAGCCAGGAATTTTGTGTTCTGCCAAATTAAGCTTCATAAATGAAGGAGAAATATAACATTTCCCAGACAAAGAAACACCAAGGGAATTTGTCACCACTAGACCAGACCACCAACAAATGTTCAGTCTACACATGGAAATGAAAGAATGACACTCACCATCATAAAAGATGACATAAATGCAAAGCTCACAGATAACATAAAGCAATTACACAATTGAAACCATAAGGCAACCAGCTAACAACACTGATAAAAATAAAATCTCACCTATCAACATTATCCTTGAATATAAATGACTTAAACGCTCCACTCAAAATATGTAGAGTGGAAACTGTAAAAAACAAAACAAAAGAAGACAAATCAAAGAAAACAAACAAAAATCCCAGAACTCAACCCTCTGCTGCATATAAGAGGCAAACTTACTGGCTAAAGGCAGCTGCAGACTCAGAGTAAATTAGTGGAAAAAAGATATATAAACAGAAAACAAAAGTGAGCAGGAATCACCATTCTAATTTCAGATTAAACAGGCTTTAAACCAACAACAGAAAAATAGGACAAAGAAGGGTATTATACAATGATAAAGGTTCAATACAACAAGAAAATTTAAATATCTGAAATACATATGTACCCAACACCAGAGCACCCAGATTCATAAAACAAATAGTACTACATCTAAGAAAACAGTATTGTATTTATAGCAATACAATAAGGGAGGACTTTAACATCCCAATGACATCGCTAGACAGAACACTGAGGCAGAACATCAACAAAGAAACCATGGATTAAACTGTACTATAGACCAAATGGACCTAATAGACATTTAAATAACATCCTATCCAACAACCACAGAATATACATTCTTCCCACCTCCACAAGGAATATTCTCAAAAATCAACCACATATTTGGGCCATAAAGCAAGTACCAATAAATTTTCAAAAGTCTAAATCATTTTAAGTATCCTCTTGGACCACAGTGGAATAAAATTAGAAATTAATAGTAAGAGGAAGTTTCAAAACTACACAAGTACAATGAAGGTTGCTCCTGAATGACTTTTTGGTAAACAATGAAGTTAAAGCAGAAATTTAAAAAATCCTTGAAATGAATGAAAATAGAGACACAACATACCAAAACTTCTGAGATACAGCAAAAGAAGTACTAAGAGTAAAGTTTATAGCATTAAATGCCCACATAAAAAAGATAGATCCCAAATGAACAACCTAATGTTGATCCACATTATAAACTGTAGAAACTATAAAAACAAGAATAATCTAAACCGAAAACAGGCAGAAGAAATAATAAAGAGCAGAACTAAATGAGGTTGAGACTAATAAATTGATACAATGGATTAATAAAACAAAAAGTTATTTTTATGAAATGATAAAAATTGACATATGGTTAGCCAGAATAGCCAGGAAAAAATGAGAGAAGATTCAAATAAGTACAATCAGAAATAAGGAAGGGGACATTATAACTGATACCAAAGAAATGCAAAAGATTTTCAGACTGTCATGAACACCTCTATGCACACAAAATAGAAAGCCTAGAAGAAATAGATAAATTCCTGGAAACATATGACCCTCCACAATTGAACGAGGAAGAAACATAAATCCTGAACTGACCAATAACGAGTAAGTAAACAGAATAAGAAATAAAAAAATCTTTCAACAACAACAACAGACCAGGACCAGACAGATTCACAGCTGCATTCTACCAGATGTGCAAAGAAGAGCTGGGACCAATGTTACTGAAATTATTAAAAACAAAAAACAAAAAACACATAACTAAGGAGGAGAGATTACTCCCTAACTCATTCCACAAAATCAGTATCATCCTTATAACAAAAATCAGGCAAGGGTAAAAGAACAACAACAAAATAGGCCAATATTCCAGATGAATATCAATGCAAAAATCCTCAATAAAATACTAGCAAACTGAATGCAACAGCATATCAAAAAGGTAATTCATCACAATCAAGTGAGTTTTACTCCAGCAACACAAGAATGGTTCAACATCCAGAAATCAATCAATGTGATTCGTCACATAAACAAAACTAAAAACAAAAACCATATGACCACCTCAACAGAAACAGAAACAACATTTAATAAATTCAGCATCCCTTCATGATAAAAATCATCAACAAACTAGGCATTGAAGAAATATACCTCAAAATAACAAGAGCCATCTATGACAAATCCACAGCCAACATTATATAGAATGGGGGAAAGCTGAAAGCATTCTCCTTAAGAACGAGAACAAGACAAGGATGTCTGCTCTCACCATTGCTATTCAACACAGTACTGCAGTTATTAGAGCAATCAGGTAAGAGACAAAAATAAAAAACATCTAAATTGGACAGGAACAAGTCAAATTATCTCTGTTCACTGAAGACATAATCATACAAGCAGAAAACCCTAAAGATATCTCCAAAGGACTCCTAGACTTAATAAATAAATTCAGTTAAGTTTCTGGACACAAAATCAATGTAAAATCAGTTGCATTTCTATACACCAAGAACGTTCAAGCTGAAAACCAAATCAAGAACTCAATTCCATTTACAATAGCCACAAAACAACAACAACCTAGAAATACATTTAACCAAGGAGGTGAAAAATCTCTAAGGAAAAACTATAAAACACTGATGAAACAAATCATAGATGATAAAACCAAAAATATTCCATCTTTATGGATTCGAAGAATCAATGTCATTAAAATGGTCATACTACCCAAAGCATTCCACAGATTCAATGCAATCTCTATCAAATTACCAACATCATCCTTCATGGAATTGGGGAAAAAAGGTCTAAATTTCATATGGAACCAAAAAGACCCCAAATAGCCAAAAACAATCCTAAGCAAAAAGAACAAATCTGAAGGCATCTAGATTTGCCTGACTTTACTGCTGGACTTCAAATTTTACTTCAAGGCTACAGTAACTAAAAGAGCATGATACTGATACAAAATAGATACACAGATCAATAGAACAGAATAGATAACCCAATACAAAGTCACATATCTACAACCCACTGATCTCTGATAAAACTGACAAAAATAAATGACAGAGAAAGAACATCCCGTTCAATAAATGGTACTGGAATAGCTGGCTAGTACTATGCAGAAGAATGAAACTGGACCACCTATCTCTCATCATATACACAAATTAATTCAAGATGGATGTATTAATCTGTTCTCATGCTGTGATACAGAAATACCCGACACTGGGTATTTCTTTATAAAGAAAAGAGATTTAATGGACAGACGCAAACGACTCTGTCTGACAGCTTTGAAGAGAGCAGTGGATCTCCCAACACGGAGGTTGAGATCTGAGAAGGGACAGACTCCCTGCTCAAGCGGGTCCCTGACCCCTGAGTAGCCTAACTGGGAGACATCCCCCACTAGGGGCAGTCTGACACCCCACACCTCACAGGGAGGAGTACACCCCTGAGAGGAAGCTTCCAAAGCAAGAATCAGACAGGTACACTCGCTGTTCAGAAATATTCTATCTTCTGCAGCCTCTGCTGCTGATACCCAGGCAAACAGGGTCTGGAGTGGACCTCAAGCAATCTCCAACAGACCTACAGCTGAGGGTCCTGACTGTTAGAAGGAAAACTATCAAACAGGAAGGACACCTACACCAAAACCCCATCAGTACATCACCATCATCAAAGACCAGAGGCAGATAAAACCACAAAGATGGGGAAAAAGCAGGGCAGAAAAGCTGGAAATTCAAAAAATAAGAGCGCATCTTCCCCGGCAAAGGAGCGCAGCTCATCGCCAGCAACGGATCAAAGCTGGACGGAGAATGACTTTGACGAGATGAGAGAAGAAGGCTTCAGTCCATCAAATTTCTCAGAGCTAAAGGAGGAATTACGTACCCAGCGCAAAGAAACTAAAAATCTTGAAAAAAAAGTGGAAGAATTGATGGCTAGAGTAATTAATGCAGAGAAGGTCCTAAACGAAATGAAAGAGATGAAAACTATGACACGAGAAATACGTGACAAATGCACAAGCTTCAGTAACCGACTCGATCAACTGGAAGAAAGAGTATCAGCGATTGAGGATCAAATGAATGAAATGAAGCGAGAAGAGAAACCAAAAGAAAAAAGAAGAAAAAGAAACGAACAAAGCCTGCAAGAAGTATGGGATTATGTAAAAAGACCAAATCTACGTCTGATTGGGGTGCCTGAAAGTGAGGGGGAAAGTGGAACCAAGTTGGAAAACACTCTTCAGGATATCATCCAGGAGAACTTCCCCAACCTAGTAGGGCAGGCCAACATTCAAATCCAGGAAATACAGAGAACGCCACAAAGATACTCCTCGAGAAGAGCAACTCCAAGACACATAATTGCCAGATTCACCAAAGTTGAAATGAAGGAAAAAATCTTAAGGGCAGCCAGAGAGAAAGGTCGGGTTACCCACAAAGGGAAGCCCATCAGACTAACAGCAGATCTCTCAGCAGAAACTCTACAAGCCAGAAGAGAGTGGGGGCCAATATTCAACATTCTTAAAGAAAAGAATTTTAAACCCAGAATTTCATATCCAGCCAAACTAAGTTTCATAAGTGAAGGAGAAATAAAATCCTTTACAGATAAGCAAATGCTTAGAGATTTTGTCACCACTAGGCCTGCCTTACAAGAGATCCTGAAGGAAGCACTAAACATGGAAAGGAACAACCGGTACCAGCCATTGCAAAAACATGCCAAAATGTAAAGACCATTGAGGCTAGGAAGAAACTGCATCAACTAATGAGCAAAATAACCAGTTAATATCATAATGGCAGGATCAAGTTCACACATAACAATATTAACCTTAAATGTAAATGGACTAAATGCTCCAATTAAAAGACACAGACTGGCAAACTGGATAAAGAGTCAAGACCCATCAGTCTGCTGTATTCAGGAGACCCATCTCACACGCAGAGACATACATAGCATCAAAATAAAGGGATGGAGGAAGATTTACCAAGCAAATGGAGAACAAAAAAAAGCAGGGGTTGCAATACTAGTCTCTGATAAAACAGACTTTAAACCATCAAAGATCAAAAGAGACAAAGAAGGCCATTACATAATGGTAAAGGGATCAATTCAACAGGAAGAGCTAACTATCCTAAATATATATGCACCCAATACAGGAGCACCCAGATTCATAAAGCAAGTCCTTAGAGACTTACAAAGAGACTTAGACTCCCATACAATAATAATGGGAGACTTCAACACTCCACTGTCAACATTAGACAGATCAACGAGACAGAAAGTTAACAAGGATATCCAGGAATTGAACTCATCTCTGCAGCAAGCAGACCTAATAGACATCTATAGAACTCTCCACCCCAAATCAACAGAATATACACTCTTCTCAGCACCACATCATACTTACTCCAAAATTGACCACGTAATTGGAAGTAAAGCACTCCTCAGCAAATGTACAAGAACAGAAATTATAACAAACTGTCTCTCAGACCACAGTGCAATCAAACTAGAACTCAGGACTAAGAAACTCAATCAAAACCGCTCAACTACATGGAAACTGAACAACCTGCTCCTGAATGACTACTGGGTACATAATGAAATGAAGGCAGAAATAAAGATGTTCTTTGAAACCAATGAGAACAAAGATACAACATACCAGAATCTCTGGGACACATTTAAAGCAGTGTGTAGAGGGAAATTTATAGCACTAAATGCCCACGAGAGAAAGCAGGAAAGATGTAAAATTGACACTCTAACATCGCAATTAAAAGAACTAGAGAAGCAAGAGCAAACACATTCGAAAGCTAGCAGAAGGCAAGAAATAACTAAGATCAGAGCAGAACTGAAGGAGATAGAGACACAAAAAACCCTCCAAAAAATCAATGAATCCAGGAGTTGGTTTTTTGAAAAGATCAACAAAATTGACGGACCACTAGCCAGACTAATAAAGAAGAAAAGAGAGAAGAATCAAATCGACGCAATTAAAAATGATCAAGGGGATATCACCACCGACCCCACAGAAATACAAACTACCATCAGAGAATACTATAAACACCTCTACGCAAATAAACTGGAAAATCTAGAAGAAATGGATAATTTCCTGGACACTTACACTCTTCCAAGACTAAACCAGGAAGAAGTTGAATCCCTGAATAGACCAATAGCAGGCTCTGAAATTGAGGCAACAATTAATAGCCTACCAACCAAAAAAAGTCCAGGACCAGATGGATTCACAGCTGAATTCTACCAGAGGTACAAAGAGGAGTTGGTACCATTCCTTCTGAAACTATTCCAATCAATAGAAAAAGAGGGAATCCTCCCTAACTCATTTTATGAGGCCAACATCATCCTGATACCAAAGCCTGGCAGAGACACAACAAAAAAAGAGAATTTTAGACCAATATCCCTGATGAACATCGATGCAAAAATCCTCAATAAAATACTGGCAAACCGGATTCAGCAACACATCAAAAAGCTTATCCACCATGATCAAGTGGGCTTCATCCCTGGGATGCAAGGCTGGTTCAACATTCGCAAATCAATAAACATAATCCAGCATATAAACAGAACCAAAGACAAGAACCACATGATTATCTCAATTGATGCAGAAAAGGCTTTTGACAAAATTCAACAGCCCTTCATGCTAAAAACGCTCAATAAATTCGGTATTGATGGAACGTACCTCAAAATAATAAGAGCTATTTATGACAAACCCACAGCCAATATCATACTGAATGGGCAAAAACTGGAAAAATTCCCTTTGAAAACTGGCACAAGACAGGGATGCCCTCTCTCACCACTCCTATTCAACATAGTGTTGGAAGTTCTGGCTAGGGCAATCAGGCAAGAGAAAGAAATCAAGGGTATTCAGTTAGGAAAAGAAGAAGTCAAATTGTCCCTGTTTGCAGATGACATGATTGTATACTTAGAAAACCCCATTGTCTCAGCCCAAAATCTCCTTAAGCTGATAAGCAACTTCAGCAAAGTCTCAGGATACAAAATTAATGTGCAAAAATCACAAGCATTCTTATACCAGTAACAGACAAACAGAGAGCCAAATCAGGAATGAACTTCCATTCACAATTGCTTCAAAGAGAATCAAATACCTAGGAATCCAACTTACAAGGGATGTAAAGGACCTCTTCAAGGAGAACTACAAACCACTGCTCAGTGAAATCAAAGAGGACACAAACAAATGGAAGAACATACCATGCTCATGGATAGGAAGAATCAATATTGTGAAAATGGCCATACTGCCCAAGGTAATTTATAGATTCAATGCCATCCCCATCAAGCTACCAATGAGTTTCTTCACAGAATTGGAAAAAAAACTGCTTTAAAGTTCATATGGAACCAAAAAAGAGCCCGCATCTCCAAGACAATCCTAAGTCAAAAGAACAAAGCTGGAGGCATCACGCTACCTGACTTCAAACTATACTACAAGGCTACAGTAACCAAAACAGCATGGTACTGGTACCAAAACAGAGATATAGACCAATGGAACAGAACAGAGTCCTCAGAAATAATACCACACATCTACAGCCATTTGATCTTTGACAAACCTGAGAGAAACAAGAAATGGGGAAAGGATTCCCTATTTAATAAATGGTGCTGGGAAAATTGGCTAGCCATAAGTAGAAAGCTGAAACTGGATCCTTTCCTTACTCCTTATACGAAAATTAATTCAAGATGGATTAGAGACTTAAATGTTAGACCTAATACCATAAAAATCCTAGAGGAAAACCTAGGTAGTACCATTCAGGACATAGGCATGGGCAAAGATTTCATGTCTAAAACACCAAAAGCAACGGCAGCAAAAGCCAAAATTGACAAATGGGATCTCATTAAACTAAAGAGCTTCTGCACAGCAAAAGACACTACCATCAGAGTGAACAGGCAACCTACAGAATGGGAGAAAATTTTTGCAATCTACTCATCTGACAAAGGGCTAATATCCAGAACCTACAAAGAACTCAAACAAATTTACAAGAAAAAAACAAACAACCCCATCAAAAAGTGGGCAAAGGATATGAACAGACATTTCTCAAAAGAAGACATTCATACAGCCAACAGACACATGAACAAATGCTCATCATCACTGGCCATCAGAGAAATGCAAATCAAAACCACAATGAGATACCATCTCACACCAGTTAGAATGGCGAGCATTAAAAAGTCAGGAAACAACAGGTGCTGGAGAGGATGTGGAGAAATAGGAACACTTTTACACTGTTGGTGGGATTGTAAACTAGTTCAACCATTATGGAAAACAGTATGGCGATTCCTCAAGGATCTAGAACTAGATGTACCATATGACCCAGCCATCCCATTACTGGGTATATACCCAAAGGATTATAAATTATGCTGCTATAAAGACACATGCACACGTATGTTTATTGCAGCACTATTCACAATAGCAAAGACTTGGAATCAACCCAAATGTCCATCAGTGACAGATTGGATTAAGAAAATGTGGCACATATACACCATGGAATACTATGCAGCCATAAAAAAGGATGAGTTTGAGTCCTTTGTAGGGACTTGGATGCAGCTGGAATCCATCATTCTTAGCAAACTATCACAAGAACAGAAAACCAAACACCGCATGTTCTCACTCATAGGTGGGAACTGAACAATGAGATCACTCGGACTCAGGAAGGGGAACATCACACACCGGGGCCTATCATGGGGAGGGGGGAGGGGGGAGGGATTGCATTGGGAGTTATACCTGATGTAAATGACGAGTTGATGGGTGCAGCACAGCAACATGGCACAAGTATACATATGTAACAAACCTGCACGTTATGCACATGTACCCTACAACTTAAAGTATAATAATAATAAATAAATTAAAAAAATAAAAATAAAAAAAATAAAAAAGTGTGGTATGTATATACAATGGAATATTATTCAGAAAAAAAAAAAAAAAAAAAAAAAAAAAAAGAGATTTAATGGACTAACTTTTCCACATGGTTAGGGAGGTCTCACAACCATGATGGAAGATGAAGGAAAAACAAAGAGACATATTACATGGCAGCAGGCAAGAGAGAGCATGTGCAGGGGAACTCCCTCTATAAAACCATCAGATCCCGTGAGACTTATTCACTATCATGAGAATGGCACAGGAAAGACCTACCCTCATGATTCAATTACCTCCTACCAGGTCCTTCCCATGACACGTGGGGATTATAGGAGAAACAATTCAAGATGAGATTTGAGTGAGGATGTGGCCAAATGGTTTAAAGACATACATTTAATACCTGAACCTATAAAATACTAGAAGAAAATTAGAAAAAGCTTTTCTGGACATTGGCCTAGGCAAAGAATTTATGATGAAGACCCCAAAAACAAATGCAAGAAAAACAAAAGTAGACAAATGAGACTTAATGAAACTAAAAAGCTTCTATATAGCAGAATAAATAATCAGCAGAGTAAACAGACAACCTACAGAATGGGACAAAATATTAGCAAATTATGCCTCTGACAAAGGACTAATATTCAGAATCTATGAGGAACTCAAACAACTCATAAAGAAAACAAGCAAACAATCCCATTAAAAGCTGGGTAAAGGACATGAGCAACATCTCTCAAAGGAAGAAATACAAGTGGCCAACAAACACATGAAAAAATGCTCAATATCACTAATCATCAGAGAAATGAAATTAAAACCATAATGCAATATCATCTTACACCAGTCAGAATGGCTATTACTAAAAAGTCAAAAACCAGATGTTGGTGTGTATGCAGAGAAAAGGGAACGTTGATATGTATGCAGAGAAAAGGGAACATTGATACGTATGCAGAGAAAAGGGAACTTTTGTATATTGTTGGTAGAAATATAAATTAGCTCAACTTCTAGGGAAAAGAGTTTAGACATTTCTCAAAGAACTAAAAGTAGAACTACCATTTGACCCAACAATTCCTCTACTGGGTAGTGGGATTTTCTTACTCAAAAGAAAAGAAATTGTTATACTGAAAAGACACCTGTACTAATTTGTACATTGCAACACTATTCACAATAACAAAGCCATGGAACCAAACTAAGTGACCATTAATGTTTGACTGGATTTTAAAAATGTGATATATGTACACTATGGAATGCTATGTAGTCATAATAAAGAATGTAATCATGTTCTTTGCAGCAACATAGTTGGAATAGAGGCCAACATCCTAAGTGAACTAACTTAGAAACTAACTTAGAAACGGAAAACCAATACCATATGCTTTTACGTATAAGTGGGAACTAAATAACTGATACACATGAACATAAAAATAGAACTAATAGACAATAGGGACTCCAAAAGGGGGAAGGGTGGAAAAGAGGTGAGGGTTGAAAAATTACCTATCAGGTATAATGTTCAATATTTTCATTATTGGTACACTTAGAAGCTCAAACACCACAAGCAAGCATTATATGTAACAAACAAGCACATGTACGCCCAATTCTAAAGAAAATTTAAAAATAAAAGCAATTTAATAATATTGGTCACTTTTACCTTAACTAATTAATATTATAATATAGCAGTTAATTCCAGTATTAATTGCACAGGTTACTTAAATTTCAGTGTGTGATATGTAATTGTTTCCATATTTTAACCTCTAAAATATACAATGTAAGAAGTTAAAATGTTGGTTCCGAATATATAGTCCAGAGAAATTTTATTTCTAGAGATATGCATTGCAATTAGTCATTATTTTTATTAAAGATTATAAAGTGAGTTATTACAAATTGTTAAGAAACATTTCTAGCACTCTGCCTTACAAAACTAGAAATTCACAAACACGCATTATCATCATTTAAAGTATTTATTATGAAGTCAAAGATGCACATGAGGAACATTTTAAGAATTATTCTTGGAATGTAATAGCAATGCAGATCAATACGTTCTTATGTAGACTATGAAGAATGTATATAAACTGATGTATTAAGTAAGTGTGAAAAAGTAATATTCCATAATACATAGTAATTATTATTTACAATAAACATACTTTTAAATATATATGTGTGTTGTAGTTAATTACCTAGTAAAATTAGTATAAAACGATAGAAAAATGCCTAACTTGGTTGGAAGTTTTCAAGTGCCAGATATAGTCCTGGATTTTTAAGATGCATGAAAACATACCCGAAAGCCCACATTCATAAAAAGAGGAGATGGTGCATATCAGCTTACATGTTTACTCCTCTGTTTAAGGAACACTGTCTGGTCAGAGAGTTTTATGTAGAAGGGAGCCCTCTCAGCAGAGATGCTGCCCGTCATGATCTGACTTCCCTCTAAAAGCAACCACTTGGAGCGGGATTCAGCATTAACTCAAGAGCAGTCAATTCAGAGGTCAATTGAGAACCTTGGCTGTGGATAGAAGAAAAGAGATAGCAGTCAGGCCGTATCTGGTGAACATCACTGAAAATAACAAAATAGCAGAGGAAAAGTGGTTAGCTTCATGGTAGATTTGAGGTAAAGAAAAAGCCAAGGACAGTTCATGACATTGAATATAATAGTCAGCCTTGCCTCACGGAGCTTACAGTTTTAAAAGGAAAACATAATCATTAAACAAATGCTCATGAACTACAAATATTAGAACAAATAGTGCTCGACAGTATGAAGGGAAATTGTAAATTTTGTGAGTAAAATGGTAAACCCCAAATTAGACTGGGACTTCAAGGAATGTCTCCAGTGAAAATAATTTGCTTCTGGACCCTTGTAATTCAGGACATTGAGTTTCTCCTGTTAGCTCATCTGTGCAGAGAGCAGTGGACAATTCCAGTCCTCTTGTTCCCCACCCCAACCCTTACCATCACCACCCTGCATTTTTTTTTTTTAACTGGACAACAATTGCAATTTTCACATATCATTCCAAGTCTCAAACTGAGATAAAGATGTACTATACAAAGGAGCTAAGATGCAACTAGGCATATAATTACTTATCAAATTGTTTTATCTAATGGAGTAAGGACTTTTCATCCTTTTCCGCACACAAATTTCACTTAAGCTCCTGGGTTTGTAAGTATGAATTAATACAACATTGAGAAAGTAATGTTCATAAAAGCGAAGGAATGGGCTGAAATATTTTTCTGTTGACATAAAGTCTTCAAAAGTTCCAAGTCTCCAACTACCGAAATGATACAATTTTGAGTGTTTGAATTGTTTTCTTTTGAGGAGTGGACCTTCATGACAAGTACTGAGATTAAGAGAGTTGGATTTGTGTAGTGTACTCAAAAACACCCCCTAAAACCACATTTATTCAAACATAATGTAATACATGTTTTATAAACTACTTTTTACAGATAGATTTAGTTTTTGTTACACCCTTTGGGGAGTTAACTGAGAAAGTGTTCCTGTAACACTCTCAATTGTTTGGATGCATTCTTTAGAAATTAATATCCTTATTGGCATATGTGTTATATTACCTCATATACTTCTTTGCCTAAAACTTGCTGACATTTTAGTGGAAAAAAAATAGAAAAGAGTAGCCTATCAGCTATGTTACACTAAACTGCTTAGTGTTATGCATCTAGGCAAGCAGGGCCCTTACAACATGCCTTAATAGTGAATTTCATGCCAAAGGAACAAGATGCTTGCAGGATTTTTTAAAAGTTTGGGGTTATGAGAGTGGTAAAAAAAAAAAGAAAAAAAAATCAATGCTTCTGTCATATTGCAAGCATTTGATGAAAGTTAGAAATATAAAGATATGAGGTGAAAGGATTCTTGGTGTCTCTCTGTCGGTGAAATCTATGCCTTCCAACTTTGTCTTTTTCTGACAGCAAATATTTTCAGACTACACATTACAGAGCTGGAGTAGAAGATAACTAACTCTTTATATCTGCAAATTCCTAAAACATGGACAAAGTCCAGTCCTCTTTTGTGAGACTTTTGTTATCATGAAAGGATTTTAACTTGTTTATATTCTTCTTGCAGCAAAAGTTATTTTTGTAGATTTTTTTCTTCTCTCCTCTTGAGAAATGTGCACAGTTGGAACATGTTGCATAATAGTGTGTATGTATTAATAGACACATTTCCCTTTAAATTTGACATATGTTGATACCTTGCTCCCTTGGCAGCAAATAAAAATAAAAACAGATTTTAAACTCAACTTTAATGTAGTTGGCAAAAAAACTGGAAAACAACTGAATTTAATTAAGCACAAATGCAGTGATTGGAAGACATTTTAGACACAGAGCATGAATAAATCCAACGATTTGGTAATTTTCAGCTCATGTGAACAAAAGCTATTACAATTCCCATTTAATAGCTGCAAACTTAGGGATATAAATAATTCAAATTACTTTCTTCAAACACACAGTCTGTAAAAAGGAGTAAAATTGAAATGTAGCAGTTGGGATTTAAGCAACATCTGATGTTTGCTTGATGTTTATGAAAGGAGAGAACAATATAGGGATCAGTAGTCTCACAGAGGAAATTGAGGAGAAAATAGTCATTAAAGAAAAAACAATAGTGTTTCTCCATTTCACAGTTTACAAAATATTTAACAAGCAATGTATCTACTTGTGAATAGGAATTAAAATTTCTGCTATTCACTGACTCAGATACTAAATAGGGTAGTTGTTAAACATCTCCAGAGAGAAACATTAAGTTGTCAGAAAAATAAAGACAGACCAATACAGAGGGAGGCAGTAATGGGTTTTTGATGGTGCTTACACACTAAGGGCTTCCTGATATGGAATGAAGGACAGCTTATATTGTGGACAGGGTCCTGGGACCTCTCTTAAGACCCCTGCCCAGGCCAGTGGTATGTTGTAACTGTCTCTTATGGTTTTATGAAGTTGATTGTTAAATATTTTGAATTTTTACAAGTTAGTTGGTAGCTGGAAATTGGGCATTGTAAGAGTATTTACACCATGGAAATTGGCTACAAATCTGGGTATTTTTTTCTCAGATATGCAATTTATCCGCACACTACTACTTGTACCTAAAGAGTAGCTTTGGCACTTTTATATATAATCCAGCGCTAAGCTACTGCAGTCTACTTTCAGGGATGAAATGAAACTATCCAGCAATGGTTAGTGAGAAGTCCTTAACTTCTCACTAACTTGTCAGTCACTGTTTAAGAATTCTCCATAATCATCAGCAGTGAGGCTGTTGGGAAAAGCATATTTCTTTTCTTTCCTTTTCTTTTTTCTTTTTCTTGGGATGGAGTCTTGTTGCCCAGGCTAGAGTATAGTGACGCAACCTCGGCTCATTGCAACCTCCACCTCCCGGGTTCAAGTGATTCTTCTGCCTCAGTCTCCTGAGCAGCTGGAACTACAGGCATGTGCCACCATGCCCTGCCAATTGTTGTATTACTAGTAGAGATGAGATTTCACCATATCGGCCAGACTGGTCTTGAACTCCTGACCTCATTATCCACACACCTTGGTCTCCAAAAGTGTTGGGATGACAGGCGTGAGCCATCGTGCCCGAACAGAAGAAGCATATTTCATGCAGACCGTAGGGGCTGTTTCCCCACTTCCTGTTTTAGATTTTGGTTACATTATTACAAAACATAATGGCATATGAATATCCATCTAATGCCAGTATCAGATACATATGCTGGTTCCAAGGCTAAATAATTTACCCCACATGAATTTATTTTGTCTTATTTCTGTGCTTGTTTTATGATGGGTATTATTGGCTATCTTTGTTTTAAATTTACCTTACATCTAGTTGTGAATGTAATCATTGCAAGATAAAAGACATGTATTTTATGCAGTGTTGAAGCAGAAATAATGTAAGTTATATAGCTTGGATTTCTTTTTATTAAAAATAAATCTTCTATGTGTCACTCGAGATTTTAACCTCTGGTGGTAAAGAGCTGCCACCAAAAGATAATGAATACTTTTTTCCTTACTAAGATAGAAAACGATCATAAGTCATTTTCTATCAGCTAATTAATCAAATCATCTAATTTGTCAGCTAATTAATCAAATCATCAGTTAAATAACAGTTATATGCTGAATTTGGGAGCATTTTTAAAAGAACATTGTTTCAGCTTCACTTTCATTTCTTCATAGAATGCAATAAAGGCAATATATATCACATTTCACCCATCCAGTTACAGCTTCTTGGGGCTGAGAAAAACAGGAGTCAATCATTAGAAAAAGTGTCCACAATCAATGGATTTTCAAACCAGTCTTCTTCCCAGAAATTTAGAATTATTTGTGAGAAATATGGAAGACTAGCCATGAGGGAGACTTCTTTATTTTACAAATTAAATAAATACGTCCAGAGAAGAATGGGGAAAAATTGTATATCTTACAGCTGCAGAATCAAAAATCCCAATATTTTGGAGAATGCAAGTGAAATCTCCCTTCTTAAATAACTATTATTTCCTATAGCACGGTCCACTGATGATGGTGCTTGGTGCAGCAATCACGATGATCTGGGCTCCAACAGGAGTCAATTGACCTATCAGATAGACAATTTACTGCTGGACACGGAAAGGCCTTCTCTAACATTCTTACCGAACTGGCTTATTCCTGAAGCTAACTCCACTCACTATCACAGTTTTAGAAAGCTTTGCCAAACACAGGAATGTCTATCGGAATGAGGGAGACATTTATTTCCCTGCCACTTGTTATGAGAGCATGAGCATCATTTCCAGCCATTTCATGGAACTACCCTTTCCAGCCATTTCATGGAACCATCCTTTATGGTAGCCTGACAGCGGCTACTGCCTGCTTCTAAACAATTCATTACTGAGGCAAATATGACCTCTGTGTGTGCCTTTAACTTATAAGGATTTACCAAATGGGCGGGGAGTCAACAAAATCAAACCATTTCCAATAGTGTCTACGTAAGTAGCATTATGGTGATATAGCTTACTTAATTTGCTATTAAATTCAATTACAAATTTCAGAGTGGGAGGGTTTTTTTTTTCTATTTTATGTTGTTTGCAAATTGATACCTCAGAAATGTTATTTATGTTTATAGATGGGAGATAGATGTGTGTTATCATTGAACTATTTCCCATATTAGTCAGGATAGATCAGGATATGCTACAATCCCAAAATCTTGGCAGCAGAACACAACACAATTTATTTCTCAAGTCTGTAAAGTCCACCATGCACTCAGTTGACTTGATCCACCAGGCAGTGACTCGGTATAACAGGCAGCTTCATCCTTTTCACATTGTATCCTCAACAATGGCCTCCACATTCTGTGTCTTGGAGGAAGTGGTAGATAGGAGAACTGTATATGGGATTGCTGTTCCTGCAGCCCAGAAGTGAGACACATCACTTCCGTTCATTTTTCCTTGGCCATAACTAATCCTATGGGCCTATTAGGAGGTATCATTTTCTATATTTCTATAGAAGAAAAAACAATCAGACATGGCTGAACACTATTATTTTCTACCAGTCCACTCAATAAATGTTTCTTTTCCCCTAGTAGTGTCCACATCTACTCATTGTGCTTTATAGATATACACTTTTTTCACGTAGAAGTTGTCTTAGTCCATTCAGGCTGCTATACCAAAATATCATAGACTGAATGGCTTACAAGCAATGGACATTTTTTTCTCACAGTTCTAGAGGCTGGAAGTCCAACATCAAGTCCTGGAACATTCAGTATCTGGTGAGGGCCCACTTCCTAGTACACAACCCTCTTCACCTCACATAATTCTAACCTGTTCATTGTCTTTGAGGTTTTATAGTTTACCCATAAACTGGATTAGATCCTGAATTCTTCTTTTTTCACTAAAAATTAAAACGGATCTGTTTCCAATTTCTGCAAACTGAAATTGGACCACTTGGTATAAACCTCAAAAAAATTACCATAACAAATAATATATGGACAACTTTCATGCCTGCTACTGTGTGGGCTTCTCAGAGAGGCCACTATAATATGCCACGTCATAACCAGAAACACTCAAACTGCAAACCAGGAAAATACATCACATTGCAACTGCTATTCTCATTCCATCATTTTTAGATTTGAATCTTTAAGTTGAAATCTAGAAACTGCAACTAACTGCCATACAGACTAAAAAAACTAATTTTATACTTTGCTCCAACTATTAACCTTTATTTTTCTTTTATTTTTCTAATAGTGCCTTAAATTATCTTCAAGGAAGACGATCTGAAGTTAAAAATTTGGCTTCAGTATAGGAGAGTTCTTAATACCCTAATTTTCAACAAGGAGGAGATTATGCTCTTACTGGGGAAAAAAAATGCTGTTTCTCTGTCAATATGTTAGGCAGTTACCCAAAACTTAAAATAACTGAAAGATCAGATGCAAATCTTTTCCCCAATAGGCAAGTCTTCTTTTTCTCTTTTTTATTTTTTGTATTTTTTTATTTCATTTTATTTTATTTTTTTTGAGACGGAGTCTCACTCTGTCGCCCAGGCTAGAGTGCAGTGGCGCGATCTTGGCTCACTGCAAGCTCCGCCTCTGGGGTTCACGCCATTCTCCTGCCTCAGCCTCCTGAGTAGCTGGGACTACAGGTGCCTGTCACCATGCCTGGCTAATTTTTTGTATTTTTAGTAGAGAAAGGGTTTCACCGTGTTAGCCAGGATGGTCTTGATCTCTTGACCTCGTGATCCACCCACCTCAGCCTCCCAAAGTGCTGGGATGACAGGCGTGAGCCACCACACCCAGCTAGGCAAGGCTTCTTTCATTAATATATTTAACTAGTTAAATCTTGGCTCCTGGGAAACTCTGCTCTATGGAATTTTTCAGTCCTTGACTAGTATTCTCTTCATAATCACTGTATTAATCTCTCTGGAGAGTTATATCTTCTCAAGTGTGTTAAATGCCCTTTGGAAGTCACTCACACATCAAATGGCATCCATCAGGATTATATAGTTCAGAGAACTCAATATCTTTACTACCCATGTCTGTGATGATCATGCATGCCTCAGTAACAGTGACTTCATGACCATACCTCCAGTGACTATATCAACTGTGGTACCTCAGAGTAATGCTATAACATTTGGCCACACGCTCAGTCTTTTGAGAGGCTGACCAAAATGCAGGTAGTGTTAAAATAAAATGGAGAGCAAGCTTGAGAATCCCCCGAGCAGACAAAATCAGTTAGGCCACATGAGTGAAACATAGCTTAGATGATTTCTCATAAATGCCTCTGATAGTCATAAATGAAACTTAAGTTGGCTTCCAAAAATGGTATATGATGATCACTTTCAACCAACTCCCTGCCGTCGTGAAACCTCAGTGGCAACAGCCAACCACTGTAGAGATTAAGTGGCTTCTTCATTTTTGTTTTATACGCCAGCCTGTAATACCATATGTCTGAACTTCCTTAGACCACTTTTAGTTTAAGCATTCTCAGGTCATAAACTGTCAATTTGTATGTACCATAAACAAGTTTTCAATCTGATCTGATTGTACTGTTGACAATATATTAATAATTTTATTCAAAACAAAAAGAACATTTCCAAAATGCAATTTATAAGGTATGTTATGCTTAAACCTTATCTTTTTATCTTAACTCCATCATTCCCCAAACCAGCGACACAAGCTTGCATGTAGATCACTTTTTTAAGGCTGTATTTCAATCCCTAGTTTAAAAAGTTACATGGGAAAGTACTTAGGTATGATTCATTTGAAAAATCTTGGTTTCCTCATTTAAAAATCTACTAAAAAAATGATAGCTCCCTACAACTTCTGGATGAAGAATGTATTGAGCTGCTAACACTCTCTTGGCGTGTTCAGCTTCTTGTTCTCTACACCGTTTGATTTATGAAAGCCAGTGCTTGAAGCCAAATTGTTTCTAAGACAAAGGTTGGTATTTTAAAAATGGCTATGAGGTAGTATCTTGCATCACTGTTATGGACTGTTAAATTCAACGTTTACCAGAGCTTGATTTTGAGATATTCTTCTCTCTAAATACATTGCTATTTTATGAAGTTATAGGTAGCTATATTTTTAAACAACAACAAAAAAGGTGGTGGGTAGTTATTATGGCACTTAAAGAGCATTCTTAAAGCTGCCCAAAGTTGGAGAAGACCTTTAGACCATATAGTTTTTAATGCAACATATGTCAAGGGCCTTACTCACTTGCATGTAAATTAAATATTTATTGAATTTGCAAAATCTTTGAGGTTGCTATGTCAAATACTAAGGAGACAGGGTCATAGAAATACTTATTGGTACAAAAAGAACTGATTTAATTATTCTACTAGAGTTGGGATTGTGAAATTCTGCATATATCAATCAAGAAAATAATCAAACCCAATCCAATAAAACCACACACACACACACACACACACACACACACACACACACTCTGAAATAGAAAAATCTGCGGGTAAGAGACAGAGGAAACACACCAAAGAATATAGGGGTGCAGGCATGGCGGCTTATCCCTACAATCCCAGCACTTTGGAAGGCCAAGGTGAGTGGATCATTTGAGGTTAGGAGTTCAAGACCAGCCTGGTCAATGTCCAAAACTCCATCTCTACTAAAAATACAAAAATTAGGTGGGCATGGTGGTGCACACCTGTAGTCCCAGCTACTCGGGAGGCTGAGGCATGAGAATCACTTAAGCTCAGCAGACTGAGGCTGCAGTGAGCTGAGATAGTGACACTGCACTTCAGCCTGGGTGACAGAGCGAGACTGACTCAAAAAAAAATTAAAATAAAAATAAGGGGTGGGGAGAAGATGAAATAAAAGAGTATATCATGTTGAAAGGAGATTGCCAAACACCTAGAAGTTTGGAAAAGGTCTCTTGTCCTTTTCTTGCGTAGGAAATATAAATCTCTTTCTGACAAAGAATGTGATTAATTTGAGGGGGATTATGCACCCAACAACCAAAAACACTGTCTGGCTATTTCCTCTACTCATTGTATTTTGTTCTTTTGTTTTATGTATATTCCCTGTGAAGATGGGAACCATGTGTGAAACACAACAAGGAAACTTAGTAAGTATTAGAAGCTACAGGATATAACATTTCTGTTACAGTCATAATCGTAAACAAATCTTTCATTTCATGGTGACTTATAGGTCTCTGATTTTTTTTTTTTGAAATACAGTGGTGCTTCAGTTACTGTATCTTAGAATAATTTGCTAGAAAGTGCCCTGTAGTCCTTTCAACCACTGGGTGGATACACCAAAATGCGGAAACAGTGTGGGTAGAGTAACGATGCCACCCAGAAAAGTAAAACAAACCGAGTGCCAGATTTTGGTTAAACTATATAAGATGCAGAGATGCAGGAATAAAAGAAAAACAAATGTAAATAAAGAACAGCCAGTATAGAATTCAAAAATAAAAAATGAAAATGAGGGGAAATGTGCCACACCCAGTGCCCTTCCAGAAGTTTTCAAACCCAGAATTCTACTGAGGGAAATGGCAACAGTTATAACATATTTCTAAACCCTGCTTGTCATAGTTGATTGGGCCAGGAATGAGCAGAGCACCTAATCCAAAACTAACAAACTCTAGGGTGACCAGAATTCTATGGAGTACATTGACACAAAAGTTGGTTCTTTTGTTAGATGAGAATCATTAACTTGTATCAATCAAATTTTTCACAAAGGTTTTTGAATGTCAGATACCGAAATTCCCACCAGATCGTGAAATAGGCTAAGAAAAAATTAAAAAGAATAGAAATGATAAATAAGCAGAAACAATGACTAAATATTAGGAAGTACATAAAGATATGCAGAATATAATGACACTTTGGAAATGTCAGATGCTGAGATTGAAAGAACATGGACATCATATTTGCAGACTGGAAAAGATCACATGACTAGCTCTTCCTCCTGAGATGTAACAAGCTCATAGGTCTATGTCTTACCTGAGGCTCTATGGAAAACAGACTCTGAGGTTTAGATTTGCTTTCAGGTAGTTTTCTAGGGAGCGCTCTTCAGAACACCTTGTTCAGAAGAGTCACAAATTTGGGATTAGATAGAGGGAGGACTTTAAATTTGATACACTCATAGCAATCTCGAAAGATCTCTGGCACTGAGCAAACTCTTCAGAGGGCAGTCTTTTACACTCCTTTATCACCAGTTGTATTCCAGGATACAGCCAAGATGGGATTGCCTTAATATATCCAAGGTTCTCCCTCATAACTAAAAACCATTGGATATAACACAACAAACAAGCATTTAAAAAGTCTGAAGTGTTAACAAAGAAAGCAGGCTGACTGGTGACCTTGAGACTTGAGGAACATGGTGGTGAGTTCCCAGAGTTTTGTTGTTGTGTTGTTGTTGTTTTTGCCTACCACCCCCCCCCCAAAAAAAACAAAAAACAAAAAAACCCGGCAACAACAACAACAACAAAAGAAAAGATGGCCAAACAACAGAACACCATTTCAGCAATTACTGCCTTACTCCAGCCAAACACCAACAAAAAACATCAACGTGCCCTCTCCCCACCCTACAGTTTCCGTGAGGCTGAGTGAGGAGCTGATCTTCTCTCTCAACAAGCTATCTTGCAGAGGCAGGGAGCAGAGCTCCAATTTTCCCATTGGAAAAATTGTGGTGACAGCAGCACTGAGCAAACAACTAATCTTCCATCCCCAGTCTTGTAGGAGCAGATGGAGCTTCTATTCCACAGCTGGATATTGTTAACAGTGCAGAGAAAGGAGTTTACTATGCAAACCTCTTCTAGTGGAAGTAGATGACAACAATCTAATTCACCTACTGGGTTAGTATAACAGGGACCAAATGGTACTGATCTCAATCTCTTGTTTGTAGAAGCAGGTAATGCTGCAATTCTCCCACCAAGGTAGCATTGGTGGAATCCAACAACAAGGCAACGCAGAGGCAGGATATTCACAACTAGGCATCATTCTTCCCACACACCCACTCGATCTTCTGTGTTGTCAGAACCCAGTGAGATGCTGAATCTCCATCTCCAGATGGCAGCAAACACACTAAATGAGACAGTGAGAAGCAGGAATACACAGCACTCTGCCCACATCTCTGGTATCAGTAGGGTCCAGGGGAACAATAAACCTCCTCATCTACCCAATATCAATGAGACAGAACAAGGAGGACAGAGGCAAGGCTAGTTTGTACTCCACTTCCTTCCTTCTCCTCCCCTGGTGCCAGTGAGGCTTAGAAAGGAGCTGACCTTCAACCCCTACCCAGAAGCACAAAGCAGTGTTATTCAGACCTCCGCTTCTTCATTTTCTGATGTCAGTGGGGCTAAGAAAGGGGCTGAGCTTATACTCCACCTATCTGCAATGAAGCAGTGTGAGTCAGCTGTCTGTCTTCACTTGGGTGGTACCAGTGGGACTGAGAATAAAGCAGGACATAGAAACTCACTCCACTCTTGCACTATACTTTAACAGATTAAATAGGATCTGGAGTCTCATAATGTAATATTCAAATGAAAAATAAAAATTCACAACTTGAATGGGAAAAAAATTATAGATACCAAAACTGAAATTAATCAAATGTTGAAATGATCTGACATGGACTTTAATGCAGCCTTTATAAAAATCCTTTAAAAAACAATTATAAGTTATCTTAAAATGAAAAAATAAAGAAAATTTCAGCAAAGAAACAGAAGTTATATAAAAGAACCAATTGGAAATTATGGAACTCAAAAATACAACCAGAAGAAAAAGAACTCACTGGATTGTTTCAACATTAAAGTGGAGTCTCTAGAATTTGTCAATTGAATTTTCTCAATCTGAACAATGGATTTTTAAAAAATGGATTATAAATGCTGCATATGGTAGCTCATGCCTATAATCCCAGCACTTCAGGAGACCAAGGTGGGTAGATCACTTGAGCTCCTGAGTTTGAGACCAGCCTGAGCAACATGGCAAAAGCCCATCTCTACAAAAAATACAAAAAAAAAAAAATTAGCCAGGCATGGTGGCATGCACCTGTAGTCCCAGCTACTCAGGAGGTTGAGGTAGGAGGGTGACAGAGTAAGACCCTGTCTCAAAATAAATAAATTAAATTAAAATTAAAATAATAAAAATAGATTGTAGAGAAAAAAATGAACAGAATGTCAGAAACCTGAGGAACAGCAACAGAAAAACTGAGATATCTAGCTGCAAAGTTTCAGAAGAATAAAGAGAGTAACACAAATATTATTTTAAAATAATGGCTGAAAACTCCTGAATTGGTTAAAGACATAAATTTGAGATTGAATAAGCTGATTGTTTGTTAGTCTGTTCTCACACTGCTAATAAAGACATACTCGAGACTGGGTAATTTATAAAGAAAAGAGGTTTAATTGACTCACAGTTCCACATGGCTGGGGGAGCCTCATAATCATAGCAGAAGGAGACTGAGGAGCAATGTCATGTCTTACATGGCAGCAGGCAAGAGTTTGGGCAAGGGAACTTCCGTTTATAAAACCATTGGATCTCATGAGACTTATTCACCACTATGAGAACAGTATGGGGAAACTGCCCCCATAATTTATTTATCTCCACCTGGCCCCACCTTTGACACATGGGGATAATTACAATTCAAGGTGAGATTTGGGTGGAAATACAGTCAAACCATATCATTGATGAAACTCTAAGTATGATAAACCCAAAGAAATCCATGCCAAGACACATACATAAATAAACTTTTGTCAACTAATGATGAAGACAAATATTTTGAAACCAACCAGAGACAAATGAGTGTTACACAGGAACACCAATTTGAATAACAGTGACTTTGTTTTCCACAATGGAGGCTGGAAGGAAGTGATGCAACATTTTTCAAGTGCTGAAAAAAACAAACTGTCAACCACAAACTCTATGTTCCGCAAAAATATCTTCCAGGAGTAACGAGGAAATACATTTTCAAATGTAATAATATTAAAATATCTCGCTAGCAAGCCTACTGTTAAATGATGACTAAAGGAAGTTGTTCAAACAGAAAGGAAGTGAGAGCAAGAGAAGGTGTGGGACTGCTAAAAAGGTGCTCCTTGCAGGCATTAACATGCAAAAAGGATTTCATAATTTTTTCTCTCTCCCAGAAATCCATTTCTATATGATTCATACTTAGATTTCCTTGTCCCTTATCTTCCAATATTTCTCATTCCAGACCACTAGCCAACCAGCCAATCTAATCTCTACTTTGTATCCTTCCCATGAAGCCTCTAGTTTTCACATTTACTCTTTAATTGTGAATTATCTTAAACTTTCCATTGTCTTCCTCTTATGCATAAATTTTCTCCAGCAATAGCTGTAAAATACTATAGTTCTTGTATTTAACTCTTTACCTGCATTTCTCAAAAGCCTAGCCTATTACACCTGCCAGTGCATTCTCTTCCACCGATATCCTATCAGTTTTCATACTCATGGCACATTTTACCCGTGCCATGACTGTGAAACATTACAGCTTGGAGGGTTTGCCCATGTCCTACATGCTACCTGTGATGAGGTTTTTGGGGAGAACTGGAAGAAATGTGACCCAGTTTCAAAATCCTATTTTAAAAATGTTTTTCTCAGAGCACCCTTGATATTAATTATCTTACTTTTTTTTTTCTCTAGGAAATGCCCTCTGATATGGTTTGGATCTGTGTCCTCACCCAAATCTCACCTTGAATTATAATCTCCATTATCCCCACATGTCAAGGTCAGGACCAGGTGAAGGTTATTGAATCATGGCGGCAGTTTCCCACATGCTGTTTTCATGGTAATAGGTGAGTCTCACAAGATCTGATTGTTTTACAAGTGTCTGGCATTTCCCCTGCTTGCACTTCTCTTTTCTGCTGCCTTATGAAGAAGGTACCACCTTGCTTCCCTTTTGCCTTCCTCTGTGATTGTAAGTTTCCTGAGGCCTCCCCAGTCATGCTGAACTTTGAGTCAATTAGACTTTCCTCTACAAAAGGAAAAGTCTCAGGTATGTCTTTATTAGTGGTATGAAAACAGAATAATACACTCTTTGAGACAGATGTTTGTACACAGGGATTTTACTGGGGAGTGGTTGCAAGAACAATGACAGTGGAGGGTGAAAAAAATAGGATTGGGCAGGGGGCAATGATGAACAGTGATACATTCACAACAACCTCAAGAGGAGATCTGGAAATGAGCTGGCCCTGCAGTGTTGACACTCACTAAGCCAAAGGAGATAGACTTTCATACATTATTTCAATCTGTCATTGGACAAGGTCTTCACACCAGAGAGGAGGCCTGACTTTACACAAAGCAGTTCTTTTCAGCTGAGGGCATTCCAAGAGCACCACTGCCAGTGGCTATTAACAGTGAGTGCCTACATTCTAAATGTGGCTCTGGGAAGTCACCACGATATCCATTATAACCTCCCTCTGATTATCAACTATTTTTCTGCTCTGAAATTATATCTCAGTCTCCTAGCTATATCTGATTGTATAGTTATTTTAATAGAGTTGGCTGTATCCTTATTTCTCTGCATTCTTGTGATTAACATACTTTACTTGAGCTAAACAAGTGAACTTTAATAATTTTTGCCCTCTATGTCATTTTCATGCTATATGAGTAGTTACATTCTTGTTAAGAGATGAATAAAAAGAGAAGAACTGTATGCTGGGAGATGATGTGCTATTAAAAGAAAGTAAGTGTTTTATATCTATATATTTCTTGTCCCAAAAATGTGCACACAATATCTCAAGGAACTGAAGTCAGATTATCCTATCTACAATTTATTGACATCAAGGAACCAAAAGGCCAGAACTATTAGTAAACATGTTCTTATTTGGAGAAGGATGAAAAATAGAACTGTATTTGAATTTGCTTGCTGTTCTCATCCAAAAACTATGGTACCACTTGATACGGTTTGGCTGTGTCCCCACCCAAATCTCACCTTGAATTGTAATAATCCTCACATGCTGTGGGAGGAATCCAGTTGGAAGTAACTGAATCATGGAGGTGGGTTTTTCCTGTGCTGTTCTCATTATAGTGAATAAGCTCCACAAGATATAATGCTTTTATAAGGGGGAGTTCTTGCCTCTCACCTGCTTCTGTGTAAGACTTGCCTTAGCTCTTCCTTTACCTTCCACCATGATTGTGAGGCCTTCCCAGCCATGTGGAACTGTAAGTCCATTAAACCTCTTTTCTTTATAAATTATCCAGTCCCTTGGGTATGTCTTCATTAGCAGCATGAGAACAGACTAATACACCACTAAATCAACAACAATTTGTCAAGGCTATGCATGGTGACCCACACCTATAATCCCAGCACTTTGGGAGGCTGAGACAGGAGAATTGCTTGAAGCTAGAGGTTTGACACCAACCTGAACAACATAGACAGAACCTGTCTCTACATTTTTTTTTAATTAGCTGAGCATAGTGACACACCTGTATCTCAGCTACTCAACAGGTGGAGGCAGGAGGATCACTTAAGTCCAAGGAGTTCAAGGCTGCAGTAAGCTAAGATCAGGCCATACACTTTAGCCTTGGTAACAGGGTGAGACCCTGTCTCTAAAAAAACAAAACAAAAACTTTAAACTACTAAACAAAGTGTGAAATACCAATAGAGTCAACATACGTCTATATATAGAAGATTATCAATATGTAAAACTTCATTGCATTTTGCAACTGTGAGGAAAAGACATATTTGATTCCTTTTACAATAAGCCTAACATATATTTCTTTATTTACATTAAAGTTATAGAAAATACTATATCTTCATGTATTCGATCATAATATGCATCTATATTGTAAATTTTCAGCTGTGTGAATTTTCATAAACTGAGCATTGCTTTGTAATCAGCATGTACACCAGAAGCAGAGCATGACTAGGCCCACCAAGGCCACATCCACCCTCTTATGGTTCCCATTAAGCATTGCTTCTCCCCAGTGGTTAATTGCTATCCTGCATTCTCTCAGAATAAATTAGTTTTGCCTGTTTTTGTACTTTATGTGAATCATATAATATCCTTCCTTTGCATCTAGCTTCTTTTAACGCAGCATTATGTTTATGAGATTCTTCCATATTGTCCTGTGCATTTCATTCAACAATTTTTAATATATCACTTACACTGTGCCTGGCAACTTATATCCTCATTACTTATAACCCTTACTAAATATTAATGCATCCAACTAAATTAATAATTGAAAATCTGTTCAAAAAATTTATCCCTTTTTACTCCCCTGAAAGATGCAATTTAGTAAATAAAGTTATATTTTGGCTGATCAAGTTGGCCAGTGATCATTTGCCCTTGGCTGCATTTGAGGTTGTAGTCACCACACAGTGGAGAACAATGTATACAGAGTCTGCCAAGCTCAGAAAAGCAGATACATACTTTTTTATGGTAAAGAAAATATTCTTTCCAGAAAATAGTTATTAGCAAGATTTATTGTTAAAGTCAACAGGATTTGGAAACTCACTTGGAAACTCTAACACAATGTCTGCGGAATATAGAAAACTGCTGAGATTCATTAAAAAACAGAATTGTATTGTGAAGCACAAAATCATGTATAAATTCATCTCATAAATCAGTAGCCACTTGAAATAGGTAGTCAAAGTAGTTTTTATAGAGCAGAAAATTTTTCATGAGATGCCAACATTACAGTGTTTATTAAAGACAAAATATTTATCAAGTATTCTTGTACTTAAAAAAAAGTACTTGACCTGCAAGTTACTAGAGAGAATATGTAGACCTAATGAAAAGAAAGAGCGAAATAAAGAAGTGGTATAGCTTTTTCTCCAACAAAGCCAAAGTGCTTCACTGCAGTCTGCAAGGGCACTTGTCTGAAGAATTCTCTGTAGCCTGCATTCAATCATATTTCATCAAGATAAAGACTAGTAGCAGGAAAAAGAAACAAGGAAGTGGACCTTAACTCAAAATGATCAGATATGAGTATGCAATTAGATTATGCCATTCCAAGTAGTGGTTTACATGAGTGCAGGAGGCCACATATTCTGTATAAAAAGATTCCAGGGGTATAAAAGAAATTTCAGGGATGGAGGGAAGTATTCACTGGAGATCAAAACAAAAAGGTTGGTCTATGTTGTTCTATGTTGTTCAGTTAGAAAGACAGTGTTGGGAATCTGAGAGTGGGTGGAGACAGCATTTCAGGATGTATGATCACAATGTTGGAAATCCCTTTGGTGGAACTCCAAAAATGAATAAAAGCCACATGACTAGTGTGCAAAGGACACCAGAGCAAGTGAAAGTAGGTTGGTCTAGAAAAAAGATAAAAAAAAATACTGCAGGAACTTCTGAACCTTGTTAATGACTTTGGTCTTCATTTTGAGAGCAATGGGAACCCAAAGACCATCTTTAAACAGCACAGTTGCATAATCTGATTTGCACTGTGAAAGGATCAGGATAGAGAATAGATTGAAGAAACACAAGAAAAGACAAAGCAAAGCAGAGATCCTTGCTGTATCTTTACAAGATAAATATCAAAGAAATACTAAATGAGGAATTGTGACATGTGGGTTCCAGGCTTTTTCCTCTAATGAATATTTTACATGGCAATGGAAAATCAACTTACCTGAAATTTAGATTCTTTAAATTTAAAATAACAATAATAATAATAATGTGTTCATCATACAATTTGGAGAAGGAAATAGAATCACAAAAAGACCTTTCTACAAACCAAAAACCATGGTTAGTAGTTATTTTAATAAGCACAAATTTAAATCATAAATGAAACAAATGCATTTACCAAGAGTATGCAAATTTGCCATGAAGACTACAGTTAACCTTAAGAAGATCAAAGATTAAGGAATTTCAATTTACCTTCATAAATATTTCAATGATTCATTCAAAAATAATCAGGAAAAGTTAAACTAAAACTTCTATAGATAATTAATTGGTAACATGAAAATAACTTCATTCTGATAAAACACACATACATACATGCTCACACAAACTTTCCAGTTGTTACAAGGTTTTTTTTTTCTTCAAAGTAATAAATTAGTTTACCAGATTTAAGAACACCTTACTTTTTTTTTGAAACATAGCATAGATAGTGGAGGATATGCGATTTGTCACATTGACTGAATGCTTAGAGTCATGTCCAAAAAAAAAAAAAAATACACAAATTCCATTAGGTTCAAGTGATGACAACACCTTTAGCTATTTTCTTTTGTTACAAAACTGTCTCAAGCATAAATGCTGGCATTCCATGTAGTAAAATATGTTATTAAAACTGGGTCTTAAGAAAATTATTTTCTTCCTGGGATGGAATGGTAATTAACCAGTGAGACTAGAAGAGAAAGTCAAAATACAAGGTTTAGAATAGGACAAATAGGGCATTATTGATCAAATAGAACAGGCTCTGTTTTAGATTCTTTAAAGAAGGGGATATTTGTCTAAAGTCATTCTGCAGAAATAAATTTCAGATAAATTTAAGTAACACGTGAATATTTTTGGTTGTTATCAGAGGTGTATATTTGTTCATTTCTACTGTAAACCACAAATGGCCTCTGATTATGTGGAAGAATATGTTTAATAATACCGTATTTGCTGACATTTTATATATTTTAAAAGACTGGATGAATGAAAGAGAAAGGGAGTTGAAGAAAAATAGAAGAGCAGCGTACAAAGAAATAAGAAAGGGAGAAAGGGCAGGAGGAAGCATGGGCAGAATAAAGGAGAAAATAAATAAAAAGTCAGTGGAATCATATAAGCTGGAATCATAACCCACTAACTCAAGATTTTAGTTTATAAGTTCAAAAAATAACCTGTCTTTTCCAATTTGATTTAAATTAATAAATGACCACATAAGAAATGCATACTGAAAAAAAATCATAATTAGCTATGCTATTTTCCACTGCTATTAGGATACTGAGAGGCAGCCTAAGTAAAACTAAAATATCTGAAGATAGCAATAGACCACTTAAAGTATGCTATTTTTGTTTTGTTTTTATTTCGAAGGAAATATGCAAAGATTTATTGAGTATTTCAACTGTTCTTACAATAGGTTTTTTTTTTTTTTTTTTGGATTCTTTCTGTGTTTGTCTATGTTGATAAAACATTGAAATGCCACATAGTTTGAAGGTCATTCACTTAAGAAATCTAAGTACTGATAACATCTTAGCCCCAATTCTTCATAGACATTGTTAAGTCTATTATGATTTTGGTACAGAGAGAAGGTAAACTATATTCCAGACCGGCATATAAAGCAATTTCTCCTATAATTGGAATTTACAAAAAATTTCTGTATTTCTTTTTAAGTTTATCATTAATAGTAACTCTCACAGCAAAAACCTATGTTTGTAAATAATGCATTACAGAATCTTAGTGGCAGACAAGGAAATTCCTAAAATAGCTTTTACTGTCACATCAATTAAGATATATATAATACCTTATATATAAGATGTTTGCACCCAGGCCAAACAAATCAAACAAGAATAGAAGTACTGACAGTTTTGTTTCAAAATTGGTTTAACTTGTATTTACAGGACATTGTAGTACCTTATGAAGCTGATTGCTGATTGGCTGTCTTTTACAGAATTTTGTCAGATTGTTATTATTTCTTGTAAAGATTGATTCAAACAAATAAAAATTGTCAGGATTGGATATGTCCTATAGTGAGGTGTAGTTATGTCACATGAGATTTTTAATTATAAACAAATGGAAAATAAAACGAGAATAAAATTGAGACTCTCCTGTCACCTCCCAAATGTGTTGAAATACAATGAAATTTCCAAAGGTGTTAAAGCATATAAAGTTGAATAATTGTATTAAACTTACAGAAATTAAATTTATTTTATAAGAGGTAGTGAAAATATAAAATTAATTATGAAGAAAGAGTAGTCTTAGCAAGACATGGCCCTATAAAGCATATTACCATTTGTTACATCAACCAGAAAACAGTAAACTGCAATGCATTCTCTAAAATTATTTTCAGCCTGTTGATGCTGGTGTTTTATATGACCGGCCTTTTTCCCCCTTGAAATATGTATATATATCCCTTATATATTATGTCTCTTATATATTATATAACGGATAAAATATATACATATAATATATATGATCCTTTAACTTTCTTAAGTCTTAGAATTACATCATTACTCAAAAATAATTCCCAAACTAAAATTGATTACATAGATTATTGCTATATTTTAGGTATATTTAATTTTTATATGTGATCTAATAATATCCTTTTGAAATAAAGTGAACATTCATACTACTTTTTATAAAAGTGCTAAGGGGCTACATCACAGGGTAAATATGTTTTAGTTGGTTTTTATATAAATTCCACTCCCAATATTACACATTTTTTTAGAAATATATACATTTTTGTTATGATAACAATTCTAACAAAACTGTTAAAATGTGTTTATGAAACTCTTAGTAGAGTTAAGTCATACAATTAAAGTTGATCTTTCCTCAGTCACTTAGTCCAATCATTAACAGCCTGCAAGTTAAATAAAGTTTTTAAATAAATTATTGCAGACTCTTAATCATAAAACAATCAGTCCTTCCACCTACAAATCTGCAGGCACACTGGGACTATCAAAGTTGCATATTTTTCCTGGATTTGAAAGACACCATAGCAATCAGCATGGAAGAACTATAAAACTTAGCCAGCAATAATGTGAAAGAAATGTTTAAATATATGCTATAAAATATAAACAGAGTGGAATTCCTTAGTCTATTTTTAAGTGAAAGAGAAAATCAGGGAAGGGATGAGAGCTCAGCTGGAAGGTGAAAGAATAAATGGTGTTCATTCACAGTCAAAACACATATGGGCACACAGCCATAGAGAAAAGGGAAAAGAATAGGGGAGAGAATAAACATTTTTTGATCATGAACAATTTGGCATTTTCTATGTACATATGCATGCAATCCGGTATGCTTTGGCTCTGTGTCCCCACTCAAATCTCACTTTGAATTATAACAATCCCCACATGTCATAGGAGGGACCTAGTGGGAGGTAACTGACTCATGGGGATGGGTTTTTCCCATGCTGTTCTTGTGATAGTGAGTAAGTCTCATGAGATCTGATGGTTCTATAAAAGAAGTTCCCCTGTTCATGCCCTCTTACCTGCTGCCATGTAAGACGTGCCTTTGCTCTTCCTTTGCCTTCCACCATGATTGTGAGGCCTTCCCAGTCATGTGGAACTGTGAGTCCATTAAACCTCTTTCTTTCATAAATTACCCAGTCTCTGGTATGTCTTTATTAGCAACATGAGAACAAACTAATACACTATCTTATTGATTTTTTTATGAGCCTTATGAACTAGGTTCATTTTCATCTTTATTTTACAGATAACAAAAAGGTCAGAAAGATTTAGTAATTTTTCGAAGATTAGATTAAGTACTAAGCAAATTTAATCATATCTGTCTCTCCAAATGGTGTGATGTTTCTACCACATGAGTTTGTGATTGTTTTGCCTCCCTTTTTACAATCTCAACAATTTTTTAATTTACTTGACCTGGCATAGACAGTAAATGTGGTTAAGTCCAGACACACAATTTTTTATTAGAAGACGGTTATAGTCTGGCAACTATCTAAACTATTATTAATGCCAAGAAACATCTTTCTTTCTTTATTTTCTTGCTTGCTTTCTCTTTTCACGTTTCTTTCTCCCTTCCTTTCATCCTTCCTTTTTTCTTCCTCCCTTCTTCTTTGTTTTCAGACTTTAAAATAGAATGTCCTGACAATGACTTTCCAATGATGACTTTCCTAATAATGACTTTCATTTCATGTTATAAATAAATCTACTATTTTCAGCTTAAAAAACTGCACTCTAATTGTGATCTTCCTCAGCTGGTATACACATCCATTCGTCCCTATGAACTCTTGGAGCAAATGTAACTAAGCAAGTCAGTCTGAATGCATTCTTTCTTCCAAATCTGAAAGTCCTACCTGGGAAAACAGAGCCCCACAGGAAACTATTCTGGTGATGAGCAGGGGAGGACAGTTTCAGGAAGGTGGAATGAAGCCTGGCACCATTCTGATAGCTGTTCTTTACATCTTTTTAATTATTCCAGTACATATATTGAAGGACTATAGAAATTCATTTCAAATTCCACTCTGTGTTACTAAAAGCAACTGCTGGTTGGTACACACTTGGCCCTGCTTCTGGCCTGCTGGAGGGAGATACCCAGCTGGCTCACTTGCTGGGGCACATGTGTATGGTTTGCATCTTGAGTAGGACTGCATCCAAGATGGACATTGTCTAGTCTGGCAGTTTGATAGAATGCTTCATTATTTGTATACATTTGCTCTGCTGGCTACAAGTTGGCAGAAAACACCTTTTTCACAGCTAGGACAATAGAAGAACGGGCAGAAATTTGTAAGAAAGCAAAATATCTAAAGCAAAAAGAAATTCCATGTGAACCCTACACTCTCAGAGCCAATATGGCCAAGATAAACACTTTATTAGAGGAAGACTGACAATCAGCAGGAGGGAGGCAGAGACTAACAGTTGCAAACATGTTACCCTGCCTGGAGTGAAGTATTAGTATGGGCCAGAAAAGAGAAGAAGATTTCAGATTGGGCAATAGTAGGAAAATGGAATTAGGTATTATACGGTGGATTATAATTGTTTATTTGGAGGACAGTGTGTGTTTCTCTTGTGACTGTATGATATATTTGACAGTGCAGGTACTTAAATGAGAATCAAGTTTATGTCTACTTTACTCTCTAGGACACAAGGCAGTTTTGTAAACATAAACAGTAAGATTATTTCTCATCTACCTGTAATAACCTCTCATTACTTTTTTCCATTAGTCCCTACAGATCGCCTTAGTTACAGCTAATTTCTACATGATCAAGCTTATCTCTAAAACGGATAGATTTAATTTTAAAGGGTAGTATGAAAATCATTTTAAAATATATTGCACATTGCCTATTACTCTTCATGATTCGGGATGTCATAATGAATAGCAGTTATTATTTTTCCCAGACTTTGGTTATGATAGAGATGCATTTATTTATTCAGAAAAATTTGTTCCTTTCCAAAATAATTACAAGTTTTCCGAGTTTATAGATCTGATTTGTGTTGCTTTTATGTATCACCCCTCCCTTCCAAGTGATATCTTGCACATTCAATATGTCTACAATTTTTAGTCCTCTTTCTGTCTCTGATTCCCTACTATTAAAAAAATACTATAATCAAGCTAATATATAGAAAAAGATGTGAAGGCACTGATTGCCCAATGAATCCCAAATAATATCATGTTTTTCATAGCTCAACTGCTAATGAAAGAAGGCCCTACATAAGCACTGTGTTTAAAAGCATAGACTTTGGGCCAGGCGCGGTGGCTCAAGCCTGTAATCCCAGCACTTTGGGAGGCCGAGACGGGCGGATCACGAGGTCAGGAGATCGAGAGACGATCCCGGCTAACACAGTGAAACCCCGTCTCTACTAAAAAAAAAAAAAAAAAAAAAATACAAAAAAATAGCCGGGCGAGGTGGCGGGCGCCTGTAGTCCCAGCTACTCGGGAGGCTGAGGCAGGAGAATGGCGTAAACCCGGGAGGCGGAGCTTGCAGTGAGCTGAGATCCGGCCACTGCACTCCAGCCTGGGTGACAGAGCAAGACTCCGTCTCAAAAAAAAAAAAAAAAAAAAAAAAAAAAAAAAAAAAAAAAAAGCATAGACTTTGGAGTAAGAACTCCAAGTCTGGGCAGGAGCGGTGGTTCACGCCTGTAATCCCAGCATTTTGGGAGGCCAAGGCGGATGGATCACCTGAGGTCAGCAGTTCAAGACCAGTCTGGCCAACATAGTGAAACCTCATCTCTACAAAAAACACAAAAAAGTAGCTGGGCATGGTGGCACTCACCTGTAATCCCAGCTACTCAGGAGGCTGAGGCAGGAGAATCGCTTGACCCTAGGGGGTGGAGGTTGCAGTGAGCCAAGATTGCACCACTACACTCCAGCCTGGGCAACAAAGTGAAACTCTGTCTCAAAAGGAAAAAAAAAAAAAGAGAGACAGAGAGAACTCCAAGTTTAAGTACCAACTCTATCATTTCAGACCATATACTGTTAAGTAGATTATTAAGTCTCCTAAGGCTTGCCTTACTTGTGAGTAAAAAAGGATAATAACAGTGTTTAATTCATGAGATTGGTGGAGGGATTAAATAAAATAATGTACATAGAGCCCTTAGGACAATTAAGATCTTCAAGATAATTTTAGTAGTAGAAGTAGTGGTATTCTGTGAGGACGTGTGATTTTAAAATCCTCTTTCACATGAAGATTTTATCCAACTACAAGTATACTAGAGTCTGATTGTTTTACTAACCATAGAAATCCATGCTAGGTAGGCTGCCTCAAAATGATGTTCATTTTTAGTATTTTAGTAATTAAATCAAGGGGGGGTACATCTATGAAAGGTTCATCTAACATTTACTTTCAATATATTCTGGTAGTTATATAGCAATCTCCATCATACCTATTTATTTTGAAGGAATTTTACTTACTTTATATAAAGACAAATGTTTCTTTAGATATTTAAATGTAGCATATTAATATATAAATGAAACTAATAAATCTGTTAGCAATGATATAGCTATGAAAAACTGCATATATTGTATTAATTTATCTATTTCAAAAATATATGAAGGTCAAACACCTACGCTGTATTAACGTTTGGGAATGCAAAGGAGACCACAATGGTGGGCAAAGTTTTTTCATGGAGCTTACAGTTTAGTAGAGAAAGGAATATAAAAGTGAACAGGCAGCAAATAATTCCAAAATGTTATAAACCTGTGAAGAAAAAAACAAGAAGGATGTGTTTTGAGATGGAACTTAACGTAAATCATGCAGTGAGACAAAAAGTTTCACAAGAGGTGAAGTGTAAGTTGATATCTAAAGCAAATGGTAAAAATAACTGAGTGTGAGCTGACATTTTATACTGAGCAAAAGGGAGGTAAGGTGAAAAGTGTTCTAGGAAGAGGGGTCTGTGCAAAGGCCCTGTGATAAGAGAGAGCTGGCCATTCTCAGAAACTGAAAGAAGGATTTTGAGAGCAGGAGAGATACTTTAAAAGGAAGGCAGAAGCTTATAATTTGGGCTGTAGAAAAAAGAGTAATGCCCCTAGATTTAGCCAAAGTATCTTGAAAAGTCATTGCAGAATTTTAGGAAGGATTCTGACGAGACCTGATATTCAAGCTCCTTGGATTGTTCTATCTACTGAAGAGAATAGACTTACCAGGGAATTGACTAGACAGACTGGGTTGAGAGTGAACATACTGAGACTAGTTGACAGGCTCTGCTCTTTTATCTTCCACATAAGAGATCAGAATTGTTTGGTTACATTATAAATATTTTTGAAGATAGAACCCAGAGGACATAATCACTAATAACTGTAGAAATATAAAAGTTCAGCAATACAAGTTGGCAAGAATATGAGTCAATAGGAACTCACACTGCTGATGAGAATGCAAATTGGCACCACCACTATGGAAAATAATTTGATATTGTCATCAAAAAGGGAGTAAGTTCACACCATTTGATTCAGAAATTCCCTTTCTGTCTTGTGCCCTGAAGACACTCTTACATAGGAATATGGAGAGAGATGTGAACACATTACCAGCATTGTTGTAGAAAAACATGTAAATGCCTAAAGTAAAACAAAACAACCAATAGAAATTTATATGAACAGAATAAATCCCCCTTTTGTGATACATGTGCAATGGAAAACTATACCACAGTGAAAAAAGTAGCAATGTGCCTCAATATGGATCAATTGCATAGATATGATATGGAAATAAGAGATTAAATTACAGTATAAACATATAGTCAGAAACCACTAACATAAAGAAGCAGTTCTCAAAGTTTGGTTTAGGAATATCTAAAGTATTTCTTTATAATAATACTAAGATGGAAGGGAAAGTCAGAGAGATTCAAAGTGAGAAAACAATTAGGCTGTATTGCAGAAGGTGTCACCTTACCTAACATGAGAAAAAATTTTGGCAGCCTCTAGACGTAAAGGCTGATCCCCACCTGACAGCCAGCAAGGAAGCAGGGACCTCAGTCCTACAACCACAGGGAACTGAGTTTGGCTGTCAACTTGAATGATCATGGAGCAGCTTCTTCCCCAGAGCCTATAGTAAGAAAGGCAGCCATGCTGACAACCTGATTTTACTCTTCAGAGAATCTAAGCAAAGGACCCTGTAAAGCCTATCTAGGTTTCTGATCTATAAGTCAATTTTTTTTTTTTTTGTCATTTTAAGCCACTACATTTGTGGTAACTAGTGATTGCAGTAGAAAAGTAAAGGCTCACCTGTATTTAATTATTAATGTATATAATTCAGTCCTCTACAGGTTATTGATCAACTCCCTGAGTATAACTATGATCCTAAGGGTCTTCAATGATTTATATTGAAAAAAATTAAAATGTGATATTTAATAAATATCTTAGTCCTCTATTTAAAATGAGTGATTTCTGAGAATATTTGCTCTGAAGAATGCAGCCTAAAAACAGACTACAATTTCCAAGTCATCTCTGAGAGCCAAAACCAAGGCTAAGTTTTCACAGTATTCAAGATTGAGATCCAATCATTTTTGTGATGGAGAAGGAAAACACAGCTATTAGAACTGGAACAAAAATAAAAATGCATTACGACCCTCAGACATCAACCCTGGAGTTACCAAAACAGTGAGGAAACCCAACCATAGCCAAAGTTCTTATCCAAAGGTTCTCTGAGGAGATTGTAAAATAAAACTGTTGCACAAATTCTTTTTTGTGGAAATTCCACTACTCTTTCTAAAATATACATAAATTCCTCCATTTTGAAATTTCACTTTTAACTCTGAAGAACGAATATGTGATTGCTACAATGAGCATACTTACACATATTTCATTCACAAATGGGTTTTAAACGAGGCCGGGAATGAAGTATTTTTTGTTTGTTTGTTTTGTGTTTTGATGGTGGGCTGGCTTCTTTAGCACCAACTCATCACCAGGGTTTTCATTACTCTGATACCAATTCTTAGTAGTAACAGGTAGAATTATTCATATGCAAAAACTGTGTGATATGCATGTTAGTCTTCTCCCTGGTTCCACTTAATATCATCACTCTAAGCCTTTCTAAAGTTATTCAATCTTATCACAAGGACATTATACTGCATTTTATATATCTCATGTATTCTATAACTAACTTCAAATCCTTTTTAAAAAAGATACGAGAAGTAGAATTTTTAAATATATGTGAATGCTTTCTTTGGCAGGATATGTACTATAATTGAATTTATGCAGAGAAAATTATCTTGCACATCATCTTGTGCCCAGCAATAACACACAAATTCACAAAGTATTCCATATTTTATGCATTTATCAAAACTCAGCATGTACACTCATGATTTGTGTTTACACAAATCTTTTACATTAAAAAAAAAAACAGCAAACAAAAGAGGCATGCTTAAGCATTTGTAGGGAAATGTACTAATGTGTACCATTTACCATGAAATGCATCAAAGATAAAATAGATTCACTGAAGGATAGAGGAACACATAGATGAAAGAACATATAGGAACATAGATGAAAGAACATATAATAACACAGGTATAGTAAAATAATAATAGGAGGAAGATGGGAGATATCTGAGTGTATTCACACTAAAATTTAATGTTTTAAATTGTTAAACTTTATGTTTGACACTTCTTGCTATATATTACATATATCATTATATATAATGAGTGTATATGTAAGTATGTGTGTGTATATAACATCTAATTTTGATAAGCATTTCAGGAAAATTTGTATCTCAGCTTTGTAAATTTTTACCTTTGTAATCTTGATCAAATGACCTTCTATTTTTATCTCTCAGAGTGTTTTTCATCCATAAAAAGGAGAACTAAAAATCATTAAGATTAAATAAGATTATGTTTGAGATGCAATGGCTATGTGGTGAAGAGATTAGGATGTGTGGGGTATAGATTAGGCAAGATAGGAATTGATGCTCTTGCATAAAGCTAAAACTCTTGGAGGGCTAATCATTAGTAATGTTATAGATTAGAAAAAAATCCCGATATAAAAAAATGTCAGAGATAAAAATTTTTTTCCATTACAAGTAATATAAATATGTCTGCCACAATAATTTGTAAACAGAACCTGTCCTCAGAGAAGGCTGGAATTTTATTTTAAAGTAACTAAATTGTTTGGGATACCTTTAGCCAACTATTAAGTTAAGTGGGTCCTAACTTGTTAAAACCCTGGTTTGCCTGTCAGAAACTAATGGAATCTCTCTTAGAAAGATGAACCCTCAAACTCAGTTTCACATGATACCCAGTTGTCACATGTTATCATGTGATAACACAGTTATCACAAGCGCAGCAAAACATAAATTAGCTATCTATGTTCCCTAACTAACAAGAGCTATGTGTCTAGAAGTACGAATTTACAAAAACCATAAACAGCAAAATTAGACCACTATTAACTTAAGAGGTTGAAATGGTCAGACTTGGAATATGAAAAAAGAACGCATAATTTTGAAAGAACAAAAGCGCATTGAAAATACAAGCACAGAACATGAAACAATAAAAAGACCAAAAAATTGCGGAAATGAAACATGTAACTATTTATATTTTAAAAGTTAAATGGACAGATTTAAAAAACAGACAGATGAGTCACATCTGAAGATATAAAATAAACCGGAAGACAGATTGAGGCCTACAGTCTGCCTGAAAGAAACAGAGACACCAATAAATGAAAAATGTGAAGGAGAGTTAATGAGAAATGGTGAGTATAATAAAAAGTCAAAAGATCTAATTGGATTTCTACCAAGATAAGACAGAGAGAGTAGAGAAGAAAATTAATAGCTAGAGATACTAGTGCTTTCCAAAACGGATGAAAAAATGTTCCAGGATATTTGGATCAGTAAGCACAAAACGTAAGTTCTTATTTATAGCATACATTACTAAATCAATCAAAACCAAATAAAAACAGAAGTCTTTTTAAAGAAAACGGTATTAATAGCTCTTTTGCAAATTGTCTATTAGGTTGGCCTATGAAGGTCTCAATGGCCACAGTGGAAACAGAAAACAGTTGAAAGATATTTCAAAGTTATGAGAGAAAGTAGATATCAACCTAGAATTAAGTGGCCAAATCAACAGTAATTCAATAATGAAAGTCAAAGAATGCTCCAAATGGTTCTAGTAACACGTATTCACTTTTTAAAAAATGTATATGTACAGGCCAGGCGTGGTGGCTCACACCTGTAATCCCAGCATTTTGGGAGGCCGAGGCGGGTGCATCACGAGGTCAGGAGATCGAGACCATCCTGGCTAACACACTGACACCCCGTCTCTACTAAAAATACAAAAACAAAATTAGCCGGGTGTGGTGGCAGTGCCTGTAGTCCCAGCTACTTGGGAGGCTACTTGGGAGGCTGAGGCTGGAGAATGGCGTGAACACGGGAGGCAGAGCTTGCAGTGAGTGGAGAGCGCACCACTACGCTCTAGCCTGGGTGACAGAACGAGACTCCATCTAAAATAATAATAATAATAAATATATGTACAAATCTGTATATATTACACTTCAATATTCAAAGAAAGGAGGTCAAATGAGGGCAATTTTAACAATTTTTATTTCTAACTTTCTATTTAAACAACTTCAATATGAACATCAACACCAATAATTAAACACTGATAACAATATAATGAAGTAATCTACAGACCTTATGCAAATTTCATTTATTGTCCTACTAATAATGTTCCTTTTTCTGGTCCAGGATTCAGTCCAGGATCACCCATTTCATTCAGTAATGGGTTTTCCTTCATCTCCTTTATTCTAGGACAAGTACACTGTCATTCCTTATCCTTCATGACACTTCTTTTTGACTTAACCAAGTGATAAATTTAACATTGCAAGTAATGAGACACCCAAACAGTATACGCCACCTGAAACGATGCCTTGTGAAGAGCATGAATCACTTTTGTGGTGTTCTTGACATAAATTCATAATCTTATTAAATTATCAAGAAATATCAGACAAAGCAAATAAATAAGCATTTTGTAAAACAGCAAATTATTATGCTTCAAATGATTAAACTATCACAGAAGGAAGAGTGAAAGACTAGAGGAAATGATGGGCAAAGAAACTGATGTCCATATAAATAAATCTAAATTAATTACTGGATAGAAGGATTCATTGTACAAAAAGGAATAATTAAATTATATAAATAACACATTCCCCCAATACGTGCTTAGGGATTGTTCTTAACGAAGTTAGAAATATTAGATTTATTTTAGAATTGCAGAAATTAAGAAAGCAGCCGTTTCACAATTCTCAAGGAGGTCACTTCTCCATGAATGTATGTAAGTCTTTATTACTCAACTGGATGGGCAAACGTTCAAAAAATTGGCACGATAATTTCATAAGACAAAGAGATGTGTGAGGAGGAGAAAAGGAAGGAGGAAGGAGTAGGGAGGAGCCAGAAAAGAGAAGGAATTACCCTGTTCTAAATAAAATTTTATTTAAAGGTAAAACAATGAACATTTAAATACTAATCCACAGGTGACAAATTCAAGGCCACACAGTGAAGACCTCAAATGCAGAGTGCTGAATCAGTTAGAAACTCAACATGTGACAGAGGCACCAGCTTAGTAGAAAAGAGCACACTAGCCATTAAATGGAGCTGGGATAGTTATTCATGTGATAAATTTAGTTAGATCCATACCTACAGGATACACACACACATACACACACACACACAAATCAATTCAAGGTATATTGGGCCTAAAAGTGAACATTGAAAATTTAAAAATTTTTAAATGTGTCTAAATATCTCTGTTGTCTCAAGGAAAAGAAATGTTTATTAAACAAAATATAAATGGCTAAAACAAGAAAGATAAGGATAAAAAGTAGATACTTTAAAAATTTCTTCTCATTAAAACAGGCAGTATGTATGTGAAAACAAAAAACCAAGCTCTGGGAAAACTAACACAATCTGCAAGAATTCTTATCCAAAGTATGTAAATAACTCCTATGAATCAACAAGATAAAAAGTGAGCTATCCAAGCAGAGAGGTCAAGGTTTATGTACAGGCAATTCCTGGGGAAGACATCCAAATGGCGGGTGTGTATCTGCATGTTTATCTGAAAGTGTGCTAACTTCAGCAGTAGTAAGAGACATGTAACTAAAAACCATGAGAAAAACATAATCATTTTATACCTCCATGAAATTGGCCAAATTAAAACTCTCTCTCTACTTCTCCCCTCTCCCTCGCTCCCTCTCTCTCTCTCTCCATAAAAATAGCCAAATTAAAACTCTCTACTTCTCCCCCCTCCCTCTCTCTATCTCTCTCTCTCACTCTCTCACGTGAGTCCACACACACACACACACACACACACACTACACAGGCACATACACTACTGTAAGTGTGGCTACTTGCAAAGAGTAACAGAATATCTTACGCATGCCTGAGAGCAACAATTGATTCAACCCTGCTTGAGAGCAAGTTGGTGAATCAAATAAAATTGTAAATGTGCATACCCTATACAATTCCGCTACTGGCCTCTCTCTCTCTCTCACTCAGAGCAAAATGTCCATTAAAAGATGAATGAACAAATCAATTGTAGAAGAACATGTTGAAGCCATCAATGGTTTCAGTCATATTTTCTTTCTTGAGCAGGATCCTGCATGTATGATGTTCATTCTAGGCTCTTTATTCATTTTGGAATACTGAAATATTTTCTAATCATTTAAAAAATAAAACAAGGTGTTACTATAAGATGAAAGGAGCAGAAATTCTGAATTTGAACTCCTTTCTTTTATTTATAGCTTATATGAGAAAAATCCCTTAGCATTAGTAAGCTTGTCTTTTCCCACCGGTACGCTTTTATAATAATCACATCTCTTCTACTACTCACAAAATGTATAGGCAGCTCGATGAAATAATGCATATAAAAGTGCTTTGTAAGTTAAAAAATAAAACAAATATTAGCTTTCTGATAAACATGTTGTTACTATTATAATCATGTTGTTACTATTATAATCATGTTGTTACTATTATAATCATATTACTATTACAATTACAATAAAAATAATTATCACCTGAGTAATTTACATGATCTGGTATCTTTGAAAACGATAATTTGAACAAAATGAGCTCTAATGAGCCTCTACACCTAACATTCTGAAATTGATTTGTGACTAGAATCAAACATCGCAAAAGAGAAGGATGGTGCTTATTGGTTTGTGCTCTATAATAAGTGACAATCATCATAGTTATGAATCATGAAAATTGAAACAAGTAAAAGTAACACATTTAATATTATTCAGGGCTAAAAATATTCATTTCAATATCTATTGTTATGAGTTGAAATTACTTCACACTGAAAAATAAACTGAAAAGTTGCATTGAATTGGCCAAGAGCCTCTGAGTGAATTTGAGAGCTATTTAAGTATAATACCGAATGACATGTAGGAAGATCAACACTTTTTTTTTTTTTTTTGAGACGGAGTCTTGCTCTGTCACCCAGGCTGGAGTGCAGTGGCGAGATCTCAGCTCACCTCAAGCTCCGCCTCCCGGGTTCACACCATTCTCCTGCCTCAGCCTCCCGAGTAGCTGGGACTACAGACGCCCGCCACCTCGCCCGGCTAGTTTTTTTGTATTTTTTAGTAGAGACGGGGTTTCACCGTGTTAGCCAGGATGGTCTCGATCTCCTGACCTCGTGATCCACCCGTCTCGGCCTCCCAAAGTGCTGGGATTACAGGCTTGAGCCACCGCGCCCGGCCTGATCAACACATTTTAACAGAAGAGCTTATTCAGTGATGCCACAACTTCTGGGAATATTAACACATCGGGTGAGACAATATTCTGTATCCCAGAGTTAACAACTAAAAAGCTAACTATATTTTTCCATCACATTCAGATAGGGAGAATACGAGCAGAGAGAGCAAGCCTCGGACCTACTCATTAGAAAAAAATGTGTTCCTTCAGTGGGTTCTGGAGCCTAAATAGAAAACCGAAGGGAAGCATGGTTTTTCTGAGCAGTCCACTCCAGATACACACTAATAAAGTCCTGCTTTGCAAAACTCGATCAAACTTGACAAACTCTAGTTCTATTCATTAATACAGAATAATCACAAAATACAAATACAACAAACAAGGAATTATAGACAAAATGCTTAATAGTAAGGGCTGTGAAAGAAACCTAAATCTAAATTCTGTCTCCACCACTTCCTGCATGACTTGTTTCTTCATCTGAAAAAATGACAGTTACAACAGTAAAAAAAAAACCCCTCATATGCAGGCATTCATTTCTGCAGAATTGAATCAGTGACTAACATGGTTATGTAATTCTTGGCACACAGTATCTCTTCAACCTCTCAGTGACGGTTAGCTGCTATAACCATGCATTTGGGGGAAATTATGAGGGTAATTGAGAATTTTGCAATTAATAACCCTCAAAATATAGAATTATTTATTATCTATTTATGTAACTTAAATTTGCCCACCTAAGACTCTGAATCACAGAGGTTATCGGTTATAAAATTTAGCCTAAAATTCATTAAGTACTATCTCTGTGACCTAAAATTACAGTACATTTGCCTTCTAATATTTTGCTACAATTTATAAATAACCTGTTCCTTATTTATTTCTATGTTCCTATACCCAATAATGTTTTCCAGAAGTTTTCTATCATCTGCTTTGGATCAATTTGTTCGCTTTTGTTTTGTTTTAGTTAGATGGAGTAGATTTTATTTGTTGAAGCTTACTTTTGCTTATTTTCCTAATTTCAGAGTGCTTCAGCAAATTTCTCACTGCTTATACCATTATGCTAAAAGTATCACTTAATAACATTTATATTTACAAATAAATTGTTTTCTCTATTAAAGATGCTAATGAAAATGAAACACTCTGTCACACAGCAGGAAGATGACAAAATATTATCAAACCATACCCAACCAATTTTCTGGAAGTTTTGTTTACCATCACCGTTTCAGATTCCTAAGTCTTAAAACTCAAAGGGAGCATCGCAGTCCTCTAATGTATCATCCTCATTTTTACGTAAGAATGTCAAGATCTGCATCAGTCAGACAAATTAATTCAGCTGAGATTAATTCAGCTGGAATAAACCAAACATACAGACTTTAAATTCAAGTCGTTTCCACTAAAACACACCAGTAATTTAATTTACATGAGTAAAATGTTATAATATATGATAAGTAATCCACTAAACAGGAAACAATTTTTAAATATAAAATAAAAATATTTTAAATGATATTTAAAGTTTATGTGTTTTAACAAAAATGTTAATATTTTTTCCCCAAACTTTTAATTTTCAGGTATTTCCAGTCTCTGTTTAACATTTTCTAGAACTTATATTTTGTAATTCTAAACAATCATATAGTCTACCCACCTAGAAACCAATGAGATGCTTTTTTTTTTAATGATTCAATGGAAAATGTCTTCAGTAAATATTTAGAGCACCAAAAGTTTCTACAAAAAGTTGTTTTGCATTTTAATATAATTTTAAAATTAATTGTTGGCAACTAACATCCAAGAATATATTCAGTAGTTTGGAAATTTGTGCTATTCATACATATTTAATATATCATATGTTTTTGTAAAGTGTTAGGTTACAAATCAGGTTCAATTTTGGACTGAAAAGCATGCAGACAAGATAAGAAGCTTCGATCATTGTTTAAATGCAAAGTTAGAGGCATTTTAGAGGCATGTTTTCTTAGAAGGAAAATAATAAGAAAAAAAACCCAAAGGGAAAGAGTGCTCTGAAATCCTAAAGAAGTATCTAATTGCTGGCATAAATTTTTCTTTAGATGATCATAAAGACATCAATTTCAAATTCCAAGTTTTTCATCTTTCTTTTTAAATGTTCATAATTCATTCATATTCATAGTATTTAAAATATCTCATCATTCATTTCTCCAAAAAAAGTCTCCAAATACCAGACTTTGAAAGCCTATGAACTGTGACAAGTTATTTCATGATGAAAGCTCCTAGCTATTTTTCTTCATTTCAGCACTTTTCATATTCCTCATCTTGCAGATCATTTTATTTTAAAAATCTAATACAATCTTAAACATTTTTCTGTTCTGTCTACACAAAAATTTTTGACTATGAATTACACATACTTTAAAAACTTAATTTAAAATTATATTTGAAAGTTTACTTTTAAGTAAACTTAAACTTTAACCTAAATAAGACTAACCTAAACTTTAACAAATATTAATAACTTTATCTAAACAGACCTTATTGACTGTAATCCCAGCACTTTGGGAGGCTGAGGCGGGTGGATCACGAGGTCAGGAGATTAAGACCATCCTGGCTAACACGGTGAAACTCCGTCTCTACTAAAAATACAAAAAATCAGCCGGGCGTGGTGGCGGTGCCTGTAGAACCAGCTACTCGGGAGGCTGAGGCAGGAGAATGGCGGGAACCCGGGAGGCGGAGCTTGCAGTGAGCCGGGATGGCGCCACTGCACTCCAGCCTGGGCTACAGAGCGAGATTCTGTCTCAAAAAAATAAAATAAAATAAAAAAATAGACCTTATTTAGACCAAACTCTTTTAGAGAATATTTACATCTGTGTTTTAGAAACTGTGGAGCACAATAGGTAGCTTTAAACCTCCTGCTACACTCGTGTGGGGAAGCCTCTAAGTAGTAAATTCTCTTTGGTACAAATTAAAATTTGATACTTTATTGATATTGTTGATACTGGGGGTGACGTGGGAGTAGTGATGGTGGTAATGTTGATGGTGGGTGTGAAGGAGGAAGGGATTTAATTTTTTCCCACTTAGGAAGTGCTGGAAAGGTTCCCTCAAACCTCTGAAAGTTACAGTATAACCCCAGCATCTGTTGATAAGACTTGTTTCTTACCTTGCCTGGACATCTTCACTTGTTTGGTGATAGGGCTTGAGCAGCCTCATCTTTCAGGTCTTCGGTAAAATGACATGTCTTCAGAGAAGCCTGCTCTAGGAAAAAAATAAAATAAAATAAAATAGCAATTCCTCTTTCCCAGTTAACTCTCTTTCACATTATCCCAATTTATTTCATATAGCCCCCATCACAATCTAATATCATCTTGTCTACATGATGATATACTTAGCTATTGTCAGTTTCATTCTACTACAACAAATGAAGTCAAGCCCTTCTATGTCTTATTTGCTATTATACTTAATCAACTCAATTGTTATAACTTGGCTTTTCATTTACATTTTATTGCAGGAAGAGAAAGTTCTGGCCATGCTGATATGGTCTGAGTATAAGCCAAATATTCCTTGTAAATTAAAAACTTGGCACTTTGCTATCTGTATGTCTAGGTCATTCTCTCTGAGCTAAAAAGAAAGATCCAGGTTTGGGACCTGGAAAGTTGGCATATGGTTTCTCTTTTTTCATGATCTCGCACGAATAGTAAACCCCTTTCCCTACCTGGTATCATCTTTGATCTCACCATGAGACTTATATTCGTAGTCGAAATTTAATTAAAATCCCCAGCTGTACCTTAGCCTTATTTCTGATTTAGGTCCAACTCCTGGGCCTCTCTGGCAAAAGGAAACTTTCACTGATTTATTGATCTTATTCCCAGATTTCTTTGGTTACTGTGGGTTCCATAACTCCTACCTTGTCTGCTTGGCTTTACAATCTATTGCCTATTTTCAATTGTTTCATGCTTATCATCCTCTGATATTTCTGGTTAAAGTAATTCAAAGGTGACTCCCAGTGCACCAACTGCATGCCTTACAATGATGGGGATAACAACCAATTCAGTTCCTTTTTATTTTAAGGGCAGAATTCACATTTTGGCAGATATGAAACCAGTAAGAACCCTTCACTTAGAAATAAAATAAATAAATTGGACATATGCACCATAAATTAGTATGAAGAACATCTGCTCAAATTATTACAAATCATTATTATGGTCATAATATGAACTCCACCCAATGTTACTGGGAATCCAGTTACTCAATAGGCAAAAGTTAACAGATCTGGTTTGAGCTTGTGATAAAGAATAAGGCTGTACTGAGGCTGAAGAAAAGCAAGATCATACTAAATCCTAGCCACACTCTATAAAACTGTATAACAGGTCAATAGGAATGCCGTGTTTTACAGACAGATCTTAAGAACTTGATTAAGAAAAAACATCAACAACAATTATTTTGTTGAGTAAGAAATGTTAGGAAAACTTACAAAGGGTTCTTTTTCGAACTTATGAAACTCCATAAATGCTAATTTCACATTATACTTGTTAACTATACTTAAACTCTACTATCAAGCACAAAGAGATCCAATGCTCCTATAGGATTAGTTTCTACATCTCACGTGTATTAAGTGATATGTTTTTCTATGAGAATCACTGTGGTATAAAGGAGACTGCCAAGTTTATGTCTTGGAAATTTGACATTTCTGAGTTCCCAATCTATGTCTGTGGCTTTCTCACCATGTAGTCCTGGGAAAGTTATATAGTATTTCTAAGTTTTGACTTATTTAGCTACAGAATGGGGATAACAATGCCTACTTTTCAGAACTGGTGTGAAATTTAGAGTGCAAAGAAAGATGTGAGACACATAGATCTCAATAAATGGTAATTTTTTTTGTGATTATACTCCTACTAGCTGAAAAATCACAAAAGCATTAAAGTATTGTGGCAGACACTGATGAGGTGAAATGGATATTAACACAACACACATCTTCAAATTTTAACTTTTTAGGACAGTCACTGATAAGTCTTGGTATGACAGAGGGACATGTCTATGTTATACCTTGGCTAAGGTCAATTCTGTCATGGATTGAGGTATACCTGCTGTCCTATCATTTCCTGGAATCAATAAACCAAATCAAAACCACTTTTTTTACTTTGAAAATGGCCACATCCTTGATGTTTCTAAAACTTGGAGGAAATCAGATCAAAATAGAAAAGCACAAATGATAATGCCTGGCTTTTATTTGCATTCACTTTTCTTAAGTTGTATTGTGATATGGTGTATGTCTTCTTATTTCTCTAACAAAGGAAAACACTCCTACTAATAGATAAAAATTACTAACAGGCCAACCTTATACACTGAGTTTGCATTACTTTATTAGCTTTCAAAAAATGATGTGACATGTCCCATTAATGGCAGGTAAATATGTTTCTATGTCGTTTGTTTCATCTGCTGGAGCCACCAGGCAAGACCACACATATCTCTTCTACCACAACATTCATTGTACTTTTTACAAGGATGGATTGTACAATAGCCTTTTTTCCCTTCTAGAAAGTGACTTCCAAAAGTTCTTTGCACTTATTCAATACAATAATGGATACAATCATGAATACATAATAAAGCCATGGATGAGTCAATGAGTGAACACATACACAGCAGTGGAAGGGTGGAGAATATCAGCCAAATCTCCATGTTTTGAGGGCTTACTAGTGAAAGAAAGAATGATAAGCTCTAAGAACAGGAGAAGAGAATTTCTAGCTGAATTACCATCAAAATAGTTAGGGAGAGAACACATATGATACGGTTTGGCTCTGTGTCCCCACCCAAATCTCATGACAAATTGTAATCCCCAATGTTGGGGGACGGACTGGTGGGAGGTGATTGGATCATGGGGATGGACTTCCCCCTTACTGTTCTTGTAAGAGTGAGTGATACTGATGTTTCTGGTTAGAGTAATTCAATTCCCACTGCACCAAGTGTATGCCTTACAATGAGGGAGTTCTCATGAGATCTGGTTGTTTGAAAGTGTGTCTGAAAGTGTGCACTTCCCCTTAGCTTGCTCTCTCCTGCTCCATGGTAAGAAGTGCTTGCTTCTCCTTTGCCTTCTGCCATGATTTTAAGTTTCCTGGGACTTCCCAACCATGCTTCCTGTACAGCCTGTGGAAGTGTGAGTCAATTAAACCTTTTTCTTTCTTTTTTTTTATTTTATTTAATAAACTACCCAGTTTCAGGTAGTTCATTATAGCAGTATGAAAATAGACTAATAAAACCTATTAGACATAGATATTGAAAGATGAATATGTTATGGGTACATGACGTGGAAGAGAAAGGATCCTCAAGCAGAGGAATACTGTCAACAAGGATGCTGAGGTCAAGTAGGCCTCAGATGAGCGGTGATTCAGCAGCCTCAAGAAGCTGCAGGACTAGTGACTCAAGGGAGGGGGAGGGAAGGGAGACAAGTCTGAAAAAGTGGATTGGCTAAAGAAAAGGGTCCTGTCGCAAATCCCAAGAATTGCATAAGAAAAGATTGCAAGAAGTTGTTTCACTTAAGCGAAAATTTGTAAATTTGTACTTTGTAAACAAATGAGAAAATACCTTAAACTTCCAAGACCCCAAAGGAATACCATTTGAGCAGCAAGATTTTAAAACATGTTTTTGTTTTCAAAAATTAAAAAACAGTCTTCCATGCTGCTGAAAAGTTTATGTTGATTTTTTTCACAGTTTTCCAATAGAGGACTAGGCTTATTTAAATAAATAAATAAATAAATACTTTAAAGATATGTCATGGGAACAGTAAGGAAAAGGAACACAGTGGGTAAGTGGTAAATTTAAAAAATATACTAATTAGTAGGGTTTGAGGTTATCACATGAACACAAATGTAAACTGTTTGATATCACTCTCACATTTGGGCCTCACATGTACAAGTATTATTAAAGAATTTGCAAAGCAAGGAGAAACATGCTTTACATGTTTTTCTGTCCACAATGTAGTTGTCATGAGACAATAGACTATTTGGCTTAGCAAGTCTTCAGTTATATTGCCAAGTATATTGTTCATCACAAATAGCAAATCTTTCTCCAATTCAAATAAGAGAAACTTTACACTAAACTCTGTCTTTCTTTCACTATAAATACCATGATTTCTTACTTGTTGCCATTTGCCATAAATCAGCTACTTTTCTAAGTAGTGATAGTACTCCCTGTGGAAGGAAGAGATTGTAAACTGTGAATTACCACTGCTGACAGTAGAATTTTTTTATAAAGCCCAGTTGTTGCACACACAAACAAAACAATATCAGGTCATGAGAAACATTGTTTTACTCAAAGCCCTATTCATTTCTATGATGTTTCTCAGTTACAAGGGAGCTGTGTCATATTTATGCCAATTAAAAATTCTTTCCATTTGGAGAAAAAAAAGCTCAAGGAATGTGCTTTCTAAACAAAAAAATAAAAATAATTACTACCATAGCTTATCAATTTCTTTACTCTGTTGATAAACAAATCACTGTTACTCTTAGCAGGCATTTAAAAGTAAAACAAGGCTTGAGTTGTCTCAGAAGGAAAATTCCAAGACCTTAGAGAAATCTGAGTACTTAAAATAGGAGACAGTTAACTTGCTTTTAAATGGAGGGACTAAAGTAAAAGCAAGACAAAGCAAGAAAGCAACAATTCTTCTTCCCTATGCAGTTTTCACAAGCCAGTCACAGTAAATTATTAGTGAAGAAAAAAAAAATCTACAGTGATTCTCCACGAGTCAACAGTAAATTATAAGAAAGGGCTGTGGTATAGGGAGAGTGTCACATATATTTTTCAGATAGTATTGTTTTTGTTGGTTTTGAAGCACTGTTAAGACATAATTTCAATTATACTATTCATGAATCACAAAGCTGTTTTCAAAAAGTAGCATTTTGAAGTTTTTACTATGTAGATGATTTAAGTAGTGATGTCATACAAAAATAATCTCACAAAATTAAACTTAACACGAAGACTAAAAGTTCACTAGGCTTTCTCACTTGGTGTTTGAAATTTTAAGACAGAGACAAACTAAGGAAGGACAGAATTGCTTCTAAAATCAGAATACATGACAAAAACCACAGAACAGAAAGAGACGATAGCCTATGTAGACCAACTGTGTACCCAAAGGAGGAAAGTCTTCTAGATCAATGCTTTACTATAGATGGCAGTCACCTGACGATGTTGTTAAAATGTAGGTTCGGCTGGCGCTTGAGATTCTGCATTCATAATAAGTTCCAAAACAATGCCCATTATCTCTTGTATGGACCTCAGTATATGCAAGAATTGTCTCACTAGTCTATTATGAACACTTTTCATGGCATGGGACTCATTGCTTTAAGAAGAAACAATTTTTTTTTCCTCGAATTAAGTCAAAATTTGCCTCTCAATAATTTCCATCCATTGGTCCCAGTTCCAGTCTCCAGAATCACAATTGATAAGTCAAATTTATATTTTTACTGGAAAGACTGAACTTGAGAAATGTATCACCCTTGAATCTTTTCACTGCTCAAAAATTACATCCCCAGTATGATAACTGAGACAGGAATAAGAGAGGGTGGTTGCAGGACAATAGAAAATTCCAGGCAGCAATTTCACATGACTAGCAAAAGGAAACTACTGAAAGAGTTGCATAAGCTAGGGGATGATAAGACCATGAAAAAACAGAGGATGAACCAAGGCTAAGGCCAACTGGACCCAACATGCACTGGATTCGACCTATGTCTCACCTAGAACCTCATTATACACTCATTAACATGCTAAGTTACACACCCACCAGCTTCATGATAGTTCCGAGAACAAACATATTTAGTATAAAAATGGGTGGCACCACAGTTCCAAGAAATCTTAACCTTTGTCCCGGGGCCATCGTGAATATTCCACCCCTTGGTTAAAGAAACCCATAAAGGTAGAAACCTCAAAGCCTCTGGTGTGACACTCTGGAGTACACCTGCACTCCCTTTTCTTGAGTGTATACTTTTCACTTTGTAATATTAAATCTCTGTTCTTTCACTACTTTCCAACTTCTCCTTGCATTCCTTCTCGTGACAGGGTCAAGAACCTGGACACCAGCTGAGATCGAGGTCCAGCTGGCATTTGGGGACCTCCTCCAGCCTGCTGATATCATAATGGCTTTGATTTTCTCTCTGCTACACTGTTTGCTCTTTACTGGATCTGTTTCAATGTGTAAAGTCTATCTGCAATTGAGGCCCCAAAAGAGGAACACAAGACTCAGTCTAGATTCGCTGTGGTGGTCATTGTGTGCTTCAAGTTATGATCCTATGTTTCCATAAGGCACTTCGAATATGACTAAATTTATGTAAAACCCATGGAATCAGCTTTGGCCTAGCACAGCAATCAAAACTGACAATGAATATGGCTAATAATTCCCCAGAGAACAAACCCTATGTCAATGCAAATAATTAAATAGCTAACCTCCTCTCTCTCTCTCTCTCTCTCTCTCTTTTGCTCTCTCTCTCACTCTCTCTTTCTTATGTAGAGAACTCTCAGGAAAATTTCCTTACTGGCTTAGTCACCTCGTTTACAACACCCTCTCTCCCTTTCTTGTCATCAGTCTCACACTGTGGCCTCACACTTTTTAAAATTATTGAACTCCAGTGGCCTCCATCCCCACTCCAACTCAACCCTTTCCTAACATGTCCACACCCTAGCTGTCTCCAGAAACCACTTCTCTCCATGTCCTCAGATTCTGGCCACTGCTTCAACCTGAATACCACCTGCTCTTTCATAACCCGTGCAGAACCTGATTTGTGTTTTTGCTGTGGTCCCTGTGCCTTTGATCTCTCCATGCTGTAGTCGTCCCTGGTGCCCATTTGATTTCACTTTTCTTTCAACCCGGTTTGCAACTTCTTATTCAAACAGTTTAAGAAGCCTCTTGTAATGTATCTGTAATGCCTCCTGCAGGGTCCACACTTCTTTCCCCCAATTCCAGCCCTGGGAAATTCTCATTATCTGTTTTCTTTGCTCCTATCTGTACAAATGTGCATGGCTGGAGGAAAAAAAAGTGGTTTCAACTTACTGATTTTATTAGAAATGAGAGTGATTCAAACTTCACTGTTGACTCTGTATTTCACTCCCTATAGCAACCGATCCAAACTTTTTTCAACATCTTGAAATCTCCAACCCTCCCCAGGAGCATAAATTTTAACAGATGAACAAATGATCTCAGCGAAAATTCTCTGAAATTATCAAGACCACCTGGCATATGATCTCTTAACTTCCCTCCTCTCCTTAGAGTTTCTTTGTATTTTCACAGGACTTTTTTCTTCCCTCACTTTAGCTTGTTTGGAGGAAGACTCTCCCTTTTTTAAATGCCACAGATCAAGTGTCTGTATATTTCCCCGTAACACTTTCCTGCTTGAATAATGTTCTATCAATTACAGAGTCTGTCTTGTCTTTTCAAACTCTCTACTGGTTTTTATACTCTATTACCCGTAAACATGCTCAATTTCCATGTCCTCTAACTAGCTTTCTCTTAAGCCTATCTCTTTTCTGTTTTCACCTATAAACTTGGTGATTTAAGCCACTGCTCCCTGCCTACACTTTAACCAAACACTGTCTTTGTAAGCCTATGCAATTTGAGTCTCCTTCATTTTTCTCACCACCAACTCACCACTGAAACCAATCTATTGAAAGTTACCTCTGATCAAGCTTAACAGCATTTTCTCATTCATGCTCCTCTTTGCCCTCTTTTTGGCATTTTATATTACTGTTCTTTCAAATAGCTTCTTTTTATCGATTCCATTAACTTGTATTACTCCAGTTCATCCTATCTCTCAACTCCTGTGTCCAATAAAATAAAAAACCTACCACGTAGCAGATGCATTTCCTATCTCCTTTACTTTCTATTTGAAGTTAATAATATATTCTCAGCCTTCTTCACGCTAACTGTTCATCTATCACTAATGTAGCATATAACAATGACTGCCACATCTATATTTTTGTCTCATATGTATCTGTCTATAGTGTTAGAGACATAAAGGCATCTACTGCAATAATTTCATGTAAAAATTCTAAAGATACTTCAAAATATTCAAATTTTTCTAATTAACTTTTTCCTTAAATATTTCTCTCCTCCTATTTTTCTGTCTTGGTTGTCAATATCATCATCAATCATAAGACATCTGCATTGTCTCATCTCTCCTTACATAAACCATTCAGTCAGCCGGACACAGTGGCTCTCACCTGTAATCCCAATACTTTGGGATGCTGAGGTGGGGGGATTACTTGAGCTCAGGAGTGTGAGACCAGCCTGGACAACATGGCAAAACCCCATCTCTACAAAAAAAAAAAAAAAAAATGTAAGAATTAGCTGTGGTGGCACATGTCTGTAGTCCCAGCTACCTGGGAGGCTAAGGTGGGAGGATCGTTTGAGCTTGGGAGGTGCAGGTTGCAGTGAGCTGTGATCAAGCCACTGCACTCCAGCCTGAATGACAGAGTGAGACCCTGTCTCAAAAAAAAAACAACAACAACAACAACAAAAACTACCCAGCCGGCCGGGTGCAGTGGCTCATGCCTGGAATCCCAGCACTTTGGGAGGCTGAGGCGGGCAGGTCATGAGGTCAGCAGATCGAGACCATCCTGGTTAACACGGTGAAACCCCATCTCTATGAAATATTCAAAAAAATTAGCCGGGCATGGTGCGGGCACCTGTAGTCCCAGCTACTTGGGAGGCTGAGGCAGGAGAATGGCATGAACCTGGGAGGCAGAGCTTGCAGTGAGCTGAGATCACACTACTGCACTCCAGCCGGGGCAACAGAGCAAGACTCCGTTTCAAAAACAAACAAAAACAAACAAACAAAAAAACAACTACCCAGCCAATCCTGTTATTACTTTTCTCTAATATCTTTCACATTCATTCTATCCATTCTCTGCTTCTCTTTTCACTGTTCTAGTCTAGTTCCTTATCATTCCTTGGAAGGTATATCATAATAGCCTCTTAACAGGTCTCTGACTTTCCACCCCTTTAATCCATGCTCCACGTTGCTAGCACTAAAATCCGTCTCCTCCCCAGACAGACTCCACACCACTTCAGGAGGCACACGTTATCTTCTGTGGCCTGACGCCTACCATATCAGTGTACTCTCACCCACTCTTATCCAAATACTGCATGCTTACCTTCAATTCACATTCCTCTCTCTGACTAAAAATGTCCCCTTCTTAATACTTGTTGAAATGTGCTCTTTATTTAATTATCCTTTTCCAATTGCAGCACGTAAGCTATTAATATTTTCCTAATTTCCACAGCTGGGAATAATACCAGTGTTCAGGCAATTCCTGCGATCCCTGTTTGTTCCCTCAGTTATGATACTTATTACTGAGTATGCCTTCCTTGCTTTTTATCTCTAATTAGATTATAATCAGGCTGAGAATTAAGGGTACATCTCTCCACCTTGAACTGTGGCTATTAAATAGTCTTTTATTCTAACTGAGAGAATTAAATTTCCTTTGAATGACATGTTTAAAAAACCTAGATTAAGAATTCGCCTGTAAATTTTTTATCTTTGAATAATTCATTGAGAAAATTCATGTTCAAATATAATACTGACGAATGTTATGCCTTTAGAATTAGGAAGTCACAAAATACGGACCACTTTTAGATAAAATGTAAACAGAAGCCAGAAGTTAATTCATTTAGCTTCCCCTGTATAATTTCAAATTGGATTGCTGTGAGTCACAGAAGAGCTAAGGTAAACAACTCTTTGAAGGTATGATTGTTTTTCTCCAATGTAAGAAGATGAGAGTTGAGTAAAACTGGTTGCCAGAGGGTAGTAATAGTATTGCTTTCAAATATTTATCTTGAAATATCCATGTCATTAAGGACAATTCCAATACTTGCTCTTCTACTGCTATTAGAAACAGCAGGCCGGGCGCGGTGGCTCACGCCTGTAATCTCAGCACTTTGGGAGGCCGAGACGGGCGGATCACGAGGTCAGGAGATCGAGACCATCCTGGCTAACACGGTGAAACCCCGTCTCTACTAAAAATACAAAAAAAAATTAGCCGGGCAAGGTGGCAAGCACCTGTACTCCCAGCTACTCGGGAGGCTGAGGCAGGAGAATGGCGTGAACCCGGGAGGCGGAGCTTGCAGTGAGCTGAGATCCGACCACTGCACTCCAGCCTGGGCGACAGAGCGAGACTCCGTCTCAAAAAAAAAAAAAAAAAAAAAACAAACAGCAGTCATAAGTTGCTATTTTCTTGCTTATAGATCACTTTCTATTTGTCTCTGATGGCCTCACAAATCACATCTCTGATGCTGCCTTATATAAATGGAGGTGTGTGTTGGGATGTGTTTGTGATGCCGAGGTGGGAGCATAGCTTGAGCTCAGGAGTTTGAGACCAGCCTGGACAACATGGCAGAACGCCATCTCTACAAAAAAAATATAAGAATTAGCTGTGGTGGCACATGACTACTTCCCCCTAGAATGTGTAGTGCTGGGCAGAAGATTTTTTGTATGTTCTGAGAATTTTCTAGTTTTACCTCTGAAAGTAGTGTAGGCATGTGTGTGTGTGTGCATGCGTGTGTGTATACATGTGCATAGCACATGACTGAATGTATGTTGACAGGAAAGCTAGGTATGGCCAAGCCATTTCTGTGCTCAGCAAAGCAAAGAAATAGGGCTTTCCTACACCCTGAAGAATGCCCACCCTTCTGCTGAACTGATTTACCTAGATATGAGCTATGAAAACATTTGATAAATGAATTTACAAGATACGAGTACATGATTGCCCTAACATAACCTCAAAGGCAACATCTCATCACCTTTACTATTTCCTATTCATTGTAAATGAGTCTGGGTCTAGTCCACACTCAGGGGTATGGACGCCTGCCTCCCAGTGGCAGAATCACCAAGAGCCCTCTCAGAAGGTACCTATAGTATATTACCATCTACTTACTCACCAACTCTGTCTCCACAGACTCAGGAAACTCCCTGGGTCCCTTTCCTTTTAAAGCCTGCTCTCTTAAAAGGCCAATTCAAAGCCCTTCCTCCCTAAAACGGAAAAGAGTCAACTGACCTGCTTGAGTGAACACACACTAAATCCCATTCCAGTGGTCCCTTTAAAGCAGTATGAGGACCATTAAGTGTTTATCAAGACAGCTTAACAGGCCAGTTGCAGTTTTTGTAGCACGTGGCTATTTATTGATTAAATCAATAAATTAATCAATAAATAGACACATGCTACAAAACCAGTGACATGAACAGAAAGAAAAATCGCTAAACTCTCACCAAGCATAATTGAAAAATCAAATTGATTACTTGAACCCTACAGAGACAATAAAGGTAGGACACACATTCTGGTGAAGGTTGGTGGAATGTGGTCTTCTTCTTTGATATCTTTCCTTCTAATTTCTAGTCCCCATTTACCCTTGCAATCAAAATAATCTTTCCGTGGGGCTGACACCACATGCAATGGGGTGACTTCAGAGAAATCAACCATAATACATGGTAGTTTATGTTTAGGTTTCAGAATCTCTCCAAGGTTAATACATTCAATATAAAGTCATGTTCCCCTGGCCCAGAGGCCTTGATGTGATCCCAGCTACCTTTCCCACCCCACCTGCTGTTATGCTTTCCTGCCTCTTTCCCATCCACACTTCCTATCACTTTATCTGTCATTGCCTTCATGATAATTTGCTGCAATGGAAGCTACTTGAAAATGTTTACCAATTTTGTCACCAATGTATGTTTAGCTCCTAGATAAGTATTTAGTACATATGTTCAATATGTTCAATGAATACACATGTGTAAAGTGTTTATTTTTATAAATTAATGAATGAATCTGTCAATCAATCAAAATAATCCTCTGTTAACATATCTATTATCCATCACTCAAGGAATCCAAAAGCAGTAGATGTTGCTTAATAAACATGGCTATTTTTTTAAAAAAGAAAAAAGTTTAATAAACAGAAATTTGGCATTCTAATAGTATATTTTGAGTATAGGCAACTGAAATTAATTTCAGTTTTAAGCAACTACTGCTCTAAATGTTGTCTTAGAGTTTTCACATCTTTTCAAGATAGAAACAGAGCATAGTGAATAGGACTTGGACATAGAATTCTCTAATCCCTGGCTTCTTGAGCCATATGAAATAACTTTTAACAGGCTTGTGGTTTGGGCTTTGTTTTGTTCTGTTTTGCTTTCATGTCACACACTGAAAACTTTAAAAACACAAAAACCATTTGGCTAAGAGTCAAATAATTAAACAAATGGATTAGCATTTTAGAGCTAATTTAAATTAACAGGGAAAGAAGTTTTTACCCAATTTGTGTTAATCCAATGTAAAAAAAAAAGTATTCTATCTAAATAAAATACTTTCCAATATGTTAAGTTCTACATCCTGCTGATCAACTAAAAATGTTTATTAATCAATAAAATGCTACTGCTAAATTAGTAAATAATCTAAAAGCTGTCTACTTCACAGAAAACCTTAATCAAATGTGGAAATATGATATGCATAATTTTACTTCTAAGATATATATGAAAGTAGTTCCATTATAATTTAAAACTTGAAAACTGTCTCTGAAAACATGAATTTTTGAATTCATTATGAATTTGTTTTCGAATATGCACTTTATTTCTTGTCTCAAAAAATAGAAATGTTTGCCACAAAAAAGATACCTTGAATATAAATCTAAATTGTTGAAGTAAAATGTACAAAATATGTTAATTATCTAGAGTCAATATAGCCTTTAATTTTTTTTTTTTCCTGAAGATTACCTGGAGATTAGAACTGTTCTATTTTCTACCTTTGTGCTTTCCTTGAACACCACCAGCTTTGGTACCCTGGGCATTTTTCACCTTCCTCTTTAGTATCCCAAGTTTCTTTCTTTATTTTCTAAACTGGGTACATTTTCAAAACACACTGGTAGAAAACTTACATCTAATTAATTATTGTTGCCCTTAGAAAAGAATTTAAGAATGATCCATTTAAACTTGTCATGTTAATGGATAAGTTAGAAGCTCAAGTTAAATTAAATGCATTAAAGCATTGGAATCATACCATTTTTGTGGGTTTATTTTTGTTTTATTTATTTATTTATTTATTTATTTATTTATTTATTTGGTTTCCTGAGGCTACCACAAACTAGGTGGCATGAAACAACAGAAATTTATTCTTTCAGAGCTCTGGAGATCAAGAGTCTGAAATTAAGATACCGTCAGGGACCTGTTTCCTCTGGGGGTTCGAGGAAAACTTCTTTCAGTTTCTGCTGGTTGCTGACATTCCTGGACTTGTAGTCTAGTCTAAGCTCTGATTCTGTCTTCACATAACCTTCTCCTCTGTGTGTGTGTGTCTTTTCTATATGTCTCTTTAAGGACATTTGTCATTTGTCATTAGATTTAGATCATGCACCTTAAATCTCTTCATATCAAAACCTTTAATTACCTCTGTGAAACCCTCTCTTCCAAATGAGGCAACATTCACAGGTTCCAGGGATTAGGATGTGGACTTACCATTTTCAGGGCCACCATTCAACCCCTACAGGTTTAGATGGGAAATTTAGAGTAGTAAGAGTAATAGTATTCACATGCATCTCTGTAGTGCTGTATCATCCTCAGGGTACTTTCACTTGAATCCTCTCATTTTATAACTTCTCATAGTACCTTCATTTTACAATAAAACAACTGAAGCTAGAAGAATTAACTCAAAGATATCATAAAGATAATTAATGGCAAAGCAAGACTACCAAAAAATCACTATAACACTTTTTAAAGTTTTTATTTGTGTTTAGCTGAAGCAAAATAAACTTATTTTTGCAGAAAATATTTTTTTTTTCATATTGGCACATGGGGATCTCTTAGAAGAGTTTTCTCATAGCGTTTTGGCAACAGCTACTGTTTCAAAAATCTTGGATTTGGGTTAGAAACAAGAAGTCATGCTTTTCATCCAGATTAGTAGTAACAGTCAACGGATAAGAAGCTTGTACTATTTGTCAGGCATGATATTTTACATGGATTACCTCATTTAAGTGCAGTATATATGGCGTTCAAAATCTGGCTCAGTTATCTGACAACCCGGAGTTAGAATTCAGTTGCAGCCTTTACTCATAGGTGGCCCGACAAGTCAGTCCAACTATCTAATCCTAATTTTCCTGATCTCAGAATTGGGAGTAACATTAGACATGCCCCAACTGGGTTGTCCTAAGACAGAAGAAAAATGATCCATGCAGCCTTTAAAAATGTGTAGATCTTCCTCAGTGTGTCCTCCACGGGTGACATCTGGAGTGTATGTTCTTTTGGGCGGAAGACACTGTATTTAACACAATTGCCTAATTCAGAACTACAGATTTTCTCCATATCTAACATTTTGGAAAGTGTCTTTGTATAGAGAGAGGTAAATATTTGTGTGTATGCCTAATAGTTCAATATTTGCTCATTCCCTATGTCCATTTCCTCCCCTTGTTTCCATTTACATTTTCACATAACATTCTTTTTTTTAACAAGACCATATTAAAAGAAAACAATTTTGGAAAATGTTCTTTCGAACCGAAGTGTAGCCAACGATGCTATTGTTAGGGCACGGCAAAGGAGTCGATCACCCTAGAATTAATGCTCCTTCCAAATCGAGGGTAGCCAGACATGCAAAAACACTTCCCTGAAAATCTCCTGCTTCAACTCATAACCCAATACGCCAAGCACTGCAGAAAGTCAAAGCTCTGCTAACACTTCTCACCATGGACAAAAACTGCCAAGACCCAGTCTCGACAGCTTTGCTGAGTGTACGATTTGTAATGAAGTTATTGTCTCTTGGAAAGAACCTCAGCTGCAGATCCTGAGTACTGAGACTCTGTACTCTGTAGCGGCTAAATCGAAAACATATTTTAATTGGTTCTCTTTTGTTGAACACATCGCAAGCACATATTTGACAATTTTCAGTAGATTTGCATGTTTTGCTGCTTACGTATTTTGAAAACTGGAAGAAACGGAAAAAACAACTCATGATAAGGTCAGAGTGCATAGCTGTGAGGAAGTCTCCCAGAGGACCCAGTAAAGATCAGCGTAAGAGCTTTATTTTACAAAACATCTTTATTCATAACTTTGAAAGGGGAACAAACAGCTCACTAATTACCCTCATCGGGGACATGATGCAAACACTACTGGGGAAGATGATAAAAACGGGATATAAATGCTAAAGCCCAGATGAAAAATAGAGTAAAATGGACCAAAATATGTAAGCTAATAAATCTAGAGAAAAAAAATGTAACTTCAATTTGTGTGAAAAAACAAGGGTCTGGCAAATGAAGGAAAGAAAACCACTGATCTTAATATTAGGTGATTGTGTGACCACTTAAAAGAAAAAGAGAGTATTCAGATGGTTTTAAATCAGAACTAAAAGTAATGGGATAAAATCGTGGAAGGAAAATTTGGTTAGACTGTCAGAAAAACATTTCCTAGCATCAAAATCTATTAAAGCATGGAATAATTTCCCCAGCTAATTTAAGTCCCTTCATTTGATTATTTTAAAATTAGGCTAGACAAACCACTGGGAAATGGCTAGGCCAGAATTTAATTCATCCTGAATTGGCAGGGAAAGGCATTCAAGATGATCTAATAAGTTGATCCTAAACTTGTATGAAACATGACTAACCATTTGTTTCGTTCACATCCCCATTTGCCTCCCAGAAACTGAAACTGGCACATATAAATCTATAATGCATTCAATGTGTTAAATGCCATTCTACACATTGAATGCATTAAATATATGATCCAGGAAAAAGCAATTTGTCTGGCACTGAGGATACCGATATTCTCATCTTCTCATGGGAAAGACAACTAAATAATAACAGGTGTAGTAAAGAAAAGCTAGAATTCCCTCCTACCAATACCACCACTACCACTGCTCATTGAGTCAAGTCCAAACACTATAATAGTTACCATAGTGTTGCATTAGCTAAAGCACATACATCATGAGCTTCTCCCTCCACTCTTCCTCCAACATTCACCATAGCCAATCTCATCTCCTTCCAGCTCATCGAGTACTCAGTGCCCTCTGATCACTCATGCTGCTAACTCTACTTGGACTAAATGTCATTCCTTTATACAGTTTTTACTAGTCCCACTGTTGACATAGTCATGACTTCTTAAGGAGAGTTAACGGCAAACCCACAGGTACAAATGAGGCACCAGCCTCATATATTCCCACAACACCATGCTCTGATCAAAACATTTATCCACATTACATTTTATTATCCATCAACTTGTCTCTATCACTCTCTAAATGGTAGTTTATGAGAACATATATCACTATTCTTTTGTCTACTATTTTATCACCTTCTAGGTTAATGTCTACTATATAAGAGTTCTGAAGGCATTTCTTGAATGTACATACATCAACCACCAATTGCAGCAATAATGTCTTAGAAAAAAAACTCCCTAAAAACTAGTAGCTTACAACAATCACTTGTTTATGTTCACGTGCTTGCAGGTCAGCTGGAAGCTGGCTGATTAAGTAGCTGAACTTGGCTACCCTTGGAATCAAGTGGCAGATTGGGGCTCTATTACATGTGTCTCTAATCTTCCTTGGATCAGTGGATTTGCCAAGGTATGTTCTTCTAATTACAATGGCAGAAATGCAAGAGGGGTATGCATAAATGGGCAATGCTGTTAAAAGTCTAGATTTGGAACTGCCACAGTCATTTTTACTCATATGACAGTGACCAAAGAAAATCATATGGCAGAATTCAGCATCAATGGGGCAGCGAAATATACTCCACTACTAGTGAGAGGAAATACAGTCACGTGGCAAAGAGAAAGATATTGGGAAGGATGAAAGATTAGAAATGACAATCAACTATCCCATAATACAAATAAATAATGTGGTAAAATTACAGTGCTACAGAGGCCATTGGAAAGAGCAATGTTTCTCATTAAACCATGCTGCTGCTCAAATGGAACAGAATAAATATCCTGGCAAATTGTGGATTACCATTTGAGCCCCAGAGTCAGTCTAGTTAAAACTTCAGTTGAATAGCAACTTCTTCTTTAATAAACTAGAGTACTTGCCCAATAAGAAAAAAAACACTATCTGATGTATTTCACCAAGAATACTCAAGAGGTTTGGTATATTCACATATTAAATAGCTAAAGAGCGAAGAGTTATCTGTCTCTGTCATGCAAAATAGCTTCCAATGATTAACAAAGTGATAAAATCCATTACTGTTTGTCTATTTGAGTTCCTTTGCAATACAAAACTCACCTGTCATTTAAACTACACCGTTCCAGAGACCAGGGGACATCTCACAATTTGTATTTATATTATCAAGAAAAATAGAAAAAAGAAGGCATTTAGCTCATTGGTTAAGTTAAACCACTAATCACCAAAATGAATATGTTTAATGTGGATATGCAATATGGCAATATCTTTAATGTGTAATGTGGTTGTCAATAAGATGATTCTGGGACTTTATCAAAGTGTGATCAATTTAGTTTGCCCTGGAAAGCACTGAGATTGCTTTCAAGGTCACTCTGTAGAAGAGACTGGACAAGAATATGGTTTAATAAAGACTGCTGTTTTTCACTGGTTTTATCCTAGAGTAAACTTATCTTTTTTCAGTTAGAGTTGCCGGAGTAGCGTATAGGTTAATTGCATGGCAACTGGAGACAGAAACCTGTGATCATCTTCCACTTACTAAGTGCTTGGCCTAAGTCAAGTTATTCAACTTCTCTAAGCCTGAGAATACAACAGCCCAATCTACCTCTTAACAGTGTGAGGATTCAATAGTAACAATGAGAGTAGAGCGGAAAACTTATGTCAGCTTCATCACTTTTCTTATAGCACTTAGCAGAGTACCTGGCTAATGGTTTACTTTTGGGTAATATTCACTGAACATATAAATAAATAGCTATGTAGTCAACAATTTTTCAGATTTATGGAGAATGTAGGCTTGACTATTTTCCTCAGATTTATGTTGACGATCCATTGATGGTTTCAGTTAGGTTGACCATATAATTTATCTTCTAAACAGTAACATTTTGACAAGAAGAGTGGGCACTATTAATCATTAAAATAGGATAACAGTCATAAAGCAGACCAATTCAGGCAATTGTGGCATTTTGGAAACCGATAGTTCCAGGAGATACGGAGTATTGCCTAGAAGTTGTAGTTACTGTATGCCCCGAAGAAAATGAAAGAATATTATGTATAGTCACTTAGAGTACCTATCACCATGGTTAGTAAGAGGAACTTTTTATCAGAATCAGAACTTAAGAGCTGGTAGTTTTAGAATGCTTGCTGAATGGTATTCAGTAGAGTATCAGATGTCAATGTACAATTTTCTCTGGAAACCCAAAGTAATTTGAATTACATGCAAAAGAATGTGAAATTCCGTATCTAATCAGAGCCTTACTGAGGTAAATATTTTTTAGGCCATAGTTTCCAGCCTGTTATAAGAAGAATTGAATGGCCAGTGAGAAAAATGTAAAACATTAGTTGATAGTTCTAATTAGTAGTGGGCCTACATCTGCAGATAAAATTATTAATGTATTACGTTGCATGCATTCTCCAAAATGTTTCTAAATTTGTAAATATATACATGCACATGTATAAAAATTACTAAAAATATTATATATTGCTTAATAATAAAACTTTAGGTTTATTGTTGATTTCATTAAGCATTTAAGATATTTTCATTCTTCACTACCATTAAACAACCCATGTCCCCATTCAATACACAGAAAAGCAGCAATAGCAGATACAAAATTAAGTAATGTATGGTAAAGGATTTTTTTAATGAGAACTAAACTGATTTTTCAATCTTTCCCAAATTCCTTTCTAAGGGATCTGAGGAGTCATGCCCTACAAATCATAAATTCTCATCAGATGGGTTTTATTTAACCTTATATATCATGATTTACTTTCCAACCTGACTCTGGCATAACATTACGAGAAAAAGAAGAAAATCAAAATATTTTTACCCCAAAACATGTTTCTTTGCCATATTTTGAAATGGCCCTGCAAAGCTGTTCTTTGAGGGAAAAATTTGCACCTATAAAGAACATCTGTTAACATAGCCAGATCTTTTTCTTCCAGACCTTCCCAATTCTAATGAGATTAACTAAGATCTGAATAGGAAACATTTGTCACCTACTGTCTCTAAGGGCAGCCTCTATAAGACTTCAAAAGAACTTTGGTCTCTATAATCTTTATCTTAACTTAAACATTCTCTTTCTATCTCTCTCAGGTCTTTAGACACAGTCAACTAATTGTCCACCAGAAAATGTTTAAATTCACCTATAGCCTGGAAGCCCCCTCCACCCCCAACTTTGAATTGTTCTGCCTTTCTGGATCAAACCAATGTATTTCTTAAATGTATTTGATTGATGTATCATGCCTTTCTAAAATGTATAAAACCAAGCTGTGCCCCAACTACCTTGGGCACCTGTTCTCTGGCCTTCCTGAGGGCTGTGTCACGGGCAATGGTCACTCATATTTGACTCAGAATAAATCTCTTCAAATATTTTATAGAGTTCGACTCTTTCGTTGACAGTAAACCATTATTTGAATTTTTGGGAAAGACAGATTTCCTTACCATGAATAAATACTATTTTTATTTTTTCCTTAAAATAAAAAATCTGTATTTTTTTCAGTTTTGGATTTATATCAGGTCAATAAAAAGATAAGTCTTGGGAGGCCAAGGCAGGCAGATCCCGAGGTCAAGCGATAGAGACCATCCTGGCCAACATGGTGAAACCCCGTCTCTACTAAAAATACAAAAATTAGCAGGGCATGGTGATGTGTACCTGTGGTCCCAGCTACTCTGAAGGCTGGTGTTACTGGGGGTCCTTGCTCCCAGAGCTCCCAAGATGGCGGCAGGCCGCTTCCAAGATGGTGGCAAGCCTCGCATTCTCTGAGGTGTGGTTCTTGGCCTCAGGGATTCCAAGGACTGGAATCTTGGGCCACGTGGTGAGTGTTATAGCTCTATTAGAAGCCGTGGGTTAGGGAAGAGAACTGTGGAAACCAGTGACTACTGTTCAGCTCGATTTGGACGAACCCAGGCACTTAGCTGTGCAGGAACAATGGCAAGCCTTCAGCCCGGAGCAGCAACCGGCGCCTCTCTGAATCAGGAGCACGGAAGACACCCTGCCGGATCCGGAGGGATGAAAGTCAGTGGCAGGACTGCGATGGCGGCAAACAGCAGTGGTGGACGCCAGCGAAAGCTCAGCTCCAGCGGTAACACACACGGAGGAGAGGAGACTGCAGATTTAACAGAGTGAAAACAGAGCTCCCATACAAATGGAGGGCACCCAAAGAGGGTTGCTGTTACCGGCTGGAATGTCTGGGTTTATATCCCGATCATTGTCCCTCCCGCTGTGCTCTCAGGCAATAGATGATTGGCTAATTCTTTACCTCTTGTTTTTGCCTAATTAGCATTTTAGTGAGCTCTCTTTACTACCTGATTGGTCCCGCGTGAGCTAAGTTGCAAGCCCCATATTTAAAGGTAGAGGCAGTCACCTTCCCAGCTAGGCTTAGGGATTTTTAGCCTAGGAAATCCAGCTAGTCCTGTCTCTCACTGGGGCAGGAGAATCACTTGAACGTGGGAGATGGAAGTTGCAGGGAGCCGAGAGCGCGTCTCTGCACTCCAGCCTGGGCAACAGAACGAGACTCCGTGTCAAAAAAGAAAAAGAAAAAAAAGATATATATATAAAATCAAGGGCTTTTATTTGATTCTTCAATAAATTATTTACATTTAAGTATTTTAAACCACACAGCCTCATGTTTTAAAACCCAGAAGTATTAATACATTTAAAATGCAATGGAGAGTTTCTTTGGCAGTTCTTAGATTGGAAACATAAATGAGGGAATGCAATAGATTTCTAAAATCAAGATTTAAGTTAGGGATTAACATTAAAATATTGGTATATCAGTCCATTCTCACACTGCTATAAAGAAATACCTGAGACTGCATAATATATAAAGAAAGAGGTTTAACTGGCTCATAGTTCCACAGACTGTACAGGAAGCATGATGCTGGCATTTGCCTGGCTTCTGGAGAGGCCTCAGGAAAACTTACCATCATGGCAGAAGGTGAAGGGCAAGCAGGTTCGTTTTATGCAGCCGGAGCAGAAGGAAGAGAGTGAGTGGGGAGGTACCACACAGTTTCAACAACGAGATGTCTTGATAACACACCATCATGAGAACAGCACTAAGAGAATGGAGATGAACCATTCATGAGGACTCTGCCCCCATGATCCAATCTCCTCCAACCACCCACACCCAACACTGGGTATTACAATGCAGTGGGGACACAGATTCAAACAATATCAATTGGAAAAATATATAATATGAAAATATTTACAAAAAGAAAATGGGTATAATTATATAAGAAGTTTTAAAGCAGAAAGGAATAATAACAAAAGTTTACACATAAAAATAAAATATTTATTTGATTATGATGAAGTAGCAATTCTAAATTTTTATGCACCTAATGGCATAGAATCAAAACATGTCAACACAAACTAAGCTAGGGAAAAAGCCTAAAACATCAACCATCATAACAGAAAGAAAGCCAACTAAGTTTCTGGCAATTGGGAACTAAAGCAGGATGAAATTTAAGTATAGAGAATACTTAAACAATACAAATGAAATGCCTGACTGAGTTTATATATAATTCTAAACTATTAACTTCAGAATATGTATTCTGGTCAAGTATACATGGGACAGTATACAACTTTACTGCTTATGGTACCATTATGGAAATTAAAGATATGAAAATAGGAAAGGGAGAGGTAATCTGTTATTCTTCTTAGATAACATTACTCTATGTATAGAAAACTCATTAAAATGATCATAAATGTTAAAATTAATGAGTTTATCAAATTTTCTAGATACAACATGAATATGATAAAGTCAAATCTATCTCTGTACTCTGGGATTGATGTGTATGAGCAAAAATTTAAAATTTCATAATAACATAAAAATATAAATAGCATATTATTATGTATGATGGGGAAAGGTGTCCAAGCATAATATAAGTATAAAATGTTTAGACATAGATACAAATGCACATAAACAGATTAATATAGATGTCAATATTTTTCCACATGGATGAACAATTGTCCAACACTATTTAATGACAAACTCACTATTTCCTCTATGATATCAACTGCCTCTGGTTTTACAAATTAAAATATTCTTATATGCAATAATTTAGTTCTGGAGTCTCTATTCTGTTCTTTTTCCATATTACTAATCCCTGTCCATTTATTTTGCATATTAAGCTTCCTGAATTTATTCTTCCCCATAACATACATAAAAATAAGCTCTTTTATATGGAAGAAAAAATTTTTAGCAGAAATTACTTTTAAAATCACTGTGCAACATAGGAAAGGAAAGCATTTTCAGACAATCCAAAAGGTATACATAAAGTAAAAGACTGATCAATTCAACTACATATATTTTATACAAAAGCACTGTAAAAAGTGAAAAGGGAAAGAAATTATTTATACCACTTACAACTAATAATACATAAAGAATACACAAGGAATAATGAATATATAATAACCCTAATAGAGCAAATAGGAAAATGACAAATAATCTGAGATAAAATAACAAGGAATGCCATTAACAGAAAAAGAAAGGCGTTTAACAAAGAAAGAAAGAAAATTGACCCAGAAACATACAAAAAGATGATCAAACTAATTTATGATAAGGTAATAGAAATTAATATCACAATGAGTTAGGATTTCATACCTATTAAACATTAAATATTCTGCCAATGCAAGCGTGTGTGACAATGTGGAGCTCCCGGTATAATTATATAATGCTAATGAAAGTGTAAGTTGGTACAATCATTTGGAAAACAGTTTAATACTATTAAGTTGAAGAAATACATACCCTTTGTGGCAAAGACAGTAGCATTCACCAGATATTCATCTGATAGGCCACATTTCCTGCTAGATTTTACTTACTGAGCTGTAAGAAAAAGAAACATAAGTCACAAAAATGCAGAACCCATGGGCTCTGTCTTGTCTCTGGAGGACCCATGTTAAATCTGGGTCTGTGTCTATGCGGATATAAGCGCCACTCCTTTCCTGTAGCAGAGGTTACATGGGTGTTGAGATGTAAAAGTTACTACAGTGAGGACTCCAGGATGTTTGGGTGATTGTTTTACCACAATTTGTGTAACTTATCCGGCCTAAAATATGCTAAGCCTCCTAATTCCACTCCTCAATATACCTGAGAGCAGCCAAACATGCCAAACAGCAATGCTGTTGGTATATTGTTGGTAAAAGTTGTTGTAGTGATTTATTTCATAGTAGAAATTGACCCAAATTTTGCCCAAATATTTTAAAAAATTTTATCTCTTCCCATCAGTGAAGCAGGTTGGGAATGCCCACATGGCATTGTATCCACTAGCTGTTGGGTGCTAGAAAAGTCGTCAGAACAAAAAATAAGAAGAAAGGAAGTAATATCAGTGTATATTTCTTGAAAGAGAAAAGATACAATATAATAGATTTTATAGAACCATAAATAAGGGCTTCTGATTTATAAAACTGTATAAATTAAATAGCAAATACAAAAAGAACACTCAGGTAAATTTGCCATAGTATTAAACTCTGCATCAAAAAACGACTATACTCTAATAAATATTGGTTCTTTGAATAAAGCAGAAATAATTACTGTGGAAATCAATATCTCCTGAATTTAAACATACATAGTTTTCTACAACTCACAAACATTTCTTGGACAGTTTTCAGGACCGAGTTTTGTTTCAGCCCAGTGGAATTTGCTTTCTTTGTCAACCAGAATGTATTATCGGCAGCTCCCTGATCAAATTTCCCTGTGCAGCAGGGAACAACATTTGAAGCATAACATATTAATATATTTATCTTTTCTAAAATGTGAGACCACTTTTTCATGATGGAGGTAGGGGCAGGGGGACGTCATATTCTTTTCTATCCTTGTTTTGATGACCACATTCTTTATATGTCACATAAAATTCAAAGCATATAGCACCAGATTTTGGTAACATTATCAAAATATTGTCAGTCTACCCATTACTGCTTCTATTATCAACTTTATAAGCAACCCTTCCACATTCAGTATTCACATATAGATTGATACCTGATTCAAAAGACAAATGTCTCCACTATTGAAAATTGCTTTTACTAGCAGTGCTTTGTATTTTGGGATATACAAAGATTACCGAAAGTGCAATATTTCTAAATTTTACGTACTGAATCCTATTATAAGGATTATTGTCCATTCTCCAAAAGTACATGGGGTACCATTTTTTTGTTGGTGGTGGTGTTTAAAAGGGTTAACACCATGAGTATTTCATATCATCTATATAGCAAGTGAAGAACAAATCCAATGGAAGTATATCAGTGGATCTGAACAGGTGTTCTATTTCTAGAGAACTGAATACATTTATTGGAAAATTCAAGATAATAGCAAAAATGTCCATGTATAGAGAAAGACATTTATAACAGGTATGGATTTTGTTTTTCCTTTTAGAGGCTGATTATTCAGTACAAGCTTTTCTGGAATTCTTTGAGTCCTGTATTTGGAAACAACGAAAATTAAATTCTCCTGAGAAATATTGCAAACTGGTTTTGGGCAAAATTTGAAAAACTATTTGTGGCAGCAGGTAGAGGTAGGAAAGGTGAGGAATAAATCAATACACTTAATAAAGTAAAGTTTCAGCATTATTTCATTAATGGACCCTTTCCATTTTCCTAAAAATCTTTCGGCTTTTTGTCCCACATGATTTTTACATTTTACAGAAGGCTAGAATCTTTCTCCAATAAGCTTCTCTGACTACCACGCGTTTCTTGCTTCCATACTCCTTAGAGAGCTTCTCTTATCAGCAGGAGCAACATATCAATTCTTGTTCTAGAAAGAAAGGAATTTTAATTTGTCTTGTTTTTAAAGGCATTGTATTAAAGTAGACGTTTAATGTAATTACAGTAATATTACCTCTTTTAAAGTAAAAATAAAACAGATAGCAATAAAAGTAACTAATGTTAAGTCCTGAGATGAAACCATCTTTGTTTCCAATTGTAGGAGTGTTGTAAATATACCACACTTAGCTGAGATGAGCATACTCTTGGGACATTACTAAGTATTCCATGTCTGTACTACAAACAAAAAACTAATTGATGAAAAGCCTATTTCAGGGATGAGTGAAGAGGAAACTACTTAGGAGGGGAAAAAAAGAGAATGTGCTAGTCTGACAAGAAATTATAAGAAGAATCTGAGAGTATCTTGAGATGAGAGGTCAAAGGAAAGGTGGATTAGACCAGACACATTGAAGACTTGAAAGACGAGCTCTTGTAGGAAAAAAGAAACAATGATAAGAGTTGTAGTCAGGAAATCAGATCATGAGATATCTTTGAAAGAGTTCAAACTGCTTTGGAGGGTAAAGCTTGATATGAATCTCTACCTCCAAAATGTCAGTGTTCCTCGAGGTTCAGTCTCTATTTGCTTGCTGTAATCTGAATCTACCTGGAAAATTAAAACCACATTTAGGATTTACCAGAGTAAGATTAGGTTTATTCTAGATACTCCCTAATCCACGTCCCTTAATGCTGATTGAGCCAAACATTTGTTCCCTCATCTTTCTGTTGGATTTTACTATCTTGACATTATAAATACGTTTCTTTTTTTTTTTCTTTTCAAATACCTGTTGGGTTCTATAAGTACATTTCAAGAAATACTTTCCTGCTTGTCCTTTTCATTTGGCTTTTTCTCTGAAGATTTTGACTTAAAAAAATATAAATATGGCACAAAAAGCTGTTTATTTTTAAAATCACTTCATTTAGAGCCTCTCTTTTATGTAACCTGTGATCCACATTACCACCTATTGATTTTTATTCACCATTTTTGTCCTGTTATATTTGTATTGTTCAAAAATATTTAATAGTTCCTCTTTCTGTAAGATAGAATCAAGGTTTCACCCACAGCAGTCTGGAAGTTACTCCCCCTACTCTTTTTATTTTTTAAATTTGGAACATTTTTAAAAATTTCCGTCATCCCGATCACAAACACTTCTTACGCAGTCTAGAATCTCTACCTTTACTCATGTTAATCACCAGCACTAAAATGTCCTCCTCTTTCCTTGCCAATTACCAAAATTTTATCCAGTCTTTGGATTCCAAATGAAATCCCTCTTCCCTGGTAAATCATTCTCAGAAAGGCATGGGCACAGTGATTCCTCCCTCCCATCTCTGAACTTTCAATGCCCCTATTTACTCTGCTTCTAATTTGTCACTTACCATACATTGGGTTGAATTATTTCTTTGATTTTTTTTTTTCAAACATATATTTGTGGTCTACCAAAGTGACCTGTAAGAATGTGCTTACGCATTTCTCCAAATAACTTGTATAATACTTTCACATAATACATTTATTTTTCTTTTCTTTTTTTGAGACAAGACAGAGTCTCGCTCTGTAGCTGAGGCTGGAGCACAGTGGCGCCATCTTTCCTCACTGCAACCTCCACCTGCCAGGTTCAAGCAATTCTCATCCCTCAGCTTCCCAAGTAGCTGGGACTACAGGCATGTGCCGCCATGCCCAGCTAATTTTTTTTGTATTTTTAGTAGAGGTGGGTTTCCCCCATGTTGGCCAGGCTGGTCTTGAATTCCTGAGCTCAAGTTATCCGCCCGCCTCAGCCTCCCAAAGTGCTGGGTTACAGGTGTGAGCCACCTTGCTGGGCCTGCACACAATACATTTCTAGTAAGAGGATATGTATTTGTGTATGTAGGCCTAGATATGGAGCAATTAATGTCCCAAAGATCTGTAAATAAGAGTCACCCAGTTGACTTGGGTATCAGCAAATGTCCTTTATACCTTTATGTTTTTACTGAAATGTTCCCCCCAGATTTTACCTGCAGATCGTTGTGAATTAGTGACTGTCTTTACCAAACTGCAACATCACTCGGACAAAGGTTGAGGCTGCATACTCCTCGATTTGGTTCTGTCATCCCCTTCTCATGCTCATAGATTCCTGGTTCTTGAGTCCCTATGAGGTTTCCAACTCCTGCGGTCTTCTTATTCTTTTCTTTCTTTTTATTTTTTATTTTTTGAGATGGAGTCTCGCTCTGTGGCCCAGGCTGGAGTGCGGTGGCGCGATCTCGGCTCACTGCAAGCTCCGCCTCCCAGGTTCACGCCATTCTCCTGCCTCAGCCTCCGGAGTAGCTGGGACTACAGGTGCCCAAGCCCGGCTAATTTTTTTGTATTTTTAGTAGAGATAGGGTTTTACCGTGTTAGCCAGGATGGTCTGGATCTCCTGACCTCGTGATCCGCCCGCCTTCACCTCCCAAAGTGCTGGGATTACAGGCGTGAATCACCACGGGTGGCAGGTCTTCTTATTCTTTTCGCACTGTTTTATTCTGATCCCCATATGCCAATGTGGTTTTGACCAATGGCTTAGAACCACAATCTTGAAAATTGTGTTTTGTGCAATGCTAATTTCTTATGAAGGCAAGAGGTAGTGTTTGGTTTAGAGAGAGTCTTTGCTCAAACTCATTTGGACACTTCTAGTAGAAACAAACTGAAAGAGAGCCCTGTACCTCAGTGCCTTTAATATGTGCAATGTACATCCTGTAAGAGAGAATAAAAACGGCAGCATATTTCAGAATTGTGCAGAGTGCCTTGTAAACCCTTGTTGATTATCATGTTGTAAAACTATCAATTCTGGCCACTTCATGCTATCTCAGCAAAGTGACTCTGAGGATAAAGTGAAAAGTCATGATTTCTGTTCTAAGCTGCATCACATGTGATTCTATAAATAATCTGCAGCTTCCCTACCTACATTTGACCCCTTAAATCACATGGAAGTTCTTTTCCATCCAAACAGTTCACTGAGTGTTATAATTGATTCAATGACTCACCACGGAAAATTAGGTCAACATCACATTTTGAGGATCTACTATGTGAAAAACACTGTGAGATCTGCCAGGAGTACAAGAATAAATAGGATTCCATCCTTGGTGTCGAGGAGTTCACAAATTGCTTGGGATGACAGTGTGATAAATAGATGGGCATAATATGTTATGGTTAGTGCTATGACCAAAGTAAGAACACAAACACATTACCATAGGAACCTAAAAGTCAGGGCTGGGCCATTTATTCTCTCAGTGCTGTTCAATGGCTAGAAGAGATGATACACGGTATATTTCTTTAGGAATTCCTGCTCCACTGATGACCCACCACTACAAATTATCCCCAAGCATGGAAGGCTTCATTTCTGTATCCACATATCCGACGAGATCCACCGTTGTAATGGTTAATGGAACTGGGTTAATCGTTTGGTCTACCTGAGCAAATCAGCTCTGAACAGAGAGTCCATAGTAGTTTATTTGTGAGCAGTAGATCTGAAAGCTCATATAGATTTAGAAAATAATAGCATCCTTTTAGTTCAGCCATGCTAGGTGATTTGCAAATGAATCCAAAATCTGGCTCAATAGGAGCACAAGAAATGATGAGCTACAGAGGGAAGCAACACCAAAAGACTACACAGTCTCAAAGGGTTCGGGCAAGATAGGCTAAAGTAAGCTATAGAAAAGCAAATGCTATTAGAAAAATCATAAAGAAGATAAAAGTCTTAAGTCATTCCATTTATTAAATGGAAGTGAATCCTCATAAAATCTTCATCTTGTCTTCACATTGAATGGACTGAGGAGGAGGAGGGAGAAGGGTTCGTCTTGCTGTCTCAGATGGTAGAGGCAGAAGAGGTGGAGGAGACGGAAGGGGAGGCAGAAGAAGCAGGCACACCTATAACTTTTATTGAAAAATAAATCCATGTGTAAGTGAACTTGTGCAGCTCAACCCCATGTTGTTCAACGGTCAACTGTATTATCACATGATTCAGTATCAAGGTAGAGGACTAGATGACAATGTTGGTCTCGCTTCTGAAGGCTTTTTTTTTTTTTTAGTACTTTCACTTTGTGAACGAAGTCATAGCTAAGCTCACAAAATTGATGACCTCTCTTGGTTTTTCTGTCTAGGCTTGTTTTCTCTCTAGCTTCTATTTGCAATATGTGGACTGAAAACTTACATTAGTTTACCATCTTCTTTCCAAAAATTGGAGTCTTTTTAATTGTGCTTCTGTGCACTGGACCCACTTGTATAAGACAAACAATTGAGACAGAGCCTGAAACTTTAAAGTAGCCTCAATCTCAACTCCTAGAGGGTTCTGGTTCCAACCATTTGCATTCCTCACAATGTTTGAAGACTTAAGTGCTGAATTATTATACTATGACTTTTATATTTTCAACTATGTGTTTTAGGAATTGTGATTAATAAAGCATTTAATAACAGAAAGTTGCTTAAATTCTTTGGACCTCATTTTCCAAATGTGTAAAATATGAGGGTAACTGAAAACATCCAAAGGTTGCCACCGAGTAGAGCTCTCTATCCTCATTACAGTAGTCCCTGCTTATTCACCAAGGATAGGATCCAAAGCCTCCAGTGGATTCCTGAAAGCATGGATAGTACTGAACCCAATTCCCATCAATTTGCACAAGTATCATTTCATGTCTTCCATCTAAAAATTTAATCCTTTTTCTATCTTAACTAAGCCCTTGTCACACATTGTGGCTGTATTTGTTCCAGTTTGATGTGCAGCACCAAAACTGGCACAAATTTCTTTTTCCTTCTTCACCATTTTGCAGTTAGAAGATTTGTCTCTGCAGTAGGTCTTAGGAACTTCGGCATGCAATGTTTTTTCCTTCCTTATTAAGTTAAGAACTTTCACCTTTTTGCTTAAGGGAGAAACTTCACAGCTTCTCTTTGGCACATACAAATTGCCAGAATTACTATCTTTGTGTTTTGGGGCCATGATTAAGTCAAATAAGGGCTACTTGAACACAAGTACTGTGATATCACCATGGATTGCAGCTAGTGGAACCTAGATAGTTACTAAGTGACTAAGGGGTGGGTAGTGTCTACAGTGCTGATGTGCTGGACAAAAGGATGATTCACATCACATGCAAGATGGCTGGGAAGAAGCAGAATAGTATAAGTTTCCCTAATGCTATGCAGAATAGCACACAATTGAAACTCAGGAATAGTTTATTTCCAAAATTATTTATTTAATAACATAGGACCATGGTTGACCGCCAATAATGGAAACCTTAGAAAGTGAAACTGTGGATAAGAGAGGACTGATTACAACAGAGCACTCTTTTACCTTCCTCTGCCAAAATTTGTCCCGTCCTACTGAGGGGTGTCTAACGTCATACTAAAAAACACTAACATTTATTGAGTACTTCCTGAAATCTAGACACTGTTGTAAGCACTAAATATTTACTAACTCATTTACCTTTGTAACAACCTAATCACCACCATCCACATTTTACAGAGAGACTAAATGACTTTCATAGTGGTCACATAGTTAGGACATGGCTGAGTCAGAACTCAAATTATGGAGGGGCATTTGGGTGTTGCTCCAAAGACATCACTTTGCTAAATTAAAGAATCCTGAGATAGCAGAGGAAATTTACAGAAGAAAATAAAAGTAGAAAATGAGCACTAATGGACACTTAGCTGTACTCCAGTTGTGTGTGTGTATGTGTGTATTTGTGTGTAAAAAGAAAGAAAAACAGAGAAAGAGAGAGTGTGTTTGTGCCTTCCTCTAATTATTAACAAAATAATGTCAAGTATCTGAAGGTGTTCTAGTTGATTTCAACATAAGTTTATTACTTTAATTCATTCACATATTTTAAATTGTACTTTAATGAAATTTCTTATCTGTGTAGAAAATCTATTACTGCAATTTGTTTCCTAAACTTTCAATTTTGTGCTTTT